>NW_017731715.1:658790-671761 GCF_001890085.2 Hipposideros armiger
AAAAAAAAAAAAAAAGAGAAGTGGGTCTGAGAAATAGTGATTTCTGGCTCAAGGGCCCATCATTAGAAGAGAAGTTACATTGCAAAGAGTTTGGAGCAGGCCACGTGCAAAGGCGAGGCTCAAAAACGCTTATAAAAGGAAGGGGTTAAAAGCAGGAAGGTGTCCCCAAAAAAGGGCAGACTTCCCAGGACTTGGAGTTTTTATCCCTTTTTCTCTAGAATGGGCTGTTTCCCTTTGGGCATGGGACCACTTGATTGGCACCTATAATTGACAACAGGCTATTATCTCATCTCTTTAGACTGTGCATGTTCCTTCCCAGAATCCAGTCTATTATAAAGACATTAATAAACTTCCGGGTATGTGTATGATATGATAATGATGGTATAATGAGGCCCAGGTGAAATGAAGGTCGTTATGGCCTTTACTGCGCAGGTGTGAGTAACTGGTCTAATCCAGTCAGATATTTTGTACCCGTTTGTTTTCCCCATAGGGGTAAACAATTACAATGAAAAGAAGTTTTGGGTGGAGAGGGGAGGTCACCTGGACAGTCGCATTCTGTGGGGCATGCAGGAATGCAGAGACCCAATGGCTGCCTCTAACTGCCTGCCTTGTTTTACCTTTGAGAGACATGATCCCCATAAAATCTCTATGGGAAGTTGAGGTCCAGGAAGTCTCTTCTTCTGTATCTGCTTCCTGCTGAGTAGGGGTGTAGAGCTGTCCCTGCCTATTGGGGGATTCATGGAACTCTCACCCTATCTGATCTCAGATGAGAGGAAGGGGTCTCAAGCTCCATCTGGAAGACCGTGTTGGCTTCTTCAGTTGCGACTGGCAATCTTGTTGGGGTACCGTCTGTATCCCCAAGGCCCCCCTCATAGGAGCTTGGGAGCCTTCTGTCGACACTGTGGAGGAGCTGCTCACTGGAATGACCTGAGCCAGACTCCTCTCCATGCCTGGCTCTTCAAAGGCCCAAGCCTGAGCTATGGTGCATGACCCAGTCTCCTGAGTTTCTGGTCCACGGACTGACCGGCGACCTCCCATCCTGCCAGGTCTCCCACGGAATACCTCAGCTTCAAGAGTTCTCTCACTCCATGTGGCTCACAGGGTCCCCAGATGGAGACTTGCATCTTCCTGACGCTGACCCAGAGTCCACTGTGCTAAAGCTCATGCCCCGTGGTTCGAAAGAGGTCCTGGGTCTTCCATTGCTGTTCGTTCTTGCTCTCGTTTTTATGATTCTCGTCTACTGATGTTGGGATGCTGCAACTCCAAAGCCAAGCGACCCAAGTGAAAAATGCCTCCATCTAAACGGTGCCCGATGGACGGACCCTCAAAGCATCTTAAACAAGGAGCAGGCTTTCATATTAGAAAAATCACTCTGGCAGCTGGAAGAAAAAGGTACATGGTAGGTGGACTGAAGGCAGACCAGTCAACATTCCACTGCAGCTGGGCAGACAAAGCCAGGTGGCCCCATATCATACCATTGTAACGAAGGCTTGCTTTTGAGAGCTGGAAGAAGGCACTTATGTTTGAACTGCCTGGTTATGTCATTAAGGTCTCTCACCACCCCTTGTTTGTCATAACATTGCTCAAGGCAATTTTTTAAACCAAAGGCTTAGGAATAAGAATATCACATACATTGAGGAAATTTTAATTTAACTTTCCCAAGAGCAGGAAACCAACCTCTTGCAAAGTTCAGCACATTCCTCAAAGCTGCTCTCACTTTCCTGCCTGGCTGAGTCAGGCAGCAAAAAGTCTTTGTTGCTAAGACAACTCCATACAAGGCCCTCCATTGCTGTGTTGCCCTCTGCTGTGCTCTCTGCCTAAATCCTTTGAGACTGCTTGGAAAATTACAAACTAAAACTAGCAGCGCTACTTCACTTATCTTTCTCAGAAATCCCACTTAGATATCCGTTTCTATCAATCATTTTATTTCTGTCGTCAGTATCTCAAGCCCCAAACTTTCCTTTTTGAAAAGAAACATGGATATTCCAGTCAAATTAGATTTTATGTTCTGATATTTTCATACCTCATTTGCTATTATTCTATTTGTTTGAAATCTATTTAAGGAAGGAGTAGAAAGGGGGGAAGAGAAGGTACATCTGATCTTGTATATGTCGCTTGGGGCTAAGTGCTAAGAGACATCCAAGTACCAAACCTAAATGTATTTCCTTGTTAAAACATATGACACCATATATTGAATAAGAGCAATATTGTGTGTCTGGGTTTCAAAAAGGTTTTTGGCAAAGTTTCAGTATAAGAAACAAGGTGAAGAAATAGGGACTGGGTAAGGCTGTATGGTTAGCATGATTCAAATCTGACAATACCCAGAGGGTGTTGATCGATGAATCACTGACATGGTGTATGAAGGGTTTTAGTCTTAACCCCATCCTACTTATCAAATTCATAATCACTTGGATAGCAGCATATGCTATTAATTTTGTAGATGACCCAATGTATCTAGTGCAGTGGTAGACACTAAGTGATTGCTCAATAAATGTTTGTTGAATTTAATCGCGTGGAAACTGTTCATATTTTACATGACAGAATCACAATTCTAAATTAGTTCATTAGGCTGGTAAAAAGTAAAAATATGGGGCCAGCAGAGTGGCGCGATGGTTAAGAACTGGCTTGGGACACCAGAGGGCCCCGGTTCGGATCCCACATGTGAGGGCCAGTGACACTGCCCTCCACAGNTGCTAATGAAGTGTTCTCTTATTTTTCTTTTTAATTTCTTCTGTTTCTGTCATTACTTCCTTATCATTTCTTCTTCTATTGATTGATTGATTGATTGATTGATTTTTGTCCTTTTTGGATTAACTTGCCTAGTACTTTATCTATTTTAGTATTTTAAAGAACTTTTAATATTTATTTATTAGTACTATATTGTCTGCTCTAAATCACTATTTTGTTATTAATTCCTTCCACTTGCTTTGATTCATTGGTTGTTGTTTTTTTCCCTTTCTCAGCCAGGTGCTAAAACTTTATTAGTTATTCACTCTTCAGATTCTTCTAATAAAATTATTTAAAGCTATTGAATTTTCCTCTAAAGTCTGCTTTAGCTCTAACTCATATGTCTGGGTATTTAGTATTCTCATTATTGTGCTTTTGTAGAAGTCCTGTGATTTTAGTTTGGATTTCTTTGTTAACCCAGATGTTACTTAAAAGAGAACTTTTAAACTTCTAGGCATTGTTTTTCATAAATTAGTTTGTAATTTATAATTTTATGTTGTTGTATCATGTAATGTTGGTTGTATTGTTTCTACATTTTGGAGTTTGTTATTTGTTTTCAATGACTTAACATATAATTAATTTCTTAACATATAAATAATTTCAGAAAGCAACTGAAAATATTTTCTAGTTTCAGGGTACAGGTTTTGCAATTTATATGTGTGTATATACGTATTAGACCCACCCACCCTATTAACTATTTTTTTTGTCCTATATATACATATATACATATTTTTCATCCATTTGACCTGTCATTAACTGCTTCTCCCTTTCTGGGCACATGGTAGAAATGCTTTACCTACACAGCTTTAGGTTAGAGATGCCTATGTTGATTGCTTTGGATAATGAAATCTGAGCAAAAGTAGCTTGCACCACTTCCAGGTAGAAGCCTTTAAATGCTGGTACATTATTTACCATGTTCCCATTTGCTTGCCCGGTGGGGAATATTTGAAATAAAGCAGACTCCATCAGCATACATCTTTGGTGAAGAAAACATTGAGAACAGGACACTGCTGACCAATAATGAACATGTAAATATGAGCAAGAATTAAATAATTTTAGTTTAAGCTACTGAGATTTGGAGGTTGTTTGTTATTTAGCAGGATAGGCATAACCTAGTCTATCCAAATATAGAATTAAGGGATGTACTACACTTCACAGTAGATTGATTCAATAGCTCAATTATGTAATCAAAGACTCAAATTTTTCCACCTTTCACTCTTGAAAGCAGTAGTTATCGCTGGTAACAAGATGTAGTAGTTCTAGTACTTATATTCAGACATGAAGTAGCAAAAGCAAGAAGGAAAAGCATGTCTACTTTAGCTTTGCCTTAGGAGCAGGCTAACTCCGTGGTGCAGTCCAGCAAAGGCATCTTATACCTCATTGGCTAGAATTGTGTCAAATGCCCATTTCTGAACCAATCACTGGCAAGTGGGTTGGAATTTTCATGATTGACATAGATGAATGATCTGGAATGAAATGGATGTTGAGGTATCAACCACAATGACTTCTATTAATAGCAAAAATCTCTATTAACATATATACATATATAGGTACTATTGTTTTTAAATATTTTAATAGTTATAAAAATTGCCCCATAGAATTATCTTGGTAAATATAACACATAATCTGCTTTTACCATTGCAGAGTCATTATTTTTCCTCAAAACCTGAATTTAAAAATTATTGCTTTCTTTGGTGAGAATTTACATGTTGTTTATTATTTAGACCTTTATTTATAAAAATATCCACTTACATATTGTACATAGAAAGAGAAAAAATGAAAATATGTTAAATTTTAACCCAGGATAAGCAATGATCTGAATGTATTTGTATATTGGCAAATATATATTTGTATATTGCCTGAGAAAGGCAACAAATATCAGAATATGGGCTATATATTAGAATATGTGTTTTCTTTTAAGATTTTTATTAAAATATAGCTAACATATAATATTACATTACTTTACAAATATCACTTTAACCAAGGTTTCTGTACTGTCTGACAACTCAGCTAAGTTTGGCCCCACCTTCAAAATATATCAGGAGCAATCTACTTCTCACCACCTCCATTCCTACCATCTTGGCTTAAGCCACCAATTCCACTTGCCTAGGTATATAATGGTCCCCCAGTCTGTTTTCCCTGCTTCTGCCTTTGCTTGCCTTCAATCTGTCTTTAGCACAATAGCCAATGTGATCCTGAAACACAAGTCAGATCATATTTCTTTCCAGCTGTTGGCATCTCCACCCTTCTCCCTTTTGCTACTGGGCTTCCAGACTCTGGCTACCTTGCTGTTTCTACTAAGCACACTCCTGCCTCATGCTCTTGTACTTGCTTCTTTCTGTACTTGGATTTCTCTTCCTTCAGAAATCCATCAGGCTCACTACCTCACCTCTTTTAGGTCACCTCTTCAGTGACACCTTCCCTGAATACCCTATCCAAAATGTCTCCACCCCAAGCACTCCATTATTCTTCCCTGCTTTATTTTTCTTCTAATTGATTAGCACCATTTAACATATTCTATTATATCATCTTGATCTTTTTCTTTCTTTCTTTTTTCCATTTCCCCTCTAAAATGGAAGGTCCATGAAAACAAGCATGTTTTATGTCTTGTTTAGTTTCTTCCCAGTGCCTAATTATGCCTGGCACATTGTAGGTGCTCAATAAATATTTATTAAGAGAATGAATAAACACCTGAATGAATTCTTTAGCTTGCTCACAATTGATTTTTTTTAAAGGATGTTAATTTGTTGGGAGAGGTTCCAAATATCTGTTTATCTGAGTATCTAGCTTCAGAAAGTTTGAATTTCCCTTTTGAATAGGTTGGAACTTGTATATAGCTGTAGATGAATTATATAATTTCTGATTATCAAAGTAACATTATTATTATAGGGAATGTGGAAATGCAGGAAAAAAATTAAAATTAACTTGTAATCCAACCACCCAGAGACTGGCAACATTTTGGTAAACTTCTTTCCAGACACATTTAATTTCAGCGATACTTTATTTTCAAGTTTCCTTGTCCCCATGACAAGGAATGGAACAAACAAACTGAGGAACTCAAAGCTGACTGTGGTTTCATGCTTCTAGCAAAATCCCATCCTCACAGTTCACTAACAGCCACAAGCGCTCCCATGGAATTTTTGGGTGCTACTATTTTCCTTTTCTAAGAAAGCATGCTGTAATTTGGACATTTAAGTTACCCAAACTTCCATGAAGGATCTTCCTTCTAAACTGACCTCAGAATTCCCAGAAAATTAAATATTTGGAATTTGGGAAATTTAGGTTGATTAATATTATGAACAGCTCATTGGGTTAAAGGCCAGAAGCCTGGGGTTTTAGTCCCACTTCAACAACTTTCTGGCTGTGAGGCTTTGGGCAAGTCACCCCCTCTTAGCTATGGGTTGCTTTGTAGAAATGGAGATAATATCTGCCTCACAATTTTCTGTAAGGATCAGATACGGTAATGCAGAATGTTCTAAAACCTGTAAAGAGCAACACAGGTATAAAGGATTATAATTGTAATTAAAGTATGGTAGGTCTTAGGATAACAATGACAAAATGGACGTGCCACTACTTGTAAAAAACCCAGGGGAGAAAGGCTAATCAGTCCTAGCTGGTTTCCTATTCTTGTCCTTGTGCTATGCTATTTCTAATCATGGGTTTGTGCTTTTCCCACCAGAAAATGGGGGGGAGGGGGTGGAGGTGGGGGAAAGGGGAGGGAGAGAGAGGGAGAGAGAGAGAGAGAGAGAGAGAGAGAGAGAGAGAGANTCTGCAAAGAGAACTATATAAATCTTAATGAACTAGACAGTATAGTCCACAGTGTATTCTGATAAGTATTTTTATTTTCTTCACTCTCAGAACCTTGTGGCACCTAGAGTGGTTCTTCCAGCCACTTATTACTGGTCACACTGTTCTGTTGCAGGTTTCAGTATGTCTAACCTGAGCTGTCTGAATCTTCAGTCTTATCAGTACTATCATCTTCACTACCCTTGAATGGGAAAGGAAGGTCTAAATTCACATGTGTTTTGGAGGAATTACTTCTTACTTGAGATTCCTTTAATTTGCAAAAGCACAGACACCATGATGCTTCCTATTTAATAACATTTAAATATTCCTGTCCCAAGATGAGCTTGTAATGCTGTTATCAAATTGCTTTGCATCCTACATAGGATAGGCACATATACATATTTATGTTAGTGAGGGTAAGGCAAACTTGCTGCATTAAAGAGACCTTCCTCCAAAAAACCTTAGTGTCTTAAAGAAACAAGTTGACTTCACAACGAAGTGCCAACCTGAAGTGAGGATTGCCAGTTGGTAATTCTGCTGCATGGTGATCATCAGAAACCCAGGCTAAAGGTTGCTCAGTTATCTTCATTATCTGTCCTTTAGTTACAACCTAAATTCCATTTATGAGCTTAAAAATAGACCACAAACTGGTAATTTTATTACTTTGTAGTTTAAAATGTGACCCATAAATGGACATATCTTTTCACCCTATAAATTTGCCTCTTGTTTTTTTAATCGTGGCATGGAAACTATTTTTACATTTCATGTGTACTGGGCAAACTGTTGGTAAAACATACAGAATTCTCTCACTGTTTGAGCTATCTTGAGGACCAAATAAATGAATCTGAAGGCTTATTTTTGTATATACAATTTTACTGTTCTACAGAAAAAGTCAAGTATTGATAATAAAAGTCTGTTTTTTAATGTCTTATTTGCAGTCCTGTTAATATGCCAGTGTCAGGCTGTCCTTTCTGTAGAGAAAACTAAATTTCAAAATATAAACAAAGGAATGAGTTCTTTTGTGTTCCATTTTTGTTGTCGCTATATTTTTCTTCTGTACAAAAATAATGCCCTTTTTTTCTCATAAGTAATGGCTTTAAATTGGCCAAAAAGGAAAAAATAAAAAGACAGCAATGTGTTGGCATATTCCAGGAGACAGTGGTGACTTTTTGTTTTTATAGTGCATTGTGAAAGACATTTAACAAAAACTTTTTTAAAAGTTTGAGAGACTGCTAAGCATAAAATATTTTTCAACGTCTTTGGCTCCTTTTTAAGAAGTGACTTAAAGGATGATCAGCATTCATTTCTGAGAAATAAATAGGAAGCCAAGAAAAGTAAATCAGCATATAAATAAGCATATTTACCAAAAGCCAGAAAATAAAAAAAGTTAGGCTATTCACATTCACAGAACACAACAATGTTTACTGCCCTGGAGAGCCAAGATATTCTATTGGATAAAACTGTCACGTGGTTTCTCCATGGGGTTCCATCTCTTGGGCAAGTAGACCCACAGCAGCTGAGCAAACACTCTGGAATTCTGTGTAGCTCAAGACCACCCCAAGGGCAAGGTCGGCAGGAGGCAGGGAGGGCAGCCTCCCTGTAGAATAAGGGCGTGGCTTCTGAGAATGGGGTGGTCTCAGGGGCGTCAGAAACCTGTTATGGACTCAGTGCCAGAGGTGCTGAGACTTCCAGACAAGCAAGGTCCCATTCTCACAGCCTCTTGAGATCAGGTTAAATCTAAGGTCTCCTGCCTGCCTCTGTCAAACAGCCAAGGACGCTCGCTGGGTGCTAAGTCCCAGTGAACTGCTTCTGAGCCCTCCCACGGCTGTCCCACAGTAGTTTTGGCCCAAATCATTTCCTGCTACATTTCCTTTCCCCATTGCCATGTATAAAAGTGTGATGGGGCATGAAAAATAGTATTGTAAGCCAAATATCACACTCTATTTAAGAAGACTGGCCTGATATACTTAAATAAAAATTAATTTTGCTAGTGATTTCAAATGCCAGCCTACAAACTTGCAAGAAACTCAAAAGGCCACAGGATGGGGTTGTATAGACTACGGTGTGGTAGAAAACAGAGGAAGGACATATCATAAGAGCCTGGGGAAAAGAGTCCCTCATTAAAAGATGTGACTTCAGTGGCAGACCTTGAAAGCACTGGCGATCCTCAAGACCTTCCCATGACACGAGAGGGTGAGGTGAAGTTAGTTGTACATATAATCGCTGCTTATATTAAGTACGTATAAAATAGTTATAGCGAAGTGTAGTTTTCAGCGTTATAAGGAAGCCTCATATCTTGTAGTATATGTGACATTAACAGAAATAGTTGCAAATTAAGGTTATCAAGTCACATATAATTAATGCAAAATATTCTCGGCAGGTAATTCAGTTGGAAGGCGGTCGTTCTCTTCTTTAGCGTGTGTCCATGTGCACTACTAGCATGCGCGCACACAGGGAAAGCACTCAAATAAGGACTGAAAAGGGAAAAATGAGTAAGGAAAAAGTACTAAGGAAAAAGTAGGGCAGAACTGGAAATCAAAACAAACTTACATCTAAAATGATGTGATTAATAAAGCAGGCAGAGAATGGCCCTCAAACATCAAAGTAATGTAAGAACAGGGACGCTTTCCAAAGCTCCATGTAGAATAAGGAAGTCATTTCACAGGACGAATTACAACAATATACACAACACTAGTCCTCCTTACTAGTCATAACAAAAATTACTTGAAACATATACAGAGAGAAGGAAAGAATTTTGGTTGTGAATATTGAGAATTCAAGAAGAGAGAAGTTATATCCTCCAAAANAGTTGCTGTCCTTTTGTTCTTCAGTCTAGTTGTGGAGGACGTTGCTTCACTGGCCCATGTTGGTATTATCATTGCGCTCTTCCCGGGTGAGGCAGATTGGTCGCCGGCCACTGGACGGCCTCTCATGGTGGTCTTGGCAGCTCATGCTGGCTGCCAGCCACTCATGGTAGCTCACAGCAGCCCCACTACAGCCTATACCATCGCCGGTGACTCCCAGCAGCCCAGCTCCAGATAGAGCTGTTGTTCACCATCTTAGCTGTAGAGGGTGCAGCATCACTAGCCCTAACATGGGATTTGAACCAGGGCCCTGCTGCTCACAGCTGGCGTCCCAAGCCAACTCTTAGCCAACACACCACTCAGCCAGCCCCACAAGTATTTTTTAATTGCTTCTTTTTACTAGGCACTTTGTAGATGCTGACTTTATAATTGAATGAGATGTAGTGCTTGACCACAAGAAGCTTACCATCTTGTGGTGAGGAAGGACCTAAATAGATAACTTCAGTGTGTTTCCTATAACAGTGCCTGCTTATAGTAGGCATTTGTATTAGTTTCCAATTACTGCTGTAACATGTTACCAAAACTTAGTAGCTCAAAAAAATCACAATTCTATTACCTTACAGCCCTGGGGTCAGAAGTCTAAAATGTCACCAAGCTAAAATCTAGGTGTCAGCAGGGCTGGTTCCTTCTGGAGGTTCTGGGGGAGAATCTGTTTCATTGCCTTTTTCAGCTTCTAGATATCACTTGCCTTCCTTGGCTTGTAGCCCCATTCCTCCAACTTCAAAGCCAGCAATGTCAGCCATGGTCATTCTCACACTACCATCTGCCTGGTCTCTAGTTCCTACCCCCTTTTCCACACTTAAAGATTCTTGTGATTATGTTGGGTCCACACAGATAATCAAGGATAATCTCCCATCACAAGGTCAGCTGAATAGCCAAGTAGTATTTAGCCCAATATTGTGAGATATTCCAGTTTGTCAAGCAAAACCAAAGATCTTAATATTTATATATAAAATATCAAAAGTTTTAAACTGTCAACTCTTAATTCTTTTACATTGTCAACACTATCAACATCTGTGGGCCAGATTGGGCCCATAGGCTGCTACTCTGCAACCTCTAGTCTAAGGTGAAGAAAGGATTTGACTAATTAACCAGCAGTCCTTCACCTGGAGTTCAGGAAAGAATTCAAGAATCTGTGAACCTGAATAGGGAAAAATATATATCTCTTTTTAAAAAATTTATATAATATAATTTACATATCTTTTATCTCTCTATATCTCTTTATATTAAATAATAGTAAACAAATTATATGCTTTATTTTACTAACTTCTAAAAGATATTTAACATCTAATTTATAAATATCAGCAACAGATCACAGTAGCATTAAGACTACCTATGACTATCACCCATTGAAATGACAAATATTTTCATATCATATTACAGTGTTGCAGCATCTCAAAATATCTTGTATGCTCATCTCCACTTTGAAATTATGGCAGTCTGTAGATCTACCCTAAATCTTGTTTAAAGTATTAATAAAGAAGCATGTGTAATACCATATCATGAATTTGCTTTTATTTTAATATTTTGATAACTGTATTTCATCTTATTTGGTTATCTTTGCAGCGCTGTTTTATTTTATGAATGAAGAATGATTGTTTTGAAAAGGGTTCCATATACTTCATAAGACTGCAAAGGGGTCTGTGGCACATCATACACACATACACACACATACACACATTCACACACACTCACACACACTCCAAGAACCCTTGAACCAAGTGAAGAAAATGAAGGAAAAAGGCAAGGCAAAAGACTAATCCAAAACCGACACTCACAACTGTATATCTTGCTTTTCTCTTTGATAAGCATGTGCTCAGGTGGCTCTTCCATCTTAACTATCACTGAGGTAGTGACATTAATTCTTCCAGGCCTCTCAGGTACCACATTAAGTCTAATTTCAACTACCAGGAGTGACTGAGTCTTGGTGAAAACTGAAGCCCACTGATGTTAAACTCCATTATCAAAGTGGGCTGCCCTAGGAACTGCGTTGTGTTCAGTAAGTAGGTCACCCTAGAACTTCAGCTGCATAGTTAGAGATGGAGATTTGTGTTTGTTTATTTAGGTCTTGCTGAGCCGAGGAGCTTCTGATTGTTTGCTTGCTGCCCCATTTAACCAAAGCCTCGCTCTGCTGGTAGATGATGGCTGGTTTCTTTGCAGGTCTGGGAGATGTGTCTGGCCTGCTCCCCATCTGGCCTGTCTGCTCTGCTTGCTGGGTTTTGCAAATCTGAGCTCAGTTGTGGGTTTGCTTCATTCCAGGATGCTGGGGTTGGCTTTTCACATTCCTAGGTCTCGTGTGTCTGAAGACCTTCAGTTTGGCTTTAGGAATAATCCTATGGTGTAACACTAGCTCCTGAATGGTAACTTAAGTTTGGTAATAATAATAAAACAGAAATAGGGAACTATCAGAGATTATTAGTACTGGCATATGAATTAAACCATATTGCAACAAATCTGTTTCAAGGGTAATAATCTTAGTTTGGACGAAATTGAATTCAAGACCTCAGCTTCATTGGCATGTCCCACATCCACTTCCTCTAAATATGAAGCTTTCCAGATCTACTTAAATGATATATACTCCCGACTTGTCTTCAGATAGCCCTCTAAAAGGAAGTCGTTTCTACCAAGCTGTTTTCAAATGCCCTGATATTTTTTGAGTTCCAGGCAGTTAATATACCCAAAGTTATAAACAAGAGCACCCCCATACCTGCCCCTGGTCCCCAAAAGCAGAGATATTTGTTTCTTTTATTCATCATGGTATCTCTAACCTGGCACATAATAGGTGTTCAAAAATTAGTTGGCTTAGTAAATAAATTAATCAATGCAACATAAATAAGTATAATTACAAATTTACTGAGGAGGTTATTGAGAGGATTATTTAAGATATAATGTTAAAACATTTCATAAACTCATAAGTCTTATATAAGTGAATAAATTGGATTCACAAGTGCCCTAAACCATGATTAACTTCATACACTCCCTTCATGATATATTCAACAAGAAATGCAGAAAACACATGTACACCAACTGTAATAGTCTTTTGGTTGTATAAAAACCTTCCTCTAAGCAAAATCGTGTAATTGGCATGTTGCCATTTCACTCTCCTTTTATCAATGCTACCCTGCTTAGGGACCCCCCACTTTCATGGGTACAGAGCCTTACAAAATCTTGTACAAAATCCTTACTCCAGACATTGAACATTTCTTAGCATTGTCTCCACACCATAAAAAGTTAGCTTTCCTATGTGCTATTCTTTCTCAGCATTACAGAGCTAACCTGACAAAGCTTAATATATGTGGGTATGGTATCAGCAGGTTACTGTTTAATGTGACCTCTTTCTTGGGTGGTGCATGTGTCTCATTAGGAGCAGATACTCCAGCTATCCTGGCAAAATGTTTGGAGAATATTGGCTCTTCAAGATGATTTCATGTTATAGCACACTGGCAGCTACCTACTGTATTTGCGCATAGAGCCAGCCCTGGAACACATGCCGAGGCTTCTCTTGCCTCTCTTCTACCGTGGTGCACTGGGAGACATGGGCACACTGCCCCCGCCCACCCGCCTTAGTTTCTTCATCTATAACCAAAAAGGGAG
>NW_017731715.1:675021-676759 GCF_001890085.2 Hipposideros armiger
CTGCTCTAGATCAATATACTAATTTACAGGAACTACATATGACAGAGGAACATGTCAAATAATACCATGAGGATGCTATAACAAAATCTGTGGATAAGTAAAGGAAAAAAACATTCTGTGTTTCTTAAATAAATACAGTAAGGCTCCGACTTATGAACATTGGAGTTGCGAACAAATCGCGGAAGTAGCTCATGTGTCTGCCAGACATTGTCACCGTTGTGCTGCTGTGTGCTTATTGTACAGTGCGATACTGTACAGTCGTACAGTTCTCAATCAGAGTCCAGGATGTCCGGAAGCAAGAGGAAAAGCAGTGGTTATGTGAAGGGGACTGCTAGAAAGCATCAAAGGTGTATAAGGCTCACTTGGTCCGACTTAGGAATGAATCCGACTTACGAACGTTCTCCCAGAAAGGAACTCGTTTGTAAGTTGGGGACTTATTGTCAATTGTAATTCAAATAAAGATGAAAGGGAAACCTGTAGGTTGAAAGAGATTTAAAAGATATACTAATCAATTGCAGTATGTAAAATTTTATTGGATTCTTATTTAACTGATTTTTAAAAACATTTATTACATTTATGAGACAATTAGAAATTTGACCATTGACTGGATGAATTATAGTTAATATTTCAGGTGTGTTAGTGGCATTATTTTTAAGAGTTCTTATTTTTAAATGTACATATTGAAATATTTACCAATAAAAAAGTTAGAGAGGAAAAAATGAATAAAGGCAACAAATCTGTAATTCTCAATAGCTTTACTGATTTTTATTCTCCAGCAAGAATATTTTTTGATCCTCACTTGTTTCATCTTTAATATTTCTGTCTAGCTTTCTCAAAATCCTCCTTTTCCCTGCTGATGACTCGACTCTTGGAAATCTGAAATGGCCATCACCATTATTTTCACTGTTAAATTCTCTTTGCATTGACGTCAGCATAAGTTTTTTCTGAACCCAAGGTTCACACATGCTGATTTCCTCATTATTTTGACATTTTGAAATGTCAAAATACTAAAACACCACACACACTGATATTCAATATAAGGTCTATTTTAATTACAAGCACAATATCAAAACTTAAGTGTAGTTTTATTGTGAAAGTGTCATATATAAAGGGTATATGATGAATGTAGAGCTTAAAGAATAGCAAATGAAAACCTGTGCATTGACCACCCAGCTTAAGAACTAGGACATTATCGGTACCCCTAGAAAATCCCTGTGTGCCCCATCTAAATCACCCTGTGCCCCATCACTGCCCCGTGAAAGTAACCGCTATGCTGAATTTTGTGCTGATTATTCTTTTTCTGTATTATATAGTTTTACTGCCTAACACTAGTTTGTCTGTTTTGATGTTTATAGAAACAGAATCATACCACATGCATTTTTCTGTTTTTGTTACAGCTATTTTAAAAATTCAATCATAAAGATATGTACAGCAGTAGTCCATCCACTTGTCACTACAATACTGTATAGTATTCATTTGTGCAGATATTCCAAGATTTATTTATCAGTTTTTGTGTTAATGGATATAGTACCTCTTCCGTTTCAAATTTTAAACCTTGTTATTTGATTACACTATTAACTCTATTACAAAGTTACACAAAAATGGCAAAGGAGAACTGACTTTTTAAAGTCAGCTCTTCCTGACTTTAGTGGAATGACTCCAGTGTTTCCCATTAATCCTGATGCTGGCTCTTGGACTGAAGTGTATATTTATATCATGTTAAGGAAATATCCATCTA
>NW_017731715.1:684529-687396 GCF_001890085.2 Hipposideros armiger
AGAGAGAGAGAGAGAGAGAGAGAGAGAGAGAGAGAGAGAGAGAAACTCCCCACCTGCATTCATTGGTGTATTCTTACTATTTATCCATTACAGTGATTCCCAATGTAAAAATATTTTTTAAATGTTGATTTAAAAAATAATATCCAACAGAAAACTTATTAGGTAGTATTGTGACTTTTAGACATATTAATACAGATACAGCAAAATGTTGTAGAAATGATATTGATTGAGAGCCAGGCGACCTGTGTCCTAGTTCAGCCTAGTTTGGTTATCAGGTTGATAACCAAATATGACATTGGCCAAGTCAGTTTCTTTATCTGCTGGGGAATGGAAAGATGCCTAAGGTCCCTCTCAGCTCCAAAATTCCATGACCTTTGACCCTTACAATGATAGATGCAGTCTTTGATGAAACTATTTTTTGAGAAGAGGGATTGAGAAATCATTAGCTTAATCTTTACTTGCTTAGTAAAAACAAGCTTCAGTATTCTGCACTGTGAAATACATTTGGAATTTGTTAAATCATTAACAGTTGTTTACTGTTTAGAATGTAATAATGTTCTTTGATGTTCTCTAATTATCATGCATGTTTTAAAATGAGTTCTGAATGCTTCTCTGCTTAATTAAAACTCAGTCTAAATTTGTTGAATTTTAAAGAAACATTTGATTTGAAAAATAAGTCATATATCCAGTAACCTTCAGCATTTCACAAAGAACCCATAAAACATTTTATAAACAATAAGGTAATGTGAATGACAGATGACCGTTGAACTAAATACAGGGAACATTTGAGATATATCATTTTTCAAACTACTCTCTTTTTTCTCATAAATTCTTGATGGTGGTATTTATTCTACTTTTTTTTAACAGCTATTTATTCTCCTATTTGAAAGTCTATGAAATATCTATCATCCCTCAAAATTAATTAAATCAACTTTGCAAATCATGAATAAATCATTCTATGGTAATGTCAACTGGTTGAACTCACCAGAAGAAGTGGTGAAATAAAAATAGAGATGTGTTTTCATACAAAGATAGGGTTCATTCATCTTTTGTGTCTTTCTACTAATCAATTTAATGTTTTTAGGGTTACTCATTTGTGGATATATCCTCTGGATAATGTCTTAAACATGGCAAGTCTGACTCATACATAACTGGTGTGTAAATTGGTGAAAACGCATATTCCTCTTTTAAGAATTTCTTCTACAGATATACTTACATAAGTGTGCAAAAATGGATGCTCATTGTGACATAGTTTATACTAATAAAAGACTAGAAACAACCTCAATATATACAAAGGAGGTTAAATTAAAATCCATTCATACAGAAAGATATGATGCAGGTGTTTAAAAAGATTTATGTACTAATGGGAAATGATCTCTAAAATATTTTACCAAGTGAAAAAAGAAAGATGAAAATATGGTGTATAGTATGTTCCCAATTGTAAACAAATGGCATGTACCTGTTTGCCTATTGTCTCTGTAAGGATACACAAAAAATTGGTAGTGATAATTATTAATACTTACTTTTTAAAAATCATGAGCATGAATAGCTATTTTAATAAAATGTACTTAATTTTAAAATTTTGATCATTTTTCATTACATCGTATTATCAAACAGCATTTCTTTTTTTTAAGGTTATTACAATATTGTTGATGATATTCCCTAGGCTGTATATTAAATCTTCATGACTTATTTTTTAAAATGCATTTTTAAAAGATTTTTATTAAAATATAGCTAACATACAATATTATATTACTTTCAAGCATATACCATAGTTATTTAACATTTATATACCTAAAGAAGTGATCACCATAATAAATCCAGCAACCATCTGACACCATACCACACTATCACAATATTATTGACTATATTCCCTATGCTGTAAATTACATCCCCATGACTTATTTTATACCTGAAAATTTTAACTTCTTATCCCCCTTCAAATTTTTCACCACTTTAAAAAATTTTTCAATTATAGTTGACATTCAATATTATTTTATGTTAATTTTAGGTGTACAGTATAGTGTTTAGACATTTATGTTATTTAAAAGTGATCTTACTGACTAGTCTAGTACCCACCTGGTATTATACATAGTTATTACCATATTATTGACTATATTTCCTATGCTTTACTTTCCATCCCCATGACTATTTTGTAACAACCAATTTATACTTCTTAATCCTTTCTCCCTTTTTACCTACCCGCTCAAACCCCTCCCATCTGGCAACTATCAAAGCTTTCTCTGTATCTATGAGTTTTGTTTCTTTATTTTGTTCTTTAGTTTCCACATATAAGCAAAATCACATTGCATCTGTCTTTCTCTAGCTGACATACTCCACTCAGCACAATACCTTCCAGGTCCATCCATGCTGCCCCAGATGACAAGAACCCATTTCCCTTTCCTGGCCAAACAATATTCCATTGTATATGTGTACCACCTCTTCTTTATCCATTCTTCCATCAATGGGCACCCAGGCTGTCTCCATATCATGGCCATTGTAAACAACGCTGCAGTGAACATATGGATACACATGTCCCCTCAAAGTAGTGTTTTAGGTTTCTTCAGATAAATACAGAGAAGTGGGATTATTGTTTTTTTCTTTATCTGTTATAGCCTTTGTTTTAAAGTCTATTTTGTATGGCATACGTATTGCTACTGTAGCTGTTTTGGTTTTTTTTCATTTCCATTTTCATAACATCTTTTTCCCCATCCCTTTTCCTTTAGTCTGTGTGCATCTTTCAACCTGAAGGAGTCTCTTGTAGGCAGCATATGTAAGGGTCTTGTTTTCTTATCCATTCAGCCACCCTATCTTTTGATTGAAGCATTTAATCCATTTATATTTAAAGTAATTGATGATAGATATGC
>NW_017731715.1:688212-717444 GCF_001890085.2 Hipposideros armiger
ATAAAGGGCTCATCCATAAAAGTTAATGATTATAATTTATAAATGAAACATTCAATCGACACAATTGTGGCAGGAACAGGAACTGATTCACAGACACTAATAGGTCTTTGAGTTATGAAAACACTCCACTTAAAATGCCCAGCTATCCCCTCTGCCCCCACTTCATCCTTCCTCATTCTTTAAGACTTGAGTCTAGGGTCACTTGCTCGTACAAACCTTTTGTAATTCTCTCCTTCTTCTACAGGCTAACTATCTTTAGACAGACATAGTAATTGAAACCACACAAGCAAGTGAGGTGGTCCAAAGGGTCTTTTAAAAGAAAAGCATGGTGAAAACAGTGGTGGAGAGCATTGGCTTTAGACTCAGGGTATTTAGTCAAGAATCCTTATTATGCCACTACTTTCCCCAGGGTGACCTGGGGTCATTACTTAATTTTCCCAACCTTATGTCCTCATCAGTAAAATGGGGACAATGAGCTGCATGCCACAAGGTTTCTTTTGAAAATTAAATGAGAAAATATATCCAAAAGACTTTAGTGTAATGCCTGGCACAAAATAATAGCTCATTAAGTGATACCTTAGAGTCTGATTCATTTCTCAATGTTGAGAGGGACGTTTTATAAAACTAGATGGTTTCCTAACTTTCTCTCGCCAAGAACGTCTCTGGAGCAGAGTTATCTTATTTTGAAGAGCTTCGCTTCCCACATCTCCCCACTACTTTCCCCATCCCCAAATCCAGAATTTCTGCTCAGTGCAGAAATGACTTGCCAAACCAGATTCTGTCAGCTAGGGTTTCCCTTTGCCTATTTTTCTTCAAGGGATGGACCCCATCCAGAAAAATGGTTTTGGAGGTTAGTTAAGAGCCTCTCCAACTAAAAACACAAATGTGGTTTGGGAGCACCATAAGATGGCAGAAATATAAGGACACAATAATTCTTTCTTTGTGGTCAAGATGGATGAACTACATTTGTTAGGGCAATTTTGTTTGCCTGTGTTTTTTGTTTTTTGTTGGTTTTTTTTTTAACACTGTACATCAGCATAAAATCCCTCATTGTTTAGTTTCTACTGGATCTTTCGCAGTATGACTTTCACTGTTTTCTAGCCAACAATACCTCACTGCCAAACTGATTGGAAAGGCAGCTGATTCAGCCTCCCAAAGGTTAAATTGTGAAGTTAAACACATATGCCAGATTTTCTCTTTATTAACACAAAAAAATTCTTTCTCTCATTTCTTTTCCATTTAACTGGACACACAAAAATACTCAATCTCATATTCTGAATTCCTATTAGCTAATGGGGATAATCATTAAGAATGGTCAAGTGCCTTAATTCTTTGAGGGTTTGAGGGGTTAGTTCGATGTGGGAGCCTATGTGTCTTCTCTATTTGGTCCCTGAATAAAAGGAAACCAGGTAATAGTCGCATTCCTGAACCCAGAGCTGCAGAATGGAGGTTATCATCTGTAACCTCCTCATATGCTGGAGTCGTTCAGAAAATCCAACCTACCCATTGAGTGAAGGGGCTTAGTATGTATGGCATCTCTCCCCCATTTATTATGGCAGCTATCCAAGAATCTATGATAAGGTCATTTTCCTTTTGGAGAGGTGGGAAATTCAAGGACAGTGGTCTGTGGAGTCATGCTTGAAAGAATAGACCCCAGGAAGAGCTCACATGATTTATGATAGGCAGCTGGCCATGGGCTGCTGTTAACCACAACACAACCTCCCCCCAAACCTTTCTGGCTTGCCTGCTGACACTCACACGGAACCTCGGTAGGCACAGTATGTGGTATGTAATTCCTGGACTCTCAGAAGGTAACAGAAGCTAACTTCAAAACCTTGCAAAAGAATTCAGGCTGTTTAACAGTGGGGATTTTCCCATCGAGGTATGTGAATGAGTGTCAGCCTCCCTCATTTAGAAATATAAACCATCGTATATATTTTGCCAGGTGTGTTAGTATATGTGAAGACTGGAATCTGTCCCTATCTCAGGCTACTAAATTCAGTCCAGTTCATCATAACTATTTGCTGAATACCATCTTTTTATATCACTCTGTACGTTACTCTGGTCAATGCAGAAATGGGTGATGAAGTTAGAAAGAAAAATACGTCATACTGATACATATATATCTGCTTTAATTGTTCCTTAAATATTCCTCACAATGACCTTGACAAACTGTGTGGTTTAGATTAAAGGTTATCCTCATGTAATGGAGAGTCAAAATACTGGTCCTTAAATAAGATAGAAATTTCTTTTGTAAGAGTCCAGAAATCGGTGCTCCAGGACTAGGTTAATGGTTCTGGGATCCAGCTACTTTCTGTCTTGATGCTCAGCCATCCCAGGGTGTTGCTGTCATCTATGTGGTCCAACATGGCTCTCCACCCCATCTGCATTCCCTCTTCTTACACATATCACTTCTGTTCACAGCCTGTTTGCCAAAACTTAGACTCATGGTCAAATCTACCTCGGAAATATAGGCTTTATTAGCCACATGCCAAGCTTAAACACAGAAATTCATTTACATGAGAAAAAAGTCAAAAAAGATGTTGCAGAACATAGATAGTTATGATGATACCCATTTTATAGTTATGAAGCTGAGATTCATACAGGTTAAGTAACCTTCCCAAGATCCATGGACTTCATTACACTGTACTGCCTCTCTGTGATGCTATGTGATTGTTGCTTTAGGCTTTTATCTAAGCAATTCCTGCCAGACTAGAGCTCTGAAATGCCAGAATCATACATTTCCACCATAAGTCCTGTATTCTTTAGATAAAGGGAAAAAAGGCTGTGATGAAAACTATTTAATGTAGAGAATTTAAGAGGCTGAAGAGCTCTCAATTGGTAAAGGAAAACAAGGTTCTGAGTAAGGAAACTATGGGAAGAAGTCCAACCAACCAAACAGCAAGGGTGGCAAGGGGGTAAGACTCACCTGGGAGAAGTCAAGGGAGGGCCCTCCCAGGGCTCTCCCTCGCTCTCTCTGGTTTTATACCCTCATCACAACAGTGGTCACGGTCACAACTACTCAACTCTGCCATTGTAACGTGGAAGCAGCCATAGATTAGACAATGCATAAGCAAATGGGTGTGGCTATGTTCCAATTAAATTTTATTTATAGACACTGAAATTTACCTTCCATGTGATCTTCACATATCACAAAATATTATTCATCTTTTGATTTTTCAAAACATTTAAAAATGTAAAAATCACGTGCTGAGCTCATTTAGAAATAGATGATAGGTACCTCCATACCATGGACTGCTTACTCAGCAATTAAAAGAAACAAACTCTTGATACGTGTGACAACTCTAGATGGATTTCAAGAGTGTTACGCTGAGTGAAAAAGTCAATCTCAAAAGTCACATGCTGTATGATTCGATTTATGTTACATTCTCAAAATGACAAAATTGCAAAGATGGAGAATAGAATAGTGGTTACGGGTTAGGGATAGTTGGGGATAGAGGCATGGTTGTGACTACAGAGGGGTGCCACAATGGAAATCTTTGTGATAATGGAATAGTTCTATGTCTTGATTAAGATGATGACTACATGAATTTACACATGTGGTAAAAAGGTGCATGCACGCACATATACAAACACACACACAATGCAAATAAGTTTTCTGGCTTTGATATTGTATTGTACTTATGTAAAAATGTAACCATTAGGGGAAACTGGGTTGAAGGGTACATGGCTTCTTCCTGTACTGTCTTTGTAATTTTATACAAATCTATAATTATTCCAAAATAAAAATTTAAGCAAGAAACTAAAAACAAACAGTGGGTTGAATTTGGCTCATGGGCTGTAGTTTGTCAACCACGGGACTAGGAAAAACACATTTGCAGTAGCTACAGTAGGAAAGAAATAATAAGTATGTAAGATTATACAAGTCAATAAGAAAATGACAAGCAACCCATTTTAAAAGTTGGACAAAGGCTATAAGTCATTCACACAAATGCAAATGGCCAGTAAGGGTATAAAAATGGTTAAAGCAATCCAGAAATATAAAAAAATTAATGACAACAAACTTTTTGCTACAATATCAAAACATTCATGTTTTTAGATTAATGTTATCAAGTGTTGGCAAACTTGTGAAGAAATGGATAGTGTTAATAGGAGAGTAAATTGGTGAATTAATTTCAAAGGACAATTTGGTGTTTTTTACAAAAAATTTATATAGATATTCCTTAGGTGCACCAATTACATAGCTCACAATTAGTTCTCTAGATATACTTACATAGGACCACAAAGATAGGAGTATAAGAATATTTACTATAGTTTAGTTGGATTTTTAAAAAGTAGCTTTATTGAGCTATGATTTACATACCATAAAATAAGCTCATTTTAAATATACAAGTCAATGATTTGGGGTAAATTTACAGTCATACAACCATTACTAAAATCCAATTTTAGAACATTTTCATCACCTCCAAAAGACCGCTCATACCAAGTTACAGTCACTCCCTGTTTTCACCCCCAACCCTAGGCAACCACTAATTTATTTTTGTCTCTATAGAGTTGCCGTTCCTGGATATTTCTCATAAGTAATGTGTTTTAATTTTTAATTGGTACATGCCCAATATTCAACAACATAAAATTTATTTCGCTAATGTGCTAGTATTACCTATAGACATGATTTAAAATCATGCTCAGATTTAGCTTACAGGCACCAATAATACAGCTTCTTCAGTAAGGAGGAGATTGGAGGATATGAAATAGCATGTAAGAGAAATTGGTGTTAACACATTTGCATGTATACCGTCTTCCTTCAAAATCTGATAAACAGAATCAGTTGAACTTTGTCATGGAGTTATGCCATATAACTGTTATACTGTTCCCCATCAATAGGGGATACAAAATTGATCTGTGTATTTTCAAAGTGGGAGGCATTGGTACTTTGACAGAATTCTATTACACTGACAGTACTCTCATTATGCCAAATGTCTAATGTACACCTAATGATTGTATTATACACAGAAAGCTATTATGCACTGATTACCAACTGCTGTTTATAATCTTCTGAATGCACTTTCTGATGCTGAAAAAATGATGGAAAAAGTCGCGAGAGGGAGAAAATGGAAGAGAGAGTGATCCATAAACAATGGGGCTTCTTATAGCTCCATGTGGCTGCATCAAGCCTCAAGATGTCTGGGAGTCTTTGACAAGTTCTAGAAGCATGATAAATTTCTAGGCTTAACAGCAAAAAAGCAAATAGTAGCCTCTGATTTAATATGTACATGGGTGTCAGGGTTATGGTAACACCTCATATTATGAATCCTTTGAGACTTAGGACTGCTGGCAACTGCTGAGCTTACTACAACTCAACCCCAAATCATCAGTCATCCTAATCAATTGGAGGTCAATTTTTCTGCTTATTTAAATGTTATGGGCTCTTTTCTCTGTTTACTATGATGCAATTATATTTCCAAATATTTGAGAGGCTCAGTAGAGAGGGAAAATAAAAGGACTCAGTTCCTTTGAGCAGGGTAGGTGTTGTAGATACCTGAAAATTAGCCATCACAATAGGAAGCAGGAAGCATGGGACCAGATGCGGAGACTCTGCTATCTCTTTCCCATGTGACATTAAGAGGCAATCATCCTGAAAGAAAAGTGACATCGTAAGAATAGAGGAGCATCTTCCCCATGGTGGGACAAAATTTGAGAAGAACAAAATTTGAGAAGAACCAAGGCAAGAGAGTGGGAAAATAGTTTAAGAAACTGAAACTAGTTCAGCTTTGACTAAAGCAGAAGGTGCAGGGAAGAAAGTGGCTAAAGATGAGGCTGAAGTGGTACACAAAAACCAGGAAGCACTGTTAAAGTTTTGGGAATTTATTTAAGGACAACAAATTGTATTGGGAGGCATTAAAAGATCCTGAGTAAAGGAGTGGCCTGATGATGATGATGTTTAGATTTTTACAATTCACTCTGGGTGCAGGATGGAGAATGGTATGAAAGAGAATGAGGCTGGAGGTAGGGTGACCAATTAAAAAGATTATATCAGAATTCCTTAGGAGAGGTGACCATGCTTAAACTACCACAGTACAGTGGTGATAGAGAGAAGAGAAATTTACATGATGAAATCTACAGCACTTGAATCTATAGTAATCAAATAGACATGGAATGTGAGGGAAAGAGAGGAGTAAAGGATGAACCCATGTTTCTGGTTTAGGCAACAAGGCAACTGATGGTGCTGTTCATTGAGTCAGATATCATACAGGAGGGGCTGGTAGGGATGGGGTCCAGTTTAGACATATTAAAGTATTAACGACCAGGAGGCAAATCCGTAAATAATTATTATGAGCCTGAAGCTCAGGAAGAAAGATAAAGAAAGGGAGAAAGGTTTGAGAGTCACATTGAAGCTGTGGGGGAGATGAGATGGGATGAGATGAAACTTTTGGGAAACTGGGACCCAGAGAGGGTAAAAATGTCATAAAGATAATATTATTGGAGTTGGGATCACAATCAAGGTCTTCTGATTCCTCGTAAAGAGGTCTTGCCTAAGGACTAGAAGGGAGGGCAACTCAGCGTGGTAGTTGAGATCCCAGGCTCAGGAAACAGACAATGAGCCGTTTGAATCCCAACATGGCCACCAATAAGCCAAGTAATATTGTGCAACTGACCGAGTCTCTTTATGCCTTACTTTTTTTACACTATATGATAAAGAGATAATATTAGTTTCAAGGGTATTGGATATTAAATGAGAAATCATATCTAAAGCATCCAAGTCAGTGTATGATACATAGTAGGGAATCAATAAATAGTAGTTCTTAATATCATGTTCAATAAACAGAAGGAAAAAGATTTTTTGAAGTTCATTACATATAGATTATGTTGAAGAATATAGATTTTAATATTTCAATTTAAATTTAGTCAACTCTCACTTTTAATTTTTATTTAAACTGCTTAATTTTAATTTATACAAATTGTCACTTTTCCTTTAAACAGTAGTTATACTATTGGCAATTGTTTGGCAAAAGATAAAACTTTATGTGGCTAGAGAAGACAATTTGCTTTCTATTTTGGAATAGCTTGACCCAAACTGAAAAAGACACAAGAACCACTTACAAAATGACACTTATTTACATTAGGGGCTATTGGTATTATATACAAAAACAGTACATTTCTCTACAATGTGTAAAGTACCATATTTGAGGGAAATGTGCCTACAACATGGCAGTGCTCTTTAATCTATTTTGGGGAAGAAAGAACCCATACAGAAAGAACATAATAAATATGTTAAGTTTATACAATGTGTGCTCCGTGATAAATATTCTAAGCATGTACTTCAATAATTCTCTCATCAGAGCAGCCTTGTTACCCCTACCATCAGCAGATACTGATAATTAATCAACTGAAATGAATCTTTACAGAATAAACAAATCTGTTATACATGAATGATGATTATGTCTCTTTCAGTTGTGAAGGCTTTTCATAACTTATTCATGTCAACATTATGAAGAGTTTTCCCTTAGGGAACAAAATCTTCTTTTTGGTGAGACCTCTTTTGGACTGTTTCTGGTGAACAGTGGCATTTCAGCCCTATCCAACGGATGTAGGTTATTGTAGAGAGTATATGGGGGTTCTGGGTTGTTATTCTATTCTATCCCCCAGGAGGGAGAGAGTGGACCTCTTAATCTGTTTCGCAAACATTTGCAGTCTTGCTAGAAGAGCAGGGATGGTTTGCCCTGACTACATTCATAGAAGTGGACATGATAGCTATCGTATCCTGATGGGAGCACATAGCTTTACTGATAAATCTCTCCATAGGAAACTTTGCAGCTTATTCATGTAGGCATTAACTTTTGTGGCTAAGGAATATGGAAAAGAAGTAGATTATGCCAGGCAAAGAGAGGCTGCAGATTGGTCCTGAAGAAAATAATAACAGCCCCATGAGTAAAATACACAGATATGCTCTAGTTCCTAATACCATATTCATGATTGTATTAAAGATAATTCTCCATAAGTCTCTCCATTTTTGCACGTATTATGAGCAGGGTTTCTGATGACCTCTGCTCCAAATTATTTTATCAGGACATTTGTATAACAATCAGCTTTGGATGCTCGTGGACATAAAACAGCATGCTTACTGTCCCTTATAAAATATTTAGATTCCCTAACTCAGGGTTCCTCTCCTGAAGTGTAAACCATTGCAGTGGTTGTGCAGGTATCACCTGGCCCTCTCTTTGTCATCCTGTGGGAATTGGGGCTTGGGGAAACCAAGCTGATATTCTGGCTGTTGCTATTACTAACAAACTGTCTTTTGTCTCTGACCCAGGAGTCTCATGTCTTCTGCCACAATCACAAAACTTGTTAGCTTGCTGGAAGACTAAAATCTCAGACCCTTTATAGTTCTTAACAATAGATTTCAGCATGTGTAATATTTAATATGAGTTATTTTCATGAGTTATATTCATGTACTTAAAATTTTGCCTTTGTGGTTCCAGTCCTTCTAAAATGAAATTTGGGATACAGGGAATTGGTCTGTAGTCAGTAAAAAGGGAAGATATTTCTGAAAGTGATATGGGAAACCAAATAGTCAAAGTATGTTCTTTCTAAATCATCCACAGTATAGAAAATTAGAAAATACTTGTCTATATTTTAATGACCAAAAACAACAACAACAAAAAAAACAACAACAAAAACCCCAGGATGAAAAAATAGAACAATGTTTTCCTAAAGAGTCAGACAAAATTTTGGAGTACGAAGATAACTTAAAAATGAGTTGATTCAGGGGTGTAAATGTCTAATCATTATGTTGTTTTGTACACCTGAAGCTACCAAAAAAATGAGTTGATTCAACTCACTCTCTCTATTTAAAAAAAAATGAAAAAGGAATCCGAGGACTAACTCTCATTGATTTCTTTGCGTTGTCCATAATGGCTTTTATAAACTTCTCCTATATTCCTCAGAAACTTAGAATAAATTTGATATACAAAGGTATTCATTATGTTTTACTTATGAGAGATAAAAATTATAAATTACTTAAATACCCACCCATTAGAGAATGGTTGAGGTATTGGTAACTTTCTATGATATTAGGTAGCCATTCATAATTATTTCTCAAGAATACTTAATGACATGATAAAATGCTTATTATGTATTGTTAAATGAGATAGTAAGATACATGAGTTGTGTTATCCCAGTAATATAACACATCATAATAGCACACACTCATATGTAGAAAGAAAAAAGCTGGAAGAAAATTACTTTGAAATATTACAAATAGTTATCACTGGGTTAGGGGAATACAGAGGATTTTTATTTTTATTTTTTATCGCCTTCTGCATTGTCAAAATTCTTATAATCTAACCAGAATTTTTAAAATTATCCATTAAGCAATAAAATAAAAATTCTATTCCCAGGTAACTAACTAATAGTAAAGCTAATTCTTTGCTTAATTAACCATGGGGTTCATTTTAGCTTTTCTCCTTTTCATTTATAACTCTTGTCACCAATGAGAAAGTGCACTGTGCAATGTAATTTTGAAGGGTAGAGTGAAGTCATAGAATCTTATTTGATTCCTCAGCCTGCTACACCATCCTGCCCCTCTTACCCAATTTATCGTACTCTATCCTCATGTGAAGTCACGTATCCTGAAACTTCCTGGAATTTTTACCTCTGGGAACTCCAGCCAGTGCCCTGACATTGTGGAACTTTTCTTAGCTAGATGCCTAATAGCACAACTGAGTACACATTTGTGACACACAAGGCAAAATGTCTTCTTGACTCGTTCCCATCTCCTCCATCAATCTCCCCCTTTGCTGCGTCAACTTCTGCACCCTCTTTAGCACGTGTGCGCACATACAGGTAACTCTGGCTTTAGATGAGCACTATCCAATGGCAATATAAACTGAGCCATTAAGTCATTTAAAATTTTCTACTAGCCACATTAAAAATGTTAAAAGAAACATATGAAATTAATTTTAAGACTATTTTATTTAACCTAATATGTCTAAAATATTACTATTTCAAATGTCATAAATATATTTTAAAAATTTTAATGAGACATGTTACAGCTGCTTTCCATACAAAAACCTTTGCAATCCAATGTGCATTTTATATTTTCAGTACATCTGAATTCACACGAGCCTCATCTCCAGTGCTCAGTAGCCATGTGGAGCTCGTGGTTATAGAATTAGAGGGCAAAGGTCCGGACAGATTCTCCCTCCCTCCACAACTTCTGTTCCAATCAAAAATGTAAATGCCTTGTGGTGGCTTTCGGGGTTGGCTCTACCAGGACTGCCATCTATACTTAACCAGTGGGTTTAGAGGAAATTGCTTGTCACAAATTGTGACACACACATTGAGGTAGATCAAGTACCTTTTGTTTTTCTGCCAGGCAGAGTAGGTTGTCACTTATCTGACCTATGAATCTTGCCAGAATGGGTGACTGGATCAAGTGGAGGCCAGCTACCAGCTACATTATCAAAGGACAGTGTGTGACTTAAGTACAGGGCCATCACTGTCCTTAACACACACCACTATCTGCACCCTCACCAAAGGAAATGGTTTCTTGTTCCACCTTGTGTGTGAGGTTGGCTGTCTGTCTGTCTAAATGAATCAGGACAAGAAAATAGAATATTATTACTTAATAGCGCCTCTTCAGAATTAAGTGTACTCATTTCATTGGTGAAAAAAAACCTGAGTCCAAGAGAGGAGCATTTCATTTTAATTAAACATTTTAACGTGGAAAGATCTTCTTTGCTGCATTACAACCTAACGTGAATTAGCTCTGGCACCTGCAAGAGTCCTTGGAGGTTAATTGTGCTGGCCTCTGTTTCTCGCAGTGGATCCCTAATGGACTCAGGCAGTAGCGGCATGAAGTAAGAGGCAGCACTGCAAAGGCTGGTGGCCCTGAGGCTGGGATTGTGATTGCCTCCAACTGACAAACTAGTTCAGACATGAGCAATCGGGTCCGGCGTCTCCAAATTGGAAAGCTAGAGACAACACTAATAGGTTGTTCTTAAATACTCAAGTGCTTTTGTGTTCTCTGTCTTATTGCAGTTTAAATTTCTATCTTCAAAAATAAATTTTCCAATTCTTCTAAATTGATCTCCCTACCTCCCTTCCCCACCCCCATGTTGCCCTGCTTTTGAAAGTCTTCATCTGAATAATAGAATACTAGAAGGCATAACAGCAGAATAGAATCATAGACTACTAGAGCTGGAAGGACTCTCAGAGGACAGCTGCTCCAACACTCTCCTTCTATTATTATTATTTATTACATATTCTTATGGGCCAAATGATTTATGTGCATTCAATTCAATATTATACTAACCTTACAAAATGGGTACTTTTATCTGTTTTTCAGGTCAGGATACTGAGACTCAGAGAGGTTAACAACCAACCAAAGGTTGCACAGCCATAAGTAACAGAGCTGGAACTCAAATAAAGCTCTGATTTCTAACTCACCATATTAGCTGAAGCTGGTTAGACAAACAGAGAGATAGACTGATGGGCAAATGATAAGAAGAACCAGTGCTAGAATTTACAAAATACACCTAGTTCTCTTTTTTTTCTACATCTTGATGAGCTGTTCCAAAGAGTGCAAAAGAGAGAAATAATATCTACATAGTTTTTTGGTTGTTGCTCTATTTGTTTTTTATAAACACATAGGTCTCATTAAACCAGTTTTGGTAAAACTGTTCTGTAGAGCATCTAATTTATTTTTAGAAATTAATGGAGCTCTTGATCAAGAGTTACAGGAATTCTTGCAAAAGAAACTGCTACACTAGACGAAACACTCCATGCTACAGATGGCCAGGGTTGGACAGCTCTTTGTCCACATCATTGGCTGCTGTTCCCTCTTACTGGTCAGACACTGGACTGTTCCAATGTGTCCCTCCTGAATGTACTGAGGGGCCTGTGTGGCCTGAGCTTGATTTGCCTCTGCATTGAGTAGTATTACTGGGCCCAGGGCACCTCAGCCTGATTCATAAATGCAGACTTGGGCTTGGTGCAAGACCATGGGTATTCTGGTTCTGGGCCATAGAAACTGGGCTCAATCTCTTTAAAGACTTTCAACGTGGTTCCCCTGAGCTGTCAGTTTTGCTTTACTGGGATCGTTAAAGGCACCAAATACTCTACTCTAAGTACTATTATTTCTCTAAGATTTGCTACACCAGCAATAACACTTCAAAACAACTTGTGGTAGGCAGAATCAGGGCTCCTCAAAGATGTTCACATCCTGATCCCTTGAATCTGTGAATACGTTATATGGCATGGCAAAAGAAAATTAATGTAGCAGGTGAAATTAAAGTTGCTAATTTTTATCGGCTGAATTGTATCCCTCTCAAAATTCCTATGTTGAAATCCTAACCTCCAGTACCTCAGAATGGGACTGCATTTGCATATAGGGCCATTAAAGAGGTAATTAAGTTAAAATGAGGTCATGAAGGTGGGTCCTAATCCAATATGATTAGTGTCTTTAAAAGAAGAGAAGATACCACATTGATACGCACACAGGGAAGCCATGAGAAGACAAAGGCAGAAGACAGCTGTCTACAAACCAAGAAGAGAGGCCTCAGAAGAAATGGACCCTGCGGACACCTTGATCTCCAGAGTGCGAGGAAAGAAGCTTGTGTTGTTTAAGCCGCCCAGTCTGTGGTACACTGTATGGCAGCCCTAGGAAACTAATACACTAATCAACTGACCTTACCATCGGAAGGTTATCCTGGATTATCTGGAGGAGCCTAAAGTAATCACAAGAGCCCTTACCCTTACCTGTAAAAGAGGAAGGCAGAGGAGGAGATCAGAGTGATGTGATGTGAAGAAAACTGGGCCCGCTGTTACTGGCTTTGAAGATTGAGAAGGAGGGCCATGAAATAAGGAATGTGGTGGCTTCTAGAAGCTGAAACAAGCAAGAAAATGAGTTCTCTCCTAGAGCCTCCAGAAAGCCATGCAGTCCTGCTGATACCTTGATTTTACCCATTTTGGACTCCTGAACTATAGCACTACAGATAGCAAATTTATATTGTTTTAAACACTGTTTGTGGTAACTTGTTACAGCAGCAATAGGAAACAAATACACCAGGGTTCTCAGCCTGTCTGTATAACAGGATATAAGGACTGAGCCTTGCTTCCTCATAGTTTGCACATCTATTATACTCATACCATTAGAAGCCCTCCAAAATATTTTACTGTTCCTTATTTATCCACTTCTCTTGTTAGTGTTGTAGAAGAAACCGGAGACGTTTTTCTCGTGAACTGGTAGCTGGCGTAAAGTATGGGGAGAGGAAACTGCTCTGGCCTAATACCTTCACATAGGAAATTCAGAACAAGCCTTACAATTGTGGATAAAAGCAAATTATCACAATGACTTTAATTGAAACTTATTGGCCACAATGGGATAACCTCCCTCATTCTTTATTGGCCTTGGTGCTGTAGGCATAGGAGTTTATGTTTTTGATGCATGCATTAAGTGAATATTTATTGAGTGCCTTGTAATGTTGCAGGCACTGGGATGCGGCAACGAGCCAAAAGAGATACAACCTCCTCCTTTCATTTTAATGGGAGAGGCAGATGACAAATAAATAAATATATGCCAGGTGATGATAAGGGTAGGATGAAATCATGAAAGGCTAGGTGAATGGAGTGGAGACAGGAGACTTCCTAATATGGTGACATTGAACAAAGATCTGAATAACAGATGTGTGAATTCTCTGAGGTCCAGGGCTATGTACTCTTCACATTTGCTTCTGTGCCAGGGTCTAGTCCTTATAATGTAGGGCAGGCATAGTGTTTAATCCTAGAATATGAGGCTAAGTTGGCAGAGGCAGCACTAGTCAGACACTGTGGAAGTATACATAATGGATTGTACATAACCCCGCGAACAGTGCTCAGCGTCAGCTACCCGCCCAATTGTTCTTAAGAGTCCTTTCTGTTCTTCGAGTACACAGCAACCACTTAACTCCTGCAGCTTAGAGCTTCTTTGGGGGTACTATGTGCCATCTGTCACTCCAGTAGCAATTTAAGATACTTTCCCTAGTCAACACTGTAGGTTGGGGACTTGAATGGAAATTGAAAATGTGTATTCATCCCCAAATTTGCAGCGGCTGTATCAGGCTTTAAAGGTTTCTTTGCTTCCTGCAATGTTTTGTGTAACCCGAGTGCTTGTGAATTTAATCATTTATCACTGAATTGGGGTATTTGGCTATTGACAAGGACATTATATTGTAAAGTTAATAATTGTGATTCTTTTTTCCCAGTAGACCTCTGGTGGCTGCTATGATGGTCCCCACTTCCATTTTTGGGTAACTTTCAAAGCACATTTTATATTTGGTGAAACTGAGGGTCCGCCCCTGTTCTGCTAAGGGTGGGGGCAGGTGTTCATGTGCTTGTGTGTACCTGCTCTGCTCTCAGAAACTAGGTGTTCAAGGCCTCGCTCTCAGAGCGTAATGTCTCAAAGCTCCGGGGATTTATTTTCAGTCATACTTCTCAAGGTGTGTTATGTTTCCTTGTCCTGACTCACTTTCTCCCTGGCCTTCCTTCCCTTTAAACTCTAAAAAGGTTGACATAGCTTTTTTCCTTCGGACCTATTAAGAAGCTGGGCCATATTCATGTCTGACCTACCTTTAGCCCACGCTCAGAGAAGGCTTATCGTGCTAGATCTGACGCTCCGCAGGATTCCAAAAACAGATGACGGGGGCACGGGAAGGGCTCGCTGTGTCCTTGAGTTGCTGAGTCTCAGCTGCAAGGTCGGAACTTGAGAGCTCTTCATTTACTTATTTCATGGTTCTCCTTCTGCTCTGTCACACATGTCTTTTCCCAGCCCTGGCATTACCTTTGCAAAGTGCAATCCACACAAGGGATCAGTGTTGCAATTTGTAGTTATGTGCCTCGAGTTTCCTGTAGCTGGCATTCTTTGCAAGCTTTCTTGCTGGATACCTTTTCCAGCAATCTAATCTGGGAGCATGTTGGTAGTGGTAGCGGTGCCTTTTATTTGCTTGTTTGTTTCATTTCGTGGAGCTGAAGAAAATCAGATAATTTAAAAGCATGGCCAAAGGGCATGAACTCTGAGTAAGCATCTACACAGCTGCTCTGGGTAAGGTGGAAGCTCAGAGCAGGACATGCTTACTTTTCTGAATTCCCAGAACTTGGGCCCATGCTCGGGCTGTGTGCCTGTTAGCTCTCCCCATGATCCGGGTTGGCGGCTTTCCCAACAAGCCAGGCTGACATCTGGCGCTACATCACACACACAGGTGGCTTTCAGTCATGTATCAGTTTCCTCGGTGTGCCAATAACAAAGTACCACAAACTGGGTGGCTTCAAACAACAGAAATTTATTTTCCCACAGTTGTGGAGGCTGGAAGTCCCAAATCAAGGTGTCATCAGGGCCATGCTCCCTCTGAGACTCTGTGTAGAACCCTTCCTTGCCACTTCTTAGCTTCTGATGGTGGCTGGTGGTCCTTGGTGTTCTTGACTTGTAACCGCATCACCCTAATCTGTGCCTTTTTAATACATAGTGTTCTCCCAGAATGTCCCGATGTCTTCTTATGAGGGTGGACTAAAAGCCCACCCTACTCCAGTATGACCTCATTTTAACTAATTATATCTTGATTTCCAAATAAGTCACATTCTGAGGCAATGGGGATTAGGACTTTGGGGGGACACACTCAACCCAAACAGGACCTCTTCATTTGAAATGCAGTTGCCAGCTTTGAAATGGGAGGGAAGTGAGTGGTCTGGGGACAGACAGGAGGAACAAGTATGAGACAATTTACTTATCAGAAGGGTACCTAAACCTGTCAGGACCAGACAAAGTGGCAGGTTCCCAGCCAGCTCACACTTTCTCTTCTTAGATGATGCTTCATGTCACGCTATTGTTTGCAAGTCATGTGGAAGCCAAGGAGCATGTCTCCTGTTTTAGGGCTTGTGACAGTTTAACTTTTTGAAAATTTCATGTTTTGGGTAAGTCTAGAATAAAGGAGGAAGCTTAATTACCTGAGTCTGACTCCAAATGTAAGTTCAAATGCACTTTAACCCATATGTGGATACACTTGCATCCATAGTGTGATAGGTTTGCTAGGTGGACTAATGTTTCCCCAAAGCTGCCCACATCCTAATCCCTAGAGCCTCCGAATGTTACCTTATGTGGCAGAGACTTTGCAGATGTGATTATGTTAAGGAACTGGAGGAGTATCTTGGATTATCTGGGTGGACCCTAAATAGCATCACAAGTGTCCTTACAAGAGGGAGGTCACACACAGAGGAGGCCATGTGAGGGAAGCAGAGGCAGAGAGAAGATGCTATGTATGCTGGGCTTTGAAGGTAGAGGTAGGGGCCATGAGCCCCCGGAAAAAGCAAAGAAAGAGATTCCTGTCTAATTATTTTGGAGATAGCATGGCCCTGCTGACACCTTAATTTTAGCCCTTTAAGGTACATTTTGGAATTCTGACCTCCAGAATTGTAAGAGAATACATTTCTATTGTTGTAAGCCACCAAATTTGTGGTGGCTTTGGTGCAGCAGTCAAAGAAAATGTATACACAGGTTATGAATCCTTGCCTTGCATTTAAATGAACAAGTATGACTCTCGTACACACATAAAGACATCAAGACTTGAAGAAAGTACAGTAAAATATTAATAGTGGTAAGATTATGAGTGATTTTTTTCATCATTACTAAGATTTCCTGAGTTTTCCAAGATTTCAAGGAAAAAAATCTAATAGATTCTTGATTTTTTTTTAATGTAAAGGAATATTATTCTGTTTTAATTCTGACACATGCTACAACATAGGTGAAACTTGAGGACAATATGCTAAATGAAATAAGTCAGTTACAAAAAGACAAATGCATACTATAAGACTCGACTTTTATGAGGTACCTAGAGTAGTCGAATATACAGAGACTGAAAGTAGAATGGTGGCTGCCACGGGCTAGGTGGAGGGTGGTATGGGCGTGATTGTTTAATAAGCACAGAGTTTTAGTTTTGCAAGATGAAAAGAGTTTGGAGATTGGTTGCACAACAATGTGAATGTGCTTAACACTACTGAACTGTACACTTATAATTGGTTAGATAGATTTTATTTTACTTTATTTATTTATTTATTTAAAGATTTTATTGGGGAATTGGGGGAAGGGACAGCATTGGGGGATTGAGTAGGGGGAACAGGCAAGTCGCTGTCCTTTTGTTCTTCAGTCTAGTTGTGGAGGACATCGCTTCACTGGCCCATGTTGGTACGATCATTGTGCTCTTCCTGGGTGAGGCGGATCAGATCTGGACGGCTGCTCACAGCAGCTCTTGGCAGCTCACACTGGCTGCTGGCAACTCACACTGGCTGCCAGCCGCCCACTCATGGTAGCTTATGGCAGCCCACTGCAGCAGGGGCTGCAGCCTACACCATCGCAGGCGAGTCACGGCAGCCCAGCTCCAGGTTGAGCTGTTGTTCACCATCTTAGCTGTAGAAGGTGCAGCGTCACTGGCCCTCATGTAGGATCCAAACCGGGGCCCTGCTGCTCAGAGCTGGCATCCCAAGCCAGCTCTTAATCAATGTGCCACTCGGCCGGCCCAGATTTTATTTTATATATATTTTACCACCTTTAAATTTTTTTTAAAAGTTCATTTATATTATAAAAGGAGAGCTCCTGTGATGCTCTTAAAAATAAATATGCAGTATATGATGTGATCTTGGTTACATGAGGTTGTATTTTCTCTGCATCTTTTAAATCTCTTTATAGTAACTGGGGCCATCCTTCACATAAGCTTTAGGCTCACCCCCTGATATCCTTTTCTCTATCAATTCTCCTGATTTTGCTCTTGTCTTTAATTCTTTCACTCTTTGCTTGGTCATTTTTCTCTGCCTAAGAACATATTCAAGGCTTTCGGGGCTTTGTTAGACCTCTTGAGAGTATGTTCATCAATTGCTCCTTTTTGAAATACTCCTTTATTTGGCTTTTACAACATAATTTGTATATTGCATATACAATCTCCTTACAGACAGACACACACTCTTAGAAACACTCTTGTATTATTAATCTCTGGTGTCTTTTCTACATCCACACCAGAGATCCATGTGCAAGACAATATGACTCCTTTCTCTCTCTCCCACCCCCACATACAATCAGTCATCACGGCTGATTAATTTTGCCTCCCATGTATTCCTCCAGCCCAATTCCTTCTCTAGTTTCAGGCTCCAGCCTGTCTTGTCTGGCCATTCCAATAGTTCAGTCTTGCCTCATCCTCCCCACTGCAAGCAGACTGATTCATTTAAGTGATAAACTGGCCAGGCTACTTTCTGCCTTAAAGCCCTTTAGTGAAGGTGCACACCCTTTAACATGGCACCCAACACCCTCCATGACCTGCCTGTGCAGATGCCTCTCCTTCTAGCCCCACAGCTCAAGTTACCTTTCACGACCAACCACTTTCATAACTTGCTGTGGGCGATTTCTGAGACTCCTACATCTCATTTTCTGTGGCTGGAAAACCCTTTCCCTCCACCTCACTGGACTAGCACACAGCCATTTTACAGCATTTAGCTTAGGCATCCTCTCCTCCAAGAGTCTCCCCCAGTCCTCAATGTTCCCATAATACCCTGGGAACAGGTTGCTACCTTAATAGGCAAGTTAACTATTTACGTGTCCTCCTTCCCACTAGCCCTTAAGCTGTTTAAGGACTGGGACCATCTCTCAAGTCATGTTGGTGTTCCTAGCATCTAGCACAGTGCCTGGCACATAGTAGGCACTTACTCAGTATTGATTAATTGAAATTATTTAAAAAATCCACTTTCACTGATAGGTGATATCCATAATTCACAAAATATTGAAAGCCCTTTTTCCTGACCACCATTGCCTTAATTATACATTTTGATGGCAGAGACAAACGAAATTCTGATGAAGAGGAATAAGACGTCTGGAGGTGACACATTTCATTTTTCCATTAAGATTTTGACCTATTTATTGTAGGAGGGCATGTTATCTTGGGGCGGGGGGGGGCGGCAGATCTTTGAACTCTACCGTCCTAATATGCAGGGCTGACATGTAGCCCCACAGATATATGTTCTGCGTTATATATACATCTGTATGGTACATAGTTTACCAGATCCGACCTACAAGTAGGATTGCCAGCGATATGACTTTGCTATCTATCTTTCAACTGGTCAATGCTTTTGGATCCATTATATGACAATGCAGAATGGAGTCTCTTTGAAAGGGAACCGACATGGAAAAGCTAGCTAAACACGTGACCTAGTGGAGTTCTCAACTTCCCTAGGCTGTGTGACCTCTTGTGGGTCTGGGGCGGGGAGGGGGCCTGCAGGGGCCCCTGGTACCAGCTGAGGCCCTTGCGAGGCCAGCTGCCCCCAGGAGGTAGGCTGGCCCCCCTCCCCCCCCTCGGCCCCAGCCGCACAGATCGCCGCTGCTGGACAGCTCAGCCGGGGTCACGTGCCGCGGCCACGCCACCGCCCGCGGACCCAGGCCCGCCCAGCCGCAGGGCAGAGGCCCGGCGGATCACGCGCGCTGCGGCGGGCCCGGGCTGGGTCCAGCCAATGGGCTGACGGCGCCCGCATGACCCGCGCGGGAGGGAGGGCGTGGGGAGCGGGCCGGGCGCGCACGCCGCCGGGCAGGATCGCCGCCTCCGCTGCCGCCGGGACGGGAAGTGAGCCTCCGGACCCGCAGTGCGAGCGCGCGGGGGAGAGGGTCCCGCAGCCGCCCGCACCTGGGGCGAAGCATGGCGGCCGCCAAGGTAAGCGTCGGCCCGGCGCCCCGAGGGGCGCGCTGGCCGCATCCGGCCCGGAGGCGCGAGGGGCTCGGGCGTTCACGTGCCGGGTTGGTGCAACCGGGAAAGCAAATAGTATAGAAAAAGGCGTGGGGCAGCTGTTCCACCTTGCAGCCGCGGGAGCAGGGAGGTGATCGCACCCTCGGGCAGGGCGGGCAGCCCGTGCGGGGACCGCGGGGACCGCGGCCCGACCTTGCCGCAGAAACTTTGCAGGCTGCACCCTCCCACTTGGCCCGGGAGGGGAGTCGGTGCCTGACCGGCGCCAGGCGGGCTGAGTCAAGGCCGGCGAGGAGAAGCCGGTGCGCCTGGGGCGGGGGAGGGACTGGGGTCAGCAGGTCCCCCGGGCCACCCCGGCGTGATCCTGCTCCTGACCCCGGTTGGAGTTGACCCGGGCTGCTGCTTCCAGGGGGCGCAGCCCGGGCTGAAGCCTGATCCTCTTAGGTTTCAAAGGCTCCGCCCTCCCGGGTGAGGAAGTCACCTTGACTTCCGTTTTGGAGATGGCTTGGGAGAGTTGGCCTTGCGTGAGTCTGCGGACAAACTTCAGAGGACCCCCCCGCAACCCCCACTCCTCAACCCCCCACCTTTGTCATCCTTCTCCCCGCTCTCCCCATCTGACAACACTTACATACCGGCCTCTGAGCGTTTGAGAGGCTTCTTTTTAGAAATGACAAAACAGATTGTCCTGGGAGCCTGTAACTCCTGTGAAGTTCTACTTAAAAGGAATTCTGCGTAATGTGAATCATTCACTAACCCAGAGGAAAGGCAACTCCGACAGCTTGACCTTTCCTCTTTCACCATTTCTCGAAACCTGGACACCATTTCAGTCTCTTTGGACTCCATTTCAACTTTTCTGGCAGAATACCATATTTAGGCCCAATCACTTGAATCATTGGAATTTATTGCTTTTAATTTTGAGTTCACGAAGGCAGCCCTTTAATCAAGCCTATACAACTTCTTAGCTCATTTTAAGTGCAGTGAACTTAAATATACCCAACATTTCAAACATTTGTCCTTAATCAAAACTCTGTGATAACCCTCAGGAGGAAAACATGGCCAACACATCATATTCCTGTTTATTCAAGCAAACTAATCACATTTGCAATGGAAATTGTAAGCAGACAAATATATTTAAATGCTGTTCTATGACTTAAGTTTCTCCAGGCTCCCCAAATCTGCAGGCTTCTTCATGTTCTTAAACTATGTGGCCTAAGTGGCCTTTCTCTTTTCTGTAATTACTCTTTGAGTTCCGTCCTCAGGAGTGTGCTCCGGGTGTGTGGGAGTGGATTATGTGTGAACACACAGGTATATGTAATTGTTTTAGGAAGATTCTATGAAGATTACAGGGAGTCACTGTAGAAGCTACAGTAACCCTTTCAAACCCTTGACCTTTTCTTTGTAGTACATTTGCATGCAATCAGAGGCTTGGTGTGAATTAGTTCCCTACAGGTGATTTCTTCCAAGTGGGTGTAGACACCCAGTAAAGGACTTTACTGTCATTTTTTATAGCTGCACATGAACTAAATAAGCTTACTTAATTTCATGTAAAATAAGTGAGCAACCTAAACTGAGAAATCTGCATATAATTGGGGTATAAGACTGGTTAACTATGAAGTAAAATAAGTTAGTATGAAGTAAAATAAGTGACATGGAAGCCGGTTTAACTTTTTGGTTGTATTTTTATTAAGCCGTCACATCATATCACTAAGTGCATTTGAATTTTAGACAAGTAGTGAGAGTCAGGGCAGAGGACACATTTCATTTTTACTCTTTGGAAACTTGTGTTTTTGTTTATTCATTTAAACTTACCTCTTTTCAGGATGTTTGATGGCTCACGTGACATAGACATATATTTGCAATCGAACAGGACATCAAAATCAAGTCAGAGTAGAAAGTACAGATGTACTTGTTAGAGGTGACTGAATTTTCTAGCAGCCAAAGCAAAGAGGAAACAATTAGTGAGGTTAGAAACTTACCAGAGAGGTTTCCTTGTACTGTTATCTGAGGGCAGCCTCCCCCAATGTCCTTTTACATGCTGTGAGCAAACTGTATTACAGACTACCTTGTGACCGCACATATATGTCTGTGGATTCCATAAGGCCGTTTCTTATCATGTCCGTCATTGTAGCTCAAGGGCAGTACAGTACATCTACTCTTAAAAGGCCCCCAAGTGAGCTGTTCTGGGCTACTTTCGTCCAACAGTGCCCCTCAGTTAGTTGCCTTTGGTCTCTATGTTTGTGGGATGGTTCTGTCTGCTGCTAGTCAGTGCTGGGCAGCATGAGGTACTGGTCATGCTCTCTGCTTTTTTCTGGAGTGCAGATATTATTCCATGTTGAACACAGAGCCAGAGGCTTAACCATCTCATCAGGAGTAGGACTGACATCCTGTTAAAACTTAGGCGCCTGAGTAGGAGAGAAGCCTCACCTCAATGGAGCATCTAAGAAATTGGGCCAAGATTCTTGAACTCAACAATTGGAGGTGCGCTCAGTGTGGTGAATTGTTTGACTGTTTAAGCAGATTTGTTGGTTTCTCGATGAACTTAGCCACAGCCAGCTGTTTCTTGATCGCTTTTCCACTTATTAGTTTCCTTGGTCTTTTATTTATTCAAATGTAACTACTTATTCATATCCCTCTTCTTATTAAATAGGTAGGCTGAGAACCTAGCCTTTGCTCTGCTTTTTGTTTTGGTTTCTGCATGAAGAGTAATACTTAATGATGCCAGAGGTATTTGGTTTTTTTTCATGAAGTAACATCGATCTAAAACTCTTGGTGTTTTGAGATGAATTAAAAAAGCTTCCATTCCCTCCTGCTTACTTTTGTAGGAAGGAATGGATAGGGAAAGAGGCAAGACCCACTGCAGTGACAGGAAACAGCAAATGAAAGGCAGAGAGGTGAGAGCACATACTACATTTAGGGGACAGCGGGTAATAAAACAAAGAGCAGCTAACACTTACTGAGTGCTTATGAGATAGGAGAATCCGCTCTAAATGCTTTTCGTTATTAACTCAGTACCTCTAATGGTCCTGGGAGTTATATGCTATCATCAATGGTTTACAGATGAAGACTGAGACAACAGAAGGTGATGTAAGTGGCCTAAGATCTGATAATTAGGACGTGAAGGAGCTGGGGCTCAAATCCAGCCAGCCTGGCTCCAGAGTCTGTACTCTTACCCTGTCCACCACATTGTCTGCCTTGTAGGTTAGCACGGTGCAGGGTAGAGTATATGGGAGGGAAATCAGGGGCCTCAGGATAAACCAGACGTTTATTTAAGAACCACTTACATAGTGCCTACTGTGTGCCAGGCACTTTCCCAAGTGCTTTATAAATAATCTCTCCGCTAATTTGCATAATACCAAGAAGTAGGTGCCCTCTATTTTTGTCCTCATTTTAAACTGAGGTCCAGAGAGATCAGGTAATTTCCTCACAAGGTTGTACAGCGAGTAAGTGATACAGCCTGAACTTGAACCCTTCCAGTCTGTGTTCAGAGTCCTCCCCAGCCAGGCCTTCAAAAGAGTTCCGTTTGCAAAGGTGCAGGTGAGGGTTCACACGCCATCAGTTATGGGCATGCGTATTTCCTGATCATCCCAGCTCAGTGCTTTGTATCTGTAGAACGCTCTGGCACTTGGTATATGCTCCACTGCGTTGTTTGTTGAATGGCTTTTGAAGTAGATGGTACAGGCCACGGATTGTCATATAACTTTTTAAAATGGCTTTATTGAAATATACTTCATATACCATACAGTTCAATCATTGAAAGTATACAATTTAATGGTTTTTCGTATCTTCACAGAGTTGTGCAACTATCATCACTGTCATACACCTTTGTAAAAATTTTAACCGAAATGTTCACTACTTAGGACTCGGGCTATACACTTACCCTCCATGTTGTTCATGTTTCTCATCTATAATAATACCCTCTTCAGAGGTTTGCATTTCAGGATAAAATGTGATTGAGTTTATTAAGGAGATTCTTCAGATCGTAGGTTTCCTCTCCCTTATGGTAAAAACTGCCAGGCATTGGGTAGTGTCATCATAGAGCAGACCAGTTTTTGTGCTAGGCAGGCAGGCAGGAATTCTTGAGTTGGTTTTATGCTACCCAGATGATGGTACGTTTCTGTGGTCTCGCTGATGTTTAGATTTAGGGTTTCTTAAATTGATGGAAGTGGATAGGCTTTGAGGTTTATATCACACAATGATCCTCACTTCTCCCTCCTCAGGTCTGTTCATTTCGATCAGGTGAAGAAACGGAGTCCCAGAAAAAACTTGTAATTGGTCCGCGTTCCCTTGAAATCCCTTTGCTTTTTGCACTGTTGTAGGCCCGGGGTTGTCAGCACATTGTGATATAAAAATGCTGTCACCTGGGTCTTACCCACAGGTTCTAATTTAATTGGTTTTCAGTGTGGCCTGAGCCTTAAGGCTTTTAAAAGCTCCCCAGGTGAATCAAATGTTCTTCTAAGGCCACTGCTCTAGATGTTGTCCAGCTGTTTGCCTCCGTTGATCCTCTGATGGCTCCTTCTTGGGATAAGGGAGGAATGCGGTGAGATAAATGAAAATCCCTGGTATGTCAATTCGAAGGAAGGGTGTGTAGGAGTCCCTACAAGTTCTCTTCTTTCTTGACAATTTCTTTTCAGTCGTTCGGTCCCATATAACCTTGGTGCTTAGGCATCAAGTTTATACAGTTTTGCAATTATCCTAGAATATGGGTTTTATCACCAGATTGATTAAAAGCTCCTGTTTTTCTCCTGTGAAGCCTTCAGTGGCTTTCTAGATTGGAGTAGGTGTTTGAGGAGGGGAACCTGGCAAAGAATAACTGGTTTTGAAGCCTTTCCCCTGACAACCTTAGTTTGGTGTGTTTCCCAGTTAGGTCATGTGACTTTACAAGCGTTGTAAATAGAGAACTGGGGGAGTGGGAAGCGGTGAAAGTCAATGTGTAGCATAAGAAAATCAGGGAGCAGGTCTTTTTGGATAGAATCATCTTTTATGAGATTGCCAGGGGAGCTCTGACTTCTGCTTTTTTTGACCTTTTGTCCTATGACCGGCTTTTGTTTCTGCTGAGCTCTTAAATGGAATCATTCCTTCCTGTGTTCTCCACTATCTGTGAGGATTAGGCCTGCTGAGCATGGTCCCTTTGCTACCCTACTGCTTCATAAGCACCTGTCCTTCCCGCCATGTTTCCTTGGTTGCCTGTAGTGGGGTCTTGGAACAGAGGAATGCTTGCATCTGCAGATACGTGTTGGTTCTGCTTGGGAGTAAGGAGGATGTGCCTTGTCACAGTAGCATAATTCCCTCAGCAAAATACTTAACAGCACTTGCGCAAACCTTTTTTTGTGACCATTTTAGCCAGACCTTCTTTATGGGTCAAACCGACCCAGTTCATGGTGGCTTTGGTCTGTTAGCTCAGAATTATTCCCAGTGGCTGATTTGTAGAGTGGTGGTCTGGTTTGTTGATTGGAAACGTTTAAGGGAGAGTGTACTCCTACTCACCATTTCCTTTGGAAATTTGCTGTGCTGTTGCATGAGTGAAAATAGGTCTGGATGGTTCCTTTTGACTTTAGGGGCTGACAACATAGCAAAGTAGGCAGTGTTGAAATTCTTAGCAATTCAACCTAAATAAACCACTCTATTTAATGACTGTTATTAGGCTGGTAGCTTTGTCTTGATTTCCACATGTAGTCAGTTTCCACATGTTATCTATGAAAACTGTTGATATGAGTCAGATATTTCAAGATACACTTACTGTTTTATGGTAAAATATCTTTTGCTTCAGACTTGTGCAGTACAATTTGTAGGACAATTGTAAGTCTAGAAAATGTAAGTAAGTGTAGGGGAGGAAAAAGTTTTCCTCGACTCTCCTAGGGTCATTCACTGGGTCTGAAAATGAAACAAAGACAAATTAACAGGAGAAATAGCATACGAATTTTACTGAACTTTTGCACATACCTGGGAGCCTTCACAAGGGAATGAAGACCATGAAGAATGGGGGCTTTTATTCCTTTCATACAAAGACTCAGTAAATTTGTGAAGAATTGATAAGACAAAGTTAGGTTAGGGTTAGCAAGTGGTGAAGAAGTAACTGGGAAGATTAGGGTTAGCTTAACAAGGTTGGTTTGTAAATATTTCTTAGCCCCCAATTCCCCATCTCTGATGATAAGAATGTCTTCCCTCCACCTCATACAGGGAGGGGCCCTTTCACGTGGGAGTTTTATGACTGGTTTCAGGGAAGGAGGGTGTGTTGGTGGTGGGGGAGGTCATAGTGACCTTTCTGCTTCTGTTGCTTCCTCACACTCTTTCAGCATAAGATACTCAATATGCCAAGGTGCTGTATTTTGAGGTAATGTGTCCTGAACCCCAGTTCAGGCCACAGTTGTAGGCTGAGCTGCAGAGGACCCCCCTACTGCTCAGTCAGCACAGAACTGCTTATGTGGGAAGAGGCTTTGAGAACTTTTTATTATTTGTTTTAATCCATAGCTCTAGTTTAGTGAAAGAGCCCTGGACTAGAGGGCATCAATCAGAACCTGGGTTGTAGGCCCTGCTGCCTTTACCGATGGTGAGAACGGGGACAGGTCTAACTTTTCTGGGTGCTTAGTATCACCATATGGAAACCAGTGACCATCTCTGGCATCTGTGATGAGCAGATGAAATAGAACACGTGAATTAGGAAGTGCTGTACGAATGTCAAGAGATATCTGTTGGAGACTATGGGACATTTCTCCCTAACTGAAAACTAGGGGACGTAGCTATTCTTTGGCCTCCCTGAACAAAATATGGTGTGCTTTTCTTAAGCTTCTGGTCCATTCAATACTGTAATGGTTGGCCCGTGTGGCTACTTCAATAACCAGATTCACCAAGTGGTCATTTTGGAGCCTTGCTCCTGGAAGCTTTTGGTCCCAGGACCAGCAGCACTGGATGTACTTGGGAGTTGGGTAGAATCGTAGCATCTTTTGACTCACTCCAGGCCAAGGAGTTTGCATTTTGTAAACGAGATCCCCAGGGGATTGTACGCACATTCAAGTTTGAAGACTCTTGATCTGGAACTCGGGCTACTGTGTCATTAAATGTAGCTGCCTTTCTAAACTAAGGGTGTAGTACTTTTTGAATGGATTGTCAGTCAGTCCAACTTTTTGCACAATTAAATACACAGTGACAAAGTTCAGTATACATTTTTGGATTCTTCAGGCTTATTTTGATTCCACATTGAGGCCAGAGTATTATTTTGGAAAACATTTCTGAATTATTATTTAATAATGTGTGATTGTTATACAGGGGGCCATACTTTTCTCCATTAATTTACTGCCTGCTCATACTCAAAGTTCCTGAAATTGAACTTTTATGCCTGTTCTCTTTTTCGATGTTCTCTCCGAAAGGTCAGCAGTGACCCCAGTTGTAAACCTGTTGGCCTGTCCTTATTTCTGGCCTCATGGGACCCTGTATCACACCCCTCCTTTCCTGATGTCCCCTCTCATGGTGGGCCTCTGAACTCTCATATTATGCCTTTATTCTCCTTTGCAGTCTTCTTTTGGTCCTGGTCCCCCTGAAATGTCGGCGTTCCCCCAGGCTCTGCCCAAGACCCTCTCCTTTTTGAAGGGTGATGGTTCCATGGTAACTCCTCAAGCACTAGCCTTCCATTTTCAGCCGTTTGTTGGAAATCTTACCTTGTCTGTCTCAAAGATATTTCAAACTTTGCTTAACCTAGAATTGAATTCATCTTCTGAGTCGTTCCTCACTTTCCGCCTACAACTTAATTTTCCTAGGGTACCCGTTGTGGGCAGCCCGGAGAGACACCATTGGCAGGAATTTGGATGTGGGCAGAGACTACAGGGGTTAAAATAGCCAGATAATGTGAAGACCCAAGCTTCATTATTTAATCTTGATAATAATCACCTACAAGGTAGCAGGGGAAGGCATAACCTTTTTTGACAGAGAAACTTAAGGCTCAGAAAGGCTATGCAAATAGCAATAAAAAACAGCTTACATTTATATAGTGCTTATAAAAGCCAGGCACTGTTCTAGGCACTCTGTATATGAAGTAATTTAATCTTCACAACAATCCTATGACATATAAGTGCTATTTCTGTCTCCATTATTACAGATGGGGAAACTCATATATACACAGTGGTTAAGTCTCTTGAGGCACAGAAAGATTACATCACTTGTCCAAGGTCACACAGTTTATAAGTGGCAGAGTTATGATTTGAACAGAGAATCCATGCACATAACCACTGTACTGCACCGCCCTCTTTAATTTACCTTGCTACACAGTGTGGCTTCATGTTGCCTACAGACTGGAATTTCATCTCTTTAGCCCACTAATGCCTGTTTGGCCTTGGCCGCTGCTGAGCACTCACTCTCTTCTTGTGCTTCACAGCAGTTAGTGAATGGGACCTATCCAAGCCCTGTTAAAATTCCTTGCCATAAAGCCATGGCAACAGTGTAGCAGGAAAAAAGGGGAACCTGTTTGTTTGTTTAACTTAGAGCTGTCAGAGAGAGGAATGTTTCTTGTCATTTCTCTAAACTGGTGGGCAGATTTTGTTTATTTAGTTCTTCCCCTCAATTTTAAGAAAAGGGGTCTTAGTTTTATTTCCCCATTCCCTGAAGCACCTTTAAGGATGCTAAAACCCATATCCTAAGTTTATAGTTTTTACAGTTGGTTTGTTTTAATCAAGATTCAGACACAGTCCACACGTGGCATTTGGTTGATATGTCTTCTAAATCTAACTGGGCCATTTAGGTGGCTTGAAAAGAAAGGCGGCTGAGCTATCAGGTCTCTTATCTGACTCTGCCAGGCCCACTGGCAGGGACGTTCATTCCTTGTGAGTATTTGCACACGTATTTTGTTGCAGGATGAAGTTGGCTCTGTATTTGAGGACGCCGCTTTCTCTCATTGCCTTTCATCTCAGTTCCAGAAGCAAAAGCTCAGCTTTGGTTCTCTTTCTATGGTGCTTCATGGAAATTTCTGTTAGTCCATTTCTGGTGTCCACCAGCAGTTTGAGAAGAGCCTGGTCCTGACCTTTGCCCAATTTTCTACTGGGTTATTTGCCTTTTCACATTGATTTGTTCTTTAAAGAGCCCTTTAAAATTAAGAACCTTGGCCTTGTGTCCTGTTACACATGATTTTGTTGCAGTTGTTTGATGTTTAACTGGTTCATATTCAGTTTTGATTAAAAAAAATGTTATATTTATTAATCTTTTCCTTTACAGTTTCTGGGTTGTATGGATTCTGGGTTCTCTGTCATGTTTAAACATGGCTTCCTCCTCACTTATTATTATATAGGATATCACTCGTGTTTTCCTAGTACTTTTTTTTTTCATTTTTTTTAGCTGAGCCATCAGGCAGCTCAGCTTGGGCCGGGACTTGAACCACTGTTGCTCAGAGCTTGCACTCTTGAGCGAGCTCTTAACCAACTGAGCCACTCGGCCGGCCCTCTAGCACTCTATAAGCCAGTCAGTGTCTGTCTGTCTGTCTGTCTGTCTGTCTGTCTGTCTGTCTCTCTCTCTCTCTCTCTCTCTCTCTCTCTCTCTCTCCCTC
>NW_017731715.1:717958-720837 GCF_001890085.2 Hipposideros armiger
CACACACACACACACACACACACACAGCTGAGTAAATAGGCGGTCATATTAATGATTAGCAATAGTGAGAATTTAAATGTCTAATTGCAAACCCCATAAAATAGGTACAGATAGCAGTCTATTAGGGGAATCTGGAAAATTTTCCTGGAGGAACTGCCATTTGCTTTAGGCCTGAAAAGAATAGCAGCATTTTTGAAACTTCTCATTATGGAAATTTTCCATAATGTGCAAAAAAAGGAGTATAATAAACCTTTATGCCCCGTCTAGCCAGCATCAGTAATTATCAGTTTATGGCCAATATTGTTTCATTTCTACTATACCCTCTTTCCACCTTCCATCCCCCTGATTTTTTCAAAGCAAATTCCCAACATTGCATCATGGTATCTGTAAATATAAGGATGTATCTCTAAAACAGATTTTTTAAAACGCATAACGAAAATATCATTATCACACCTAAAAAAATAAGTGATTTTTTTTTCAATACTATCAAATTTCTGTTCTGTACACATTTTACACCTTTCTCCTATTGCCTTATATATTTTTTTAAATCGTTATTTGAATTGTCATCTACACAAGGCTCAGGCATTGCAATTGGTTGATAGGTCTTAATTTTCTTTTAATCTCCAGGCTCTCTTGCTCTCTCTCAGTCTCTTTTCCTCTGAAAGCCAGTATAACTAGTATGGTTGAAATCTTGGACTCTGTTCAGATTTGGCTCTGGGAGAGTTACTCAACCTCTCTGTAACTCAGTTTTGTGTCTATAATAGGGGCATACGTGTACTTACCTCCTAGGGCTGTTGGGCTGGTCTTTGTGCTCCTGTAAAGCTCAGAGCTGGACCTGGGACATAGTAATGTGAATTTATGGAGGTGTGAGCTGTGGGTTTGGTACCAGACAAGTTGCTCAGAGTCATGTCACAAGTCCACAGGCTGTGGGAGGGGGCGGAGGAGGACTGACGCGAATGAAATTGTGCAGTCTTTGGGGTAAGGATTCTGGATGTGCCGAGGGTTCCTATTCTTTTTCTTTTGGTTTCCCCCTGGGTTCTTGACTATTCTTCAGTTACATGATGTTGATGTACAGCAGAATAACGAACAGGTAAGGTATTATTTAGTGGCAGCAACTTTTCTATTGTCTTTTGACTTGCTGCTTTCCTCTGCATTTATTAAGTTAGCTATTCTCTCCCGGAAGCCATTTTCACTTCTATGGCATTATCTGGGCTCCAGCAATTTGTGATCTCCTAAGTAGAACCTTTCAGCACTTTATAAATATGTCATATACTTTTTCTATTCCTTTGTTCCTCTTCAGGAACACACATCCCAGTCTTCAGCACAGCACAATCAGTTTTTATTCATTTAAGGAGCAGTAGTAATTTGACACTTGCTAATATGTAACAAATTATATTGGAAGCGGTAATTACAATTGCAGCTGGTTCCTAATTATACTGTAACCTTGATGCTTTAAAAAAAATTGAGACTGAGTTCAGCCTGTAGTCCTGGAGAATAATATTCTGCATTAGGCAGATCTGCCTTCTGCTGAACGTCAGGCATTTAGGTATCATAGTGCCAAATCAAAAAGACATTATTTTAAAGAACTTTCAGCTACAATGTTGCCCAGTAGCGCCATTCACAAAGATAGCTTAAAGTCCCCCATCTTTGCTTGCCAAATTCTTATAATAAGTGTCTAAGTGACCTGGGCCTTAAGGTTATTTTTGGCCCCTGGTTGACTGCTACTCATTTAAGACAAGTGTCTGTCTAAAATGTTTCAGCTTCCTCGTCTGAAACATGGGTTTATTAATGACTCTTCACCTTAAACAGTTTTAGTGATGTTTAAGTGAGATCAGATGTGAAGAAGCTCTTAGCACTATGCCTAGCATAGACTTAAGGGCCCTGTATATTAGCTGGTCAGTGTTAATTGCTATAATCAATAGCAAATGATCCAGCTCCAACGACAACTCCTGTAGAATTATGATCTTAGTTCTGCAGCCACTCTCTTGTGATAGCACGCATCAGCACTATGTGTGCCAGCCACTTGTTGAAAAGCCCGTCATTCCTCCCACGGGGCAGCGCCTCTGATTTATTTGACATTGTCTCCCCAGTGCCTGGCACTGGGCCTGGTGCATGGCAGGCTTCCCCCAGGCCATTGTGTTGCATGAATGAGCAGGTGGAGCAGCGCCACCGCCACCGTCTAAAGCAGTGGTTCTCAGCTGGGGGTGGAGTAGCTTTGCTCCCAGAGGATATTTGGCAATGTCCAGAGACATTTTTGGTTGTCACCTCTGGGAGGGGGGTTGCCCCTGGCATCTAGTGAGTAGAGTCCAGGGATGTTGCTAAACATCCTACAAGGCACCAGACAGCCCCCTACAACAAATAATGATTTGACCCAAAATGCCAGCAGGGCCAAGATTGAGAAACCCTGATCTTAGGCAACCTGACTGTCTGGGTTGTTGTACTGTGGAAAAGGTATGAGCTTGGGGCAGATCCACCTGTTTTCTCAAATACAAAGGGAGAGACTCCAACCTTCTTCCAGGATTCTAGAAAGGGAGATTTATACAGTTATGTGTGTAGTAACTGCCTAATCAGGTTCATCTTGATGGTCCTAGCTACCCATGATGTTGTTTTTGGTTTTTGTTTTTTTAATAGACTAATTTTTTTAATTAGTTTTAACTTCACAGCAAAATTGAAAGGAAGGTTCAATATACCGCCTGCCAGCATAAGTGTATGATCCTTCCCATTATCGTCATCCCCCATCAAATAATTTTTTTATTCTTTTATTTTTTTATTGTGAAATAAAAATTTTTAAATTAGTTTCAGCTGTACAACACAGTGCAATAGTTATACTTTTTGCCCCTCAAAGTGACAACCCCCTCCCCCAATCCACCGCTCCACTC
>NW_017731715.1:723445-725365 GCF_001890085.2 Hipposideros armiger
ATAGCCAGACATGATATGCGTGGTAAAAGGAACTGCTGTAAATAGGCCTTTGGTGATGTGATGGTAGGAGGTATAGGGAGAGGAAGTGTTGTTCTATAGCCCTGTAATTAGGTCTCAGTCCATTCAAGAGCCTGTGTCCCTGGACTGTACATCCCCAAGTGTTTCTCAGTTTTTCATTCTCCATTGGTGGTTAGAGGTGGCTGCAACTGAGTTTCCTTTCCCTCTGGTTAGGCTTTGATAATAACTCAGAAGGTTGGGCTCCTATTACATAATGTCTCTCCTGAGGGCAGAACTTGGTATAAAGAACAGATTGCTCTGATGTGTTTCAAAATGGTTCCTTTTCCTCTCCCCCTTCTGATGATTTTTCTCTGATTATTCACTGTGAGAACCAGCTTGAGTTCCACGAGGTAAAGCTCACAAAAGTATAGGGAACCTCCTATGTCTAGGTGCCCTTAGAGTTTTAAAATCTCCTTCTTGTCCACATTTGAGCCTCCAGCAATCCCTCATTTGCAGTTCAGGTTTTCCTCCTCTGACACTTGTTCCCACGGAGGTTTCAGATCCTGTGGTCAGTTGTGATTCTCTGGGTTTGCCTTTTTTGTCTCTTGAATTTGGGGGCAATGGTTTTCCCAGTCACCTCACTTCTCTGACAGATCTAAGGAGAGTGGTTGAATTTTCAATTTTGTTAGCCTTTTACTTGTTGTTAGGACAGAGTAGCAACTTCTAGGTTCCTTACATGCTGGGCCTCTGGAAACCAGAGGTCTCCCCATCATNTCATCACCAGTTATCAGTCGCTTCAAAAAAGGATCGTTTTCCTCATGTTTAATGAGCATATTGCAGATGTTTATATGCGCCGTCAAATGAACTTCTCTGAATTTATGCGGAACCCAAATATCGAGCTTGCTTACATATTCCAGCTTCTTCAGGTGGTCATGAACGCTTGAATGATGGATGTTCAATGTTTCTGCAATCTCTTGTTTCGTGTAACATGGGTTTGACTCGATCAATGCCTTTATTTTGTCGTCATCAATCTCGGTGGGCCTCCCTGACCAAGGAGCGTCGTTGGGATCAAAATCACCAGCACGGAATTTTGTGAACCATCGTTGGCACTGACGTTCTTGTAGAGCGTTGTCACCGTAAACTTCATGCAACTTTTTACAAGCTTGACGTGCGTTCTTCCCTTTATGGAAGTAAAACAGTAAAATATGGTAAAAATGCACAATTTGGTCTTCCATCGTCAACTTATTGTAAAATATCCAAAACTCAACCAAATCGCTCAATTTTTTTTTTAGAATGAAGTTAGAACTGTCAGCTGTCAAATGACATAGCAATAACATAGATGCAAATGACTCTAGTACTTCCAGAAATGACCTAGTGCCATGTGTTGCAAACATGCATCATGACTTTTCTGACAACCCAATGTTTTGTTCCATTGAGGATCGTTATCTCTTGGGGAATTGACTCCTTTGTCCTTATATAGAGTCCTTTTTTATTTCTTATAACTTTCCTTGTTTTAAAATGGGCCCTGTCTGAAATTAATATAACTACCTCTGCTTTCTTTTCATTACTGTGTACATTTCTCCATTCATTTACTTTTAATCTCTATGTGTCTTTATATTTAAAATGAATTTCTTATATTAAGAGTGCATATATTGGGTTGTTGGAAAAGTCATGACATATTTTTTCTGTGTTTTTCATTCCAACCTATTTTCAGACCAATAGTTCGGTCTTGTTTTTTGATGCATTCTGACAATTGCTGTCTTTTAATTGAGTGTTACATTCAGACTCTTGACATTTAAAGTGATTTTGATTATCCTGCTTGGTGTTCTCTAATCTTTCTGGATCTGTGGTTTGATGTCTTACATGGATTTTGGGGAAATTCTTAATGTTGTTATTTCAAATATTCCTTCTGTTCTCTCTTCT
>NW_017731715.1:726505-739678 GCF_001890085.2 Hipposideros armiger
GTCACCTCACTTCTCTGACAGATCTAAGGAGAGTGGTTGAATTTTCAATTTTGTTAGCCTTTTACTTGTTGTTAGGACAGAGTAGCAACTTCTAGGTTCCTTACATGCTGGGCCTCTGGAAACCAGAGGTCTCCCCATCATTGTTTGCCTAACTTTTCTATATTGGAGAAAATCTCCACATTATAAGGCCTGCCTGTCAGAATGTCAGGTCAGAACTCAATTCCCATCTTTCCTTGCAGCCAGGACACAAGCACATGACCTAGCTCTGCCAGTTAGATGCTCACATGTGCCTTTGATTTGGAAGAGTGGAAACATGAGGAAGCAGCTTGTGTATGAAGTTTCCATGGCAGCTGATGTGACAGGGAACCCAGGCAACCTGCTTTTGTTGTGGGAGCTTAGGTGGATTTCTCACCAAGTGATTCTGGAGTAGTTGCGGGCATCACTGGTGGAGTTTTAGCCTCAAGCTGATTCTCCAGCCTTTCTAACGAGATTGTGATCATCCAGTAGGATTATTTTTCATTTTAATTTCTAACAATTTTTTATTAAAATATAGCTAATGTACAATATTATATTAGTTTCAGGTGTACACCATAGTTATTCAACATTTATATGCCTAAGGAAGTGATCACCATGATAAGTTCAGCAACCATCTGACACCATACCATGCTATCACAATATTATTAACTCTATTCCCCATGCTGTATATTACATCACCATGACTTGTTTTATACCTGGAAATTTGGATCTCTTATTTCCCTTCATATATTCCCCCCCCCTTTTAAAATTTTTCAATTACAGTTGACATTCAGTATTTTGTATTAATTTCAGGTGTACAACATAGTAGTTAAGACATTTCTATAATTTAAGAAATGATCCCCCTACTAGTCTAGTATCCACCTGCCACTATACATAGTTATTACCATGTTATTGACTATATTTCGTATGTTTTACTTTACATCTACATGACTACTTTGTAACTACCTTTTTCACTGTCCCCTAACCCCCTCCCATGTATTACCCCAATAAATCTAGTATCCATCTGACACCATACATAGATGTTACGATATTATTGACTGTATTCCTTATGCAATACCCTACATCCCCATGACTACTGTGTAACAAGCACTTTGTACTTCTTGATCTCTTCCCCTTTTTCACCCACCCCCAACCCCTCTCCCATCTGGCAACCATCAAAATGTTCTCTGTATCTATGAGTTTGTTTCTGTTTTGTTTGTTTATTCATTCTGTTCTTTAGATTCCACTTATAAGTGAAATCATATGACATTTGTGTTTCTCTGTCTGACTTATTACACACAGCACAATATCCTCTAGGTCTACCCATGTTGCTGCAGATGGCAAGATTTCATTCTTTTTTTATGCCTGAGTAATATTCCATTATATGTATATATGTATATACTCTCTCTCTCTATATATATATATATGTATATATGTGTGTGTGTGTTTTCTTTCCTTTAATACAGAAAGGAAAAAACTGTATTAAAATTGTAATACTACTCAATATATACTGATAACAAAATATGAATACAAGTCACGTTTGACTTCTGCAACTACAAGAGGTACTCAAAGTGGTTACCATCAGCATAATTTTAATAAAGTTTTTTCCTTTCTTAAAATGTGTATACATTTTTTTGGCACCCCGTGTGTGTGTGTGTGATATATATATATATATCTCCTCATCTTTATCCATTCATCCATCCAGGGACACCCAGGTTGCCTCCATATCTTTCTTGGCTATTGTAAATAATGCTGCAATGAACCTATGGATGCACATGTCCCCACAAAGCAGCATTCTGGGTTTCTTTGGATAAATACCCAGAAGTGGGATTACTAGGCTTCTCCTTGTCTCTTGTTATAGCCTTTGTTTTAAAGTCTATTTTGTCTGGTATAAGTATTGCTACTCCAGCTTTTTGTTTGTTTGTTTCCATTTTCATGAAAAATTTTTTTCCATCTCTTTACTTTCAGTGTGTGTGTCTTTAGGTAGGAAGTGAGTCTCTTATAGGCAGCATATGTAAGGGTCTTGTTTTCTTATCCATTTAGCCACCCTGTCTTTTGATTGGAGCATTTAATCCATTAATATAGAAAGTAATAATTGGTAGATATGTAGTTATTGCCATTTTATTGTTCATATTTCTGAATTTTTATTTTTTTTTAAATTTTGAAGTCCAAGATTCCGTGTAATACTGATTTGGTGGTGATGAACTCCTTTAGCTTTTTCTTGTCAGGGAAGCTCTTTATCTGTTCTTCGGTTCTAAATGATAGCTCTGCTGGGTAGAGTAATCTCGGTTGTAGGTCCTTGCTTTTCATCACTTTAAATATTTTGTACCACTCCCTTCTGACCTGCAAAGTTTCTGTTGAGAAATCAACTGACAGTCTTATGGGAGCTCCTTTGTAGGTAACTAACTGCTTTTTTCTTGCTGCTTTTAAGATTCTTTTTTTTGTCTTTAACTTCTGGCATTTTAATTATGATGGGTTTTGATGTGGGCTTCTTTGTGTTTATCTTGTTTGGGACAACATCAAGCATACCAACATTCGCATGAGCAGGGCACCAAAAAGAAAAGAGGGAGAGCAAGGAATTGAAACTCTATTTGAAGAAATAATGATGGAAAACTTCCCTACCCTGGCAAAGCATATAGATATTCAAGCCCAGGAAGCAGAGAGATTCCCAAACAAGATGAACCCAATAGAATTTTAATAAACTGTTTTTCTTCTTAGCCTGTCATCTTTTTTTGTTGCTTATTTCTAAGTTGAATACATGCTGGACCTCCTCGCCTTCCATTAATATTTGGGATTAGAAAGATCATATACGTGTGTTCTCAGCTTATTTTTTAAGAGTAGCTTATAATTATTACCAAAATTATCACTTTAGGATTCACAGCATGCTTTTTCTTTATTTGATTATAATTGGTCCTTATGATAACTTTGTGAAATAAGATAAGTAGATTTTGTCATTTTTCCCATTTTATAGATGAAAAAAGTAAAACTCAGAGATGTTAACTGACCTGTCCAAATTCACCAAGTTAGCAGCACACTGGCACCCAAATCTTTAAAGCTGGTGATGTCTGCTTATGTCAGGGTGAGCAAGCATCTTCTGTTGTCTCCATGAGTTAAAAATATAAACAGAAAAATGTCTATTTCAGAAAGACTCATACTGTCTCTTGTCAAATTATTACTCTTGGGAACATTTACTGGAATGTTAGCTTAAACTTAATAACAATAATAAAGTCTAAAATTAGTTCATTTGAAACTATTTTGGCATAAGAGAACCCACAGCTAAAACACCGCTATTTATTTCTTAACTGTTATACTCTCCTTCTTAATATCACAATTTTAATGATGATGGCTATATAGTTGTTTAATATTTGCCTACAATAGCGCAGAGTTAAATCCAACACATTTCATAACCTACTGAATCCTTCTGATAAACATCTTCAGTGACCCTGAAATGACCTACTTGTGTAATTACTCAGTGGGTTAACATTTGTGATGTCTGGTGCTTTATATGTCAACTGTTGAATGATAGGAACTCTTGGGTGTGGATTACACAAAAATGTTGTGGTTCAAAGAATGCTTAACATGGCATCTTGTCTAATTTATATTTCAGTAATTTTTTTCATAATTACTGCTCTTCATGTATTAGAACTTAGGGAAACTGTAGGATGAGGAATGAGTGACTCAGTAAATTCAATAAAAAATATATTTTTCTTAAATTTGATGTGATATCTCTTTCTTCCTCTCATGTTAATGGTAATGCAGTGGTTTTGGGGAATTCCAAACTTTATTTTGCAATTACTGATTATATCAGTCAAGGTTCACTTGCAGAGAAGAGAATCCACTCTAGCTGGTTTAAGCAGAGAACGACTTATTAAAGGGTATAAGTGGCTTACAGAATTGGTTGGGAAGGTAAAGAAATAGACCTCAGGTTGAGCTCTCAGGAATGACTTCCAGAGCCTCACAGCAGAGAAGGCCACAAAGAGAGCAGTTGCCTTTTGTGCAGTCATGAATCATGAAACCACCTGCCAAATGGGGAGTATTTCAGAACCATTTTGACATGGGCAGGAGGTTGCCGCTGAAAAATCAGACCCTCCCAACTGGTGCTTGCTGGCAGAAACAGCAGGAACATGGCCCCTAACTTCCAAATCGTTATCTTCCAACACTTTGTCTTCCAAACCTCCCTCACCTTCATCTGATAGCATCTAGATCACGTAGCTGCAAGGGAGTCTGGGAAATGTAGTTTTAACCTTCCAGTCTTGGCAGTACAGAAAGATACATGGGAAGAAGGGTGGACCCCAGCTTTTAAGTTGGTAGGTCCCACCCAATAGTGCTTTTCATCGGGATTCTGGACCGCCTACTACACTTTCATTCTCAGGTACAAAAGATCATGTAGGAATATTTCTCCCTCCCCCACCCTTTTTTGCTTGTGACACTGTATACCTGCATGTGTGTACATGCACATCCTCCTCCACTCTGTCCCCCCCAACGTACACTCACAGTAGCCTGCTTTTGATGAGCCGTCTCTTCTTGTTTTTATTTCACATCTAAAGTAAACAATTACTTCATGACAGAACAATTTTCAGCACAAGCCTGTGCTTGTCATGGCTTTCAGACCTTTCAGGTTTGGGAGGGTGATGGGGGAAGTACTGCAGAATGAAGGTCGTGTTGTGCAGCCTGTGAAGTAGGAAGCTGAGGTTGGTATCCTGGGTTCTAACCCAGTGCTTCTCAACCCAGCCAAACATTATAATATCATGGGGAGCTTTAATGGTGCCCATTTTAGAGATTCTAATTCAACTGGCGTTTGGCAGGGCTTGGGCATTGATAAGACTTAAAAGCCCCTCACATGACTTGAATGTGCAGCTGGGGCTGAGAGCCTTGGTCCTAATCACACAGAATTGGACATTAGCTAAAGTTGTGGTTCTTGAACTTGAACAGCACCAGGATCAGTGGGAAGACTTGTTAAACTATAGGCTGCTGGGCTCCACCCTCAGAGTTTCTGATTGGGTAGGTCTAGGGTCTGGTGTGAGAATTTGCATTTCTAAAAGTTCCCAGGTGATGCTGGTGGCTCAGTGACCACAATTTGAGAACCACTGGTCTAAATGGAGCTACCCATTTTCATTGTAAAGATCTGATTTCTACCCACCTGGAAGAAGTTCTTTTTTAAGCACCATTTTTGGAGCTACTGTTTAGTTTACGTTCTTTGCCAGAGTTGGGGATGTGGAGGACTCAGACATCTTCGAGGAGATCATGGTCCCACATATCTATAGAGATTCCCAATGTAAAATGATAGCTTTTGTTTTCTTTACATTTCCTTCTTCAAATTAGTAGCCCATGTTTTATGTAGGTTTTCTTAGGTTCTTCCTAAGTGCCTTCTGTTAGACCTAGCAACTATTTTGAGTATACAAGTCTGTACCATTGTGATGTGTTAATGAGCCTACAACTGCAGCTTGGTTCTAGTGTAAGAAAGCCAGTTTGAAAAATACTCCTACATGTAGAAAAATCTTTCCTAGTGTGTCCCTTCTTTTGGCTGAGTACTTTCACTGTTGGGAGTTTTTGGTTCTAAGTGCTTTATGTAATTGACTCCTATCACCCCTCCAACCATCCAGAACTCCCCATGTTATAGATGAGGAAAGTGAGGCTGAGAGGTCAGGAAAGTAGCTCAAGGTCACATAGCTAGTGAGTTTAGAGGTCAGGTCTGCCCCTGACACTATAGCCATATTCTTTTTTTTTTTTCCTTAAGATTTTTATTGGGGAATTGGGGAGGGGAACAGACAAGTTGTTGTGCTTTTGTTCTTCAGTCTAGTTGTGGAGGATGTTGCTTCACTGGCCCATGTTACGATGATCATTGCGCTCTTCCCCAGGTGAGGCAGATCGGTTGCTGGTCACTGGATGGCTGCTCATGGCGGCTCTTGGCAGCTCACACCAGCTGCAGGCCGTTCACGTAGCTTACAGCAGCCCACTGCAGCTCCACTGCAGCCTATGCCATTGCCTGCTACTCACGGGAGCCCAGCTCCAGGTCAAGCTGTTGTTCACTATCTTAGCTGTAGAGGGTGCAGCATCACTGGCCCTCATGTGGGATCCGAACCGGGGCCCTGCTGCTCAGAGCTGGCGTCCCAAGCCAACTCTTAACCAACATGCCCCTCAGCCGGTCCTATAGCCATGTTCTTCATCACAGCACTGGATGGACACCGCAAACTGGTGGTGTTAGGAGAAACTGGGAGATGCTCGATTTCTAGGCGTGGACTGTATTATGTTAGAGGTTAACATAATTGAAGGTCAGTGTGAAGCTGCCTATAATGTGGCCCAGTGGAAAGACACAGTAAAGGATGGAAGATTTGGGATCTGATCTTGAACACTTAGAAATGTAAGTACACATTGGAGCTTAATCTGACTTTTGAGGGACTGTTTGACCCTTTCTGAGCCTTGCTTTCCCCTTCTGTAAAACGGGGACAGTAACATGCTCAGTTCGAGTCTCCGATGTGTTGTGAGGATCCAATGAGGTGGTAGTCATGCTTTGAAAACAATAAAATGTTCTGTACACCTTAGACAACATAAGACTTACAAGTGTTGGGTCACTGTGTAAATTGTTTTCCTCTATGGGGGAGACCCTGGGAGAGTAAACACTTTGTTTCTTTCTCTCCCAGAGGTGTAATCCTGGTGGTGAGCCCTGAATGTGCATTTGGAGATCAATAAGCAGAAGAAAGCTGTGGGAATTGAGGGCAGGAGAAATTCACTCGGAAGGAGCATGGCCCAGGGACAGCTTTATGAAGTGCATGGCATAGTGAATTAATTAAATTTTAAAGGATGTGGTATTTAGACAGAGCAAGAATAGTTCACTTTGTGGAAACTTTCCTTTGCTTTTAAAAGGAAAAGCAACTAAGTGCCCAGGGTCACCATATGCCTTTTAAAAAAATGTTACTTATGGACTGTCTTGAGATGTGGAACTCGAAGGGAATTTCTCTGCTCTTGAAAGAAGAGGGTAGAGACATTTGTATGCCGTCCCCTCTTCTCCAGCAGTGTTAGTCCTACCCCACCTTTCTCAGAACATTGACCTGAAAGGAGGGAATCTTCTCCTTGCAGCCCTCAGGTCAACACTATCATCAATCTTAGGTTGGTTAACATTCTATTTTTTTTCCTCCTTAATTGAACAGCAAAAGAACACTAACTAATTCAGGATTTTTAAAAGGTCACAAAATTCTTGTGGATAAAAATAGCGCTGGTGGTTACAAGTACTCAGTTGAAATTAAAAGAGTTATCAGTCTTGCCCTGGGAAACAAGGTGACCAACCAACTGGTTTCGAAAGAGTACCTTTCCCATTCCAGTGATTAGTTAATAAAATTATTCCTGACAGTGGTGGGCAAAGGAGCTCAGGCAGCTACACTTTTAGAGACAGAGAACCCATTGTCCAAAGATCTCAGAAGAGCCTTTGCAAACACACAGAAGGGATTTAGAACAATTTGCATAAATCTCCCTGTGGATAGCGACATGGCTCCAGTATTGGGGTGGTTCCAGGAACCCCTCCTTGGCTGTATCATGGGGTGACGCTGTGCTTGGTGAGAATTCAGTCTCATGATGGTTTTGCCAACAGGATTGGGTGATGGGGCGCTGAATAAGCCCACTGTTTGGTTCCACATAAGGACTCTTTTGTGTTGGCCTGGGGCAGCCATGTTCAAGTTTGTGTTGCATTTTTTCCCCAATGATGTTTTTGGACTTTGTGGGCTGGAGAATTAAGCACAACACCTATTCTGAGCTAATCTGTCAAATTTTGCTCTTGAAAGGTAACCATAGCCCCGTACATTTCTAGAACATGGAGAATAATAGTTGTACCTTTGGAGACTTCTGATTTCTTAAATTAAAAGTCAGGGCGAGGAGGAGACTTCGCTTGGCATGCCCAGATAGCTAGGCAGTCACGCCTGCTCGTGGTAGGACTGGGAGAAGCAATTCCCTCCTGTTTGTTAATATGATTTCCCATGTTCACTAACTTCTTTAAGAATTATGTTCTCTTGCATAAACAAGTTGTACTTTAATACTTAATATTTCCCTATGAAAGGGCATAGTTCACTCTGGAGTATGGTTTTAAAATGCCAGGTGGTTATAAATCTGTTGCAACTTTTCTTTCGTTTTTCTTCTTTGGGGGGAAAATATATATATATATATATATATATATATATATATATATATATATATATATATATGTATGTATATACACACACACACACACACACACACACATTAAAGAATACATATCAGGAGCTTTACGGTTTGCTTGTCTAGAATGTTAGCGTTCTAGAAGCCACAAAAAGAGTCTAATTTAAAATCCAGGGAGTAGTTTATGCACCAGGGAAATTTGGTGCTTTAAGTACAAAAATGAAATCCACTAATTTCTAACCTAGAGTTTATTTTCTTTCTGACACTAGCTTGATTTCTCAGCTTTGTTCTAATAATATAAACACTTTTCTGTTTATTTATAGGTGGCTTTAACCAAGAGAGCCGATCCAGCTGAGCTTAGAACAATATTTTTAAAGGTCAGTATAAAGGAGTCTATTTTGTGTCTTGTTTGATTTGTGTTCTGTAACTTTGAAAGATTACTTTCAAGCAACTCTTTATTTCATTGTTAAATTTTTTACAAATCCCCCAAAAGTATCTTTACTTAAGACTCATGAAAGAGATCCTTATATCTATTTTTAAAAATGTATCAGAAACCTGTAGGTGATTGTGATGGCAACATGGTTTACATTTTAGTTTCTTTTATCGCACATGGTGTCAGGTAGTTAGTTAAAAGGAGTTTCTGGGGGACTTAGTATTGCAACCTGTTTTCCTTTCTAGGCTAGACTTGTGCGGTGTGGTGGCAATGCTTTTTCTCCGTAGAAGTTTAAACCTATTCATAAATATTTCAGTAATGCTTCATCCAAAGGTGGCTGTCCTTCTCTGTCCTTGGTAAAAGCCCGTCGTTGTTGTCACCATCATCATCATCATTGTCATCATCATCATCATTTTATTACAACTGATGTGGAGGCCTCAGGATGAGTAATCATAGATATGAGGTCACAACAGACACCGTACAAGTTTATTTCCTTAGTTTCTGATAGTTTCACCTGCTTTGTGATATTGAGCAGTGAATGGTTCGTACTCTAATAAAAGTCCACCTCAGGTTCCAAACACTTTTTTTGATTTAACGGGAATCAAAGTACTCAAAAAAGAAAAGGCCACTTTTGTAAAGGTAATTTAGAAAGTGTATATATGAATGTTTCCTAAACATGACAAAAAGGCAGCTGTCCTGCACATAAAGAGGACCAACGCTTCAAATGAGAAACTTGATGTTCCACTGCTGGGCATGGAATATATGACTTAGAAAGTCAATAATTCTGTGAGCATCAAAATGTGTTACTATTTTAAAAAGCTGAGCAATGAGGGGATTTGAACACGGGCAGGATTATTGGATATTAAGTAATTGTTCTTAATTGATTTTTAGGCTGGGTAATGATATTCTTATGGGAACTATAAAGGGCCTTCTTTCTTCTCTTAGAGATCCACACTAAAGTATTTACAGATGAGATTATGATGTCCGAGATTTGGTTTTAAATAATCCAGTTTTGGTGGGGTAGGAAGAAAGAATGGGCAATGTGATGATAAGTTTTGAAATTGGGACATGGAGTATTGGCTTTATTATACTATTGTGTCTACTTTGTATATGTTGGAATATTTTCATAAGTTACAAAAATTGTGAAGATTCAATGAAAAAACTTATAGGAACATGTCCAGCACCTGCATTAGATATTGATTCAATATATACTTAAAATTAAATAATTCAAACACAGAAGAGACAAAAACTCCAAAAGAAAATAGTTAAAAATATGAGCAGTTTTTTTTGGGGGGGTGTGGGGTGGCAGAGAAAAGGATAAATTTGTAAGGAGGTTTGGATTATGCAGAAGAAAGCAGAATTCTTTCATAAATTTGTTTTTGGCCCCAAAAGGACAATGCAATATAGAAATTCTCAAGTGGAAAGGGATTCTGAATAATAAGAATCCAGAAAATAGAAGTTTTGTTTCTCATTTAGATGAGTGTCTATTGCTAGGCATTTTGGGCCCATCATGATTGAGATGAGGTGTGTATGAGGGGACCACAGACGTTTGTAGCATGTGTATCTAAGGTCCACACTGTAGAACTCTAATGATGTAATTCCGGAAGACTACTTGCAGAAGAGCACATGAGTGGGTGGCCAAAGAGCCCAGAGAAATGGATCAAGTTCATTAACTTGAGCTGGCAAAGTTATAATCATTCTTCGAACACAGGACCTGTCTGTTATGTATTTCAGTTTTCTAAACCAGCAATAGTTGCGGGCATCCTTTGACAGGAAATGGAACAGCCTGGAGTGTCTCAATGGATGGCACATCTTGGAACCTTCCTTACTGGTCTTCTGGCATGATCTAGTGGAAAGGCTCCAGGTACAGGCTGTGTTCACCTTTTGTGGCAGCTGGTGAGGCTCCGTTAAGAACCGACTTTGGGACAACATGTCTCCTTCAGCTGCTATATCTCAATAGCAGGCAAGTCTACACTCTATACTGGAGACAAATCAGATCGGTCAGGTAGACCCAGGTAGGGTAGACCTTCACCCATGCAGAGTTCTGGAGTGCCACCTGTGGGGCTTCTGTGTAAGTGGGCCCGTGGGCTGGGGTGGAATCTTTGGGACCAGATCAGGAAGCGCTGTCATCCCCTGGGGTGGCTAGGCCTACATGGCTTTCGAGTGAGAGTTCTGTATGGCTTAGAGTCTTGAGGGGATGATGTGGGGGGAACCGTCCCTGAAGAAAATGGTGATCAGCAGTTTCTGGAAGGGATTGTGGATCTGGCAAAGCTTCCAGTGATCTCATCAGTCCTGGGTAGTGTGGTACCCACACAAATCCTTGGCTCAGCACGCCGAGGATCTCTTGTTTACCATCCACCGCAGACAGTGTTGTGGTGGAGGAAGAATCGGAGTGAGGCGCCGTGGGGACGATGCCAGGCACGTCTCCGCTGTGGCTGGGCTTTGTAGTTAAGTACGGATCAGCCGTAAGCACTCTGTAAACCTGACTCCTTTGCTGATGTTCTGTGACTTTTTCCTGACTTTTCATCCTAATAAATATCCTTCTGTCTGCTAAGCTAGTAAGAGGACTCGTCTCTATCTTGGGGGAGGTGGAGAGAAGCGTCACTGCACCCTTTGGACCTGGTGGGCTGGTAGCAGGGGAGTTGGCAGCTATGAAGATCAAAGAGCTGGCGGAACTGAGACAGATGAGGAAAGAGGCATCCGGGAGGACTGACATGGACCTAAATCTGGCTTGTTTTATGTTCTTCAGTTAGAATCAATTCTTCTGTTTTTCTCTTTTTTTGAAGTTGTTAACTGTATGTTAAGTACGGTGTTAGGTGTTGGTTTATAAAGATGTATAAATCTCAGCTCCTGACTATCTCGCTATGTGCGTTTAAGTGTAAGACAAGAAAAATATGGTTGCTAAGCATTCTATAGCATTAATTAGCAGGAAGATGATGTGGGGGCTAGTTCCACCTTCCTAGAGAGGGTCATTAAAGTTACCGTGGGGATGTGTGAGCTGTGCTGGAAGGTGACTAGGTATTGATTTATCAAATGGAGAAGGTGGAGGAGGGCTGTGGGGGAAAAGAAGACCATTCCAGGCAAAGGAACAACATGTAGAAAGCAAAGAGCTGTGAGTGCCAGGTGTGTGCAGTGGCCTGGGGCAGAGGGGCTTGGGCAGTGGTCCGAGGATGGTAGGTAGGGTGGGACTTGGTGAAAGGCATTCCTAGTCTGAGGGGTTTGAAATTTATTCTGTCAGCTGTTCTTGAGATAAGTGGTGGCTAACATTTTGTCCGGATGTGGAAGCTGAAGTCTAGGCGTGGTCGGTTTTGCTTCTAAATGTTGACGTGCATTTTTTTATCAGCCTCCCACTTTTGATATGCTTCACGTTGATTCAGACAGGTGTGTATTGAGTGCTTACAGTTTAAATAAAACACCATGAAACTCTGTGGTGAGTGGGACGTGCTAAATAGGTATAAGCGGTGACCGTGTCTTATAGGAATTCGGATTTTATACAGGAGACCAGGTTTACAGGCGGCAGCAGGTAAAAAAGAATCTAAGTCAGCAGACTTAGGGGTCCCATGTGTGGTTCAAGTCTGGGCCACAGGAAATGGAAGGAAGGAAGGGGCAGTCCGCATGGTGGGACTGCTCAGAGAAGGCTCCCTAGAGAGGGAAGCTGATGAGACGTGGGGACGAGTGGGAGCTGGAGAGGCACGGAGGAGGGCAGCCTGGTGTCCTGGGGAGGAGGAATGCATTTGAGGGAACAAACTGGAGATGCGCTTGGGGACACAGCTTCTTCAGGCCGAGGGATTCTTGCTCATTCTTCAAATGTTTATTTAAACTCAACTCTTGTGCCAAGGAGTCTGCCAAGTATTACAGGGTGCGGGTGACAAAATTAGAAAGATAATCGGAAGTTTGGTTTTCTACTAACCAGTAGGAAGCTATGGAAGGTTTTCTGAGTAATCCAGTGACACAGGGAGGACAGGTTTGAGATTTGATTCGTGCAGCAAGGCCATGAGTGAGGCAGCCTTGCGTGTAATCCTGGTGCGAGGCCCTAATAGCTTGATTAGAGTTGTGGCAGCAGGTGGGATGGAAAATGGGCAAGTTAAAGACATTTTGAAGGACTGTTAGATGAAAATGACTGATCTTGTATAATGGGTGAGAGAGAGCGGGGGGTAAATATGACCACTGGATATGTAGCCTGGGTGCAGGGAGGTTGCCAGGAATAAGAATGGGGAAATTGAGGAGGAAACCATTAGCTTGAGGGAGAGCAAAGGAGGTGGTGTATACTGTTTAGAAATGTGGAGCCCAAAGCAGCTGAATGCCTATAGACGCGGAAGGTAGGAAGGCTGCATAAAGGGACTGCACAAGGGAAATAGGCCATATGAAAAATTATAGTAGCGATAGTTAATGAATTGCACTTGGATTCTTATGATTATTCTTTGTCAACAAAAGTATATAATATATATATTTTAAACTTTTGTAGGCAAAATTGGAAAAATAGTTGATTTCTTTTTTGAAAAACTCTTTTCTTATGACAAAACAGTTCCTGTTCATTGGTGAAAATTTTAAAAGCACATGCATATATAGAGAAGTAACTT
>NW_017731715.1:740897-756985 GCF_001890085.2 Hipposideros armiger
GAGTAATTCTAAATCATAGCATTACTGTAATTAACAGTGACATTTCTTTATGTTCAGTCTTGCTTTTGCCTCAGTTAGGAAGATCAAAATAGAATTCTTCTACATTTCCAAAAAGCCGAATTCAATGCTCATTGAAGAATAGTAGGATTATTGGGCCATCTTTGAGCTTTTCTTTTGTATTATGCTACAAAAATGTTAAATAAAACCCAGTAATAACAGAACATTTATAAATTGCTTATTGCGTGTAGGGCAATGCTAAATATATTACATGATTATTGCTTTATTTCTAGCATCAACCTTTTGAAGCAGGTAATTTTGTTATCCCCATTTTACAGGTGAGGAGCCAGAGGCCCAGAAAGTATTAGTTACTCACCTGATGTCATACATCTAATAAGAAGCAGCAGCAGAGCCCCGTGCAGCCTAGGCCTGAGGGACTCCAAAGCTTGTTACTGAGCATCTAAGCAAGAGCTTATTCGTCATGGGAATTAAAATGTAGAAATAACAAGTGACTTTTTAAAGCAGTTTTAATTGGGCTTACCTCTGGGGTTACAGAGGGAGTGGAGATGCTATCATGTACCTCACTTCATTGTGCTGCTCAGTCACTGGGGCTACCGTTTTGCCACCTGTTTGGTTTCTGTCACTCGTCTATGCCTGTCTTTGTGTCGCTCATTGTCCTCACCCCCTGCCCACTCCCATCTCCCCAAATCACTGTTCTGTCCCCAAGTTGTTTCTAAGCATTTCCCACAGCCCCTGGGGTTCCATGGAGCAGGAATTAGGAGGTTCCCACCTATGTGAGCTGGAGTGTATCACACTAAAGGCAAGACTTAGGGGAATGCTGTGAAATTAGGTATGCCGCCTAATTCTTATTGACCATTTCTGCTCTAAAGTTGAGAGGACGCTAATTAGAGCAGCATTTCATACCTGCTTTCATAAAATCCCACCAGAAGCCATGCAGTTAGTAGTTTATTTTCCGACTCAGCCTGTTTGTCATCCTTTCTTAATATCATCGATGCCCTTGAAGCAGGAATGGGCAAAAAAAGAATTAGGTTGTTTTTATCCATGACTTCATAATTAATGCTACTTTTTAATAAAAGCTCTATGTCATTGCCAAAGAACAAGACATAAGTTGTCTTTCCAAATTTCTGTAAACCAGAGCTGCTCAGCCTCAGCACTATTGATATTGTGGGCCAAATCACTCTGTTGTAGGGCGAATTCTGTGCGTTGTACGATGTTTAGCAGCATCCCTGGCCTCTACCAACTAGATGCTAGTAGCATCCTTGCCCCCCAAGTTATGATAATCAAAATTGCCATCAGACACTGCCAGCTATCCCTTGTGGGCAAGATAAACACAAGTGGAGGAAGCTCAGCCTTAGGGAACTCCACCCCAGAAAAGCAGGTTCTATAGAGAGACGGCTCATTCTCATTAGAATGCTCTTGGCTCTTAGGGGATGGTGTTTGTAAGCTGGACAGTGAGGCTAAGCTGTCCCCAGTTGAGACGCACGGGTATAAATGTCAAACTTGGCAAACTTATGTTTTTGCTTTTTGTTTGAAGTGATGGGAAATAACTGCCTTTGTGAAGAGAATGTTATCATATCTGATATTTTATCCTTTGAATATGTTCAGCTTTTTCAGTTATTAATCTTATGATGAGATAATTTTTGAGAATAAAATCTTCTCTTTTTTTAAACAGTATGCAAGCATTGAAAAAAATGGTGAATTTTTCATGTCTCCCAGTGACTTCGTCACTCGATATTTGAACCTTTTTGGAGAAAGCCAGCCTAACCCGAAGACCGTGGAGCTTTTAAGTGGTGTGGTGGATCAGACCAAAGATGGGTATGTTTATTTTTAATTATCTCATTTAATTTTTTTGTTTGAAACAGCTGTCTGTTGATTTAATATAAATATAAAGCCACTATATACCTTCCCATCTCTTAAGAGTATGTTGTCTACCTATTGTAATTAATACATTATTTTAGAAATAATACCTTTAACATTTCCTTCAGTGTTCTTCTCACATTGAGATTCTATGTGTGTATTTTTTGACATTGTTTAAAGAACTATTTATAGTTTCATAGAGCAATTGTAGTTGATGAGTGGTATGAAGATATACCTGAGTGTTTGTATGTATATTGGTATTTTTCAAGGCAACTGTAAAAATTGTGAGCCAATGTACAACATAGCTCTAAGAACATAACTTTTCTGTAATGTTTCTCTGCTCAAATAACTTTTAAATCTAACATGTGATTAAATGTTAGAGTAATAGGCAGGATAATATGATTCTAAATCCCTATGAATGGTGTTCTGCCCAAGCCGGAAGACAGAGACTGAACCATTAAGCTTAAATGGGACATTTTGCAAAATGCCTTTGGATTTTTTCCCCTCCCAGTCTTCTCTGTTTACATTTTAAAAATGAGTCTTTCCCAAGCTGTGTGAGATTGCCGCTGGCTTTTGTCATGAAGTATAGAATGTTGGGCTCCAAGCTTTGGGCTAATACGAACCCCAATGTCCCCTGGTAGCCAAGTATAGCCTACAGGAACCAGCCTTTGTTACAGCAACTGTAGTAGACCCAGCTTTCTGTCCTCGTTGTTGCCAGCCCCCACTTTGACAGACTGCAGTTACCAGCTCTTCTGGGGTGGTATTCTCTAGCTCCGAGCTTTCTCCATTTGTCACGTGTCTTCTCCCATATTCATCAGTTTGAGGTACCACCCCTTGATGTACTGTGCATGCTCTCAGTTACCACCAGCACTTCCCTTTTCTTATTTATGCACCTGCTCTCCCATCTTGCATGGAAATAACCCCCCTCTAAAAGGAAGGTCTTGCAGAGTGGAAGGGAATGGGGAGGGAATTGGCAGTTACACTTCCTGTAATATCCTGGAGGATTGCTGGATTATGCCATCTCTCTTTGTTTCAGCAGCAGTTATTTGGGTTCCTTCTGTTTTCTGTCTCCACCCCAAGGCAGGGGCTTTGCTTGGTAGGAGAATAATGTCATGTGTGAGTAGCCTTCGTTCCCTCTCAGGGCTTCTCTGGAGTGGTGCAGGGAGAGAGGGAGGTATATTTCATACTAGTACATTGAAGCAAAAGCTAGATGGAACATAGACTTTTCTAGCAAAGATTGTTTTTTTTTTTTTTTGAGAAAATTTGGTTGCTTCCACATCCTCTGTGCTCATGATTCAGAGGAAGGGTGACAGAGTTCATGTGCAATATAAATGATCTGACTCAATGTTTAAGATCAAACTTTTTTCTTACCTGATAGTATAACATTTTTTTAACTGCAGAAACATTGAAAGAAGAATACAGTGATCACCCAGTATATGCCCTTCACATAGATTGACTAATTTGTTAACATTTTTTCCTACCTTCGTGCTCTCTTTTTACATACACACTTTCTACACACAAACACGCACACACATAATTTCCTTTTGTGGCTGGACTACTTAACTGTAAATTGCAGGCATTGTGAGACTTAAGCATTTATCTTCTAAGAATAACAACATTCTCCTACATAACCGCTGTACCATTGTCATATTTAGGAGAATTAAGTCATGTTAGATATCATCTAATATCCAGTCCATATTCAAATATATCAGATCTCTCTACCTACCCCCACTTCAGATGCCTCATTGCCTTTTCTTTTTAAATCCAGGATCCAGTCAAGGTTTTTGTATTACATTTAGCTGTTATATCTCTTTTAATCTAGCACAGACCCTTGTCTTTCATTGTTTTCTTATGACATTGACTTTCAAAATCCAGGCCCAGTTCTTTTGTTGAAGGTCCCACATTCTGGACTTGTCTGATTGTTTCTTCCTGCCTGCCAGGATTCATGTTAAATTTGGGGGTGCAGGTTAGGAAAGATTCTGTACTGCCTGTTGCAGCTTCTCAGGAAGCATGTTGCCCGAGCCTGGATGATGCTGAGTTTGATCACTTGGTTAAGGTGGTGTCTGCTAGACAGTTCATTGTAGAGGGACCACTTTGTTTTGTCATTAGTAGATAGAATGCTTTGAGAATGTGTGGGTATCCTGTTTCCCAGCAACCTTTCACCCAATAGTTTTCATATCGATGATGATACTTTCCTGAATCAGCCATTACACTGGGATTTGAAAATGGGTGCTTTTTAAAAGCCTATCTTCTCTATTTATTGTCTGCCATTCTTTGGTAAAGAAAAGCTTTCTTACCTCCATTCCCGTTTCTTTATCTCTTAACCTTTTACATCACTATAAAGTCAGGGGGTTATTTATGTTAAATTCAATGTATTTATTACTGTTATCCCCGTAGATGCTAACGTTGTCCCTGTGTGGTCAGTGGGTGTCCCTTCAAGCTGGCTCCTGTACCCTTAGCCTTCGAGTGCGTGCTCCTTGCTTTTGGCAAATACGATGTTCTAGGCTCACTTTACAAATCAAAAGCTCATAATGATGTTTCATATTTAAACTTAACATTACAGGATTTTTTACTTTGTCTTTTATTTTGTATCTGCATCTCTCGTTCAGTGAGCATTTAGCTTCCTAATTGCGTCAATATATTTGTGGGCGTTAATTTATATCATTGTTATGTCTTCTGATCTACTTTTCCTTCCTCATCCCCATGCTTTGCCTCTTTCTTTTTACACACGCCCTCCAAAAATATGGCCTTACTAAGTTCATTAGATGAAACAATGTAACATAGCATTTTACATCTATAGTACAATATAACATAACATGTATGTTTTTTCAAAAGCTTATAACAAATTTGAAATGTTGACTTTGTTTTCCCGGTTTTGTAGATGAGATAACTGAGGCTTTCCGTGATCATGCAATTTGCTGCCGAAAGGTGCCCAGGCCTGTCTGGCTCCAAAGATCTTGACCTTTCCAGTGTTCTGAACTGCCTCCTCTCATGATCTCGCAATCCCATTCAGCCTGACATTTTCTTTCGGGTTTTGTATTATCTTAACTCAGCGTTTTATTGGGATAGAGAAAATATTAGATGGCCTCAATCTGTTGCCCTTTGGCTAACTTATTTTTTTCCAGTTCCAAAAACAGTATTAACAGGAAACAACTCCGTTTCAAAAGGGAAAAAAACTGCTCTCAATCTTCTTACCTTGAGACACATATTTTGAAAATTTTATATTTCCATGATTCGCTAACCAGTATTAATAGTTTTCGTAAATGGAATTCATTTTAATTGTAATTCTCTTTTATAATCTTTCAGACTGTATCAGTCAATTTTCATATTTTTATATGCTGTTTATATTAATTGTGTTAAATAGCTTCATCATTTTCTATCAGATTAATGTGCCATGCTTTATGAGATCATGCATTTGTAGAGCTGTTCTAGTGTTTAGCTTTCTAAAATAGGTAATATTGGAGTGAGGCTCTTTACATGCATATGACATTTTTTTCCCATTCCATTAGATTGCTTTCTTAGAAAGAAATTAGAAGAGAAAGATTCCTGGGTCTAAGGGTAGACCTGTTTCATAGCTCATCATATGTATTGTGATAATTCTTTCCGAAAGGACTGAAAAAGCTGAAGAAGACTTCCGAGGTATTTAAGCTTACTGAGCCCGTAGCAAAGGGCCAGTGTTTGAGCCCCAGACTACGCGAGGCCCATTCCGATGTTCGTGTGCCATTGTCCCTAACCCTGACTCTGACACACAGCTCCTCAGTATTCCTGCACAAACAGGTACAACCATACACCTGTTCTGAGTGTAAAACTGCGAATGCCTTCAGCTCCCCTTCCTTTCCTTTTCTTTGGAAGCATTGCATTTGTCAAGTTCATGTCCCAGTTCAACTACTGTTCCTTCAAAAACGTACACGTCAGAATCCCCATGTTGGCCCACGGAAGCACAACACACGGTAAACAGTGGGGAAGCACTGGAGTGGGCCCCATTCATCGTCTGGCCATGCTCTTTGGGGGCATAATCGCCTCACTTGCGTGGCCAGAAGGATTTTAGTGCATAACTTATTAAAATTTGTAAACCTATGTGTAGATTGACAACTTGAGGATGTAAAAATAATGACAGCTGTGCTGACCCAAAGGTCATGGTGAATTAAATACTCATTTTTAGGTAGGTGCTACCGTCCACTAGCTGTGGTCTCTTGAGTGTACAAACCAGGTCCTGTGTTATTTAATAACTCCAGTATCTGGCCTCTGCTTCACGTCCGTTTGTTGACTAAACTTAGGCAAATCTACTAAGAAGGGTTTATGCCTTTATGTTATGACAGCCCAAGAGTATTGAGGGGATGGAAGGTCTAGTTCGTATCCTAGGCTACTCACTGTAGTAGGCCAAATAATGGCTACCTGAAGATATCAAGTCATAATCTCTGGAATTGGGAAATGGGACCTTATTTGGAAAACGTGTCTTTGTAGTTAAGATTAAATTAAGGATTTTGAGATGAAGAGATTACCCTGAATTGTCAGTGACTTGCATGCCATCGCAAGTATCCTCATAAGAGGCAGAGGTTTGACACAAACCCTAGTAAGAGTGAGAGTCTGTGACCACAGAGATTGGAGTGATGTGGCCACACGCCAGGGAAATCCTGAGGCCACCGGAAGCTGGAAGAGGCAGGAAGGATTCTCCCCTAAAGAATTCCCCTTTGGAGGGAGCAGGCCCTGCTGTCCCCTTGATTTCAGACATCTGGTCCCCAGAACTGAGACAGAATGAATTCCTGTTGTGTTAAGCCACCCCGTTTGTGGTAATGTGTCATAGCAGCCATATGACATGAGTACCCTCATGTAGCTATTTTCTCTGGGGAATCAGAAAGCCTGTAGTAGCAAAGAATTTATTGGGGACAAAGACCAACCAGCTTCATGCCCCCAAACAGTATTTTCTAATGGTAGCTTTGGTCTAGATCTAGGCATTTTTCTCAGCAGAGACCCCTGTACACTGCTGCAAACTGTCTCCGTGAGGACACGGCCGCTTCCTGAAGGCTTCACCTATGTGTAGGGTTGGGCTGAACTCTAGGCATGGAAGTTAAACACCTGTACACTGCATGCACTTACGGGAAAGGGATTGTGTTTTTCTGGAGCACTGCTGATTTCTCATGTTTCCTGAGGCTGAGACTTGGGTCAGCCCTCCATGCTTCTCACAGAGTGCTGTCCAGTCTGTCATTAACGGCTGTTTGAGAACCTCCTGTCTGTGCCTGCTCTGTTCTGTATGTTGAGGATAACTGGTGAGGGGACAAACACGGTGCGTGGTCTCTCGGAGCTTCTAATTTAGTGGGGCGGACAGGTGTTCATCAGAGAACCACAAAGAAGTGTGACTTGATGTTGTGATGAGTCTCGTGAAGAGAGGCATGGGGTGAGCGATAATAAAGGGGGCTTCATGCCAAAGACCTCCCGATGACACCTGAGCTATAGGAGTTGGGGAAGGGGAGTGACGGGGATTGGGGGACAAAGGACAGAGCACTGCAGACAGAGGGAACAGTGGTTGCAAAGGCCATAGTCACATGCTAAAATGCAAAAGCTGGCATGCCTGGAGCATGGTGGTGGGAGAGGTAGGCTGTGGTCAGACTGTATGGGACCTTATACTTCATATTAAGTACTAAGGGTCTTTATCCTAAGAGCAATGGCGAGCCATTAAAGGATAATTTGAGTCAGGGGTTTGGCAAGACTTTCCTATGCTACCGCATACCTGCTGTTAATGTTCTTTGATTTCAGTGGCCCCCACTCCTCCCTTTTGCCTGTTGGTTTAGATTTACCCAAATTTTACTGTTTTAGTCCATTTAATGATGGATGTACTTATTTTGTGAAGTACTTTGAGGGAGATGAGAAGAAACTTTGGTTTCCCAGGCCTGGAAATCTTTTGTTTGGTGCGTCTTGTGGGTGAAGAGGGCTTGTCCCAGCATCTGGGGGAGTGGGGGTGAGGAGGTGGGGGTGGGGGGCGAGGTGTCTAAAGGCTTCTCAGGTCCTATTACCTTAGCTGAACAGCATGAATTCGCTGCTTGCTGTTGGGTTTGTTTGTATGGTTTTTGATACGTCTCAGATTTTGTTGTCATTATTAAGTTTTTTGTTTAAAATAAAATGAAACTTTCTTTGTGTATCATCTAAGTGTAATTTTTATACGTTGTTCACACAGCTATGTACTAAGAACAGGGTAAAAATTAATGTTGTGAAGATGTCCCTTTGAGCATTGCAAACATGTTTCTATTTGTTTGTTTCTGTTACTAACTGATATCTTATTAGAGCGGTCTCAGGCTCATATGCTGTTTCCACTAGTACCTGATCTCACCTGGGGAGACTAAGTGCGGCCTCAGTAAGCTGGAGGTGTTGGGTGCCTGGCCTCTTGGGCTCAGGATGCTTGCTGCCTGTTACTGATCCGCCCCCTGTCTGTGTGCAGTGGGTGCTGGGTGGCTCTGGTATCTAATCTGTTTGCTAGGATCATGTACGAATTGACCACACTCCCTCATGTTTTCTATTCCAAGTGTGGAACCTCTTTGCACTCCATGCAAAACAAAATTTGCCTCTTCTTTGCAAAAAGGAAGTGTCAGAAATTCTGATCACTTAATGACAAACTGACATGTCCAACTGACTACCTCATCAGTACCCATTTTGTTGAATCAAAATGGTACCAACGGAATCAGCACCCCCCCCCAAATTCCTTTCTGTTCCGAGTGCATAGAACCAGCCCTGGAACAGTGTCCATTTTGAGCCAGGAGGAATAAGGGTTGTCGATGAAGAAAAGATAAAAGAGAAATCTAGGGTTTTAAAATGTGTGGCTATATAAATAGAGTTGTGTTCTCTGCCTGTCCCATGGTTGCTGTTTATCCTTCTCAGGGGGGAAAAAAAAAATAGAAAGAAATATGGCCTTTTAAATACTTCACAAGGTGAAAGAGCATATAATGTTGTTGATGATCAAATCATTTTTATATACCTGTTTTCATTTTGTGAGGCTGTCTCGATGAAATCCAGGCCTTGGCCGCATGCTGGGAGTTAATGAGGTTTACAATTGGCAATGCTTAAAGAGTATTAGGGTAATGTATTTAAACATCAGCAGTTCACAGTCTGAAATGCTCATCACCACCGGTCAACTTCAACACAGAATCAATAAGAGGAGGTCTTTCTGTTTGGTAATAAGGAAAGTTTCCTGCACTTCTAGGCGGGATGCAGATTTCAGTTAAACACATGAAATTCATAAACTGTAGAATTAAGCAAAGGCACCTCTTTATTTAAAAAAAAACAAGAAACTTGATAATAATCACCATCAGTCACCTGAGAAGCTTAAAATTTCTTCTTAGTCATCAGACTCCCAAATTAATCTACCAAAACAAAAAGCCTCATTAGCAGCTCTCATTGAATCAGTGTTAGTTTTTCTTTCTCTCAAGGTGCCTGATTAACCCCCTTTTCTTTTTGCATTACTCACTTTGTGTTACTATTTGATGTCTGAAATCATAGGGGGGTGCGTGCAGTGTGGTGGCTAGACACTGTCTGCTAGGAGTAAATTAAAAAGAATTCTTAAAAAGGTTTGTATTATGTCGCGGGTGTATTAGAAAACCTTTAGGAACGTCAGGTGCCCGGGTTTATTTTTCTTTTTAATTCCAGGAAGGGTTGATTAATGACTAGGTGCTGATTTCATGTCTCATTCATATATGCGGGTAGCCCTCCTCCTCGACCCCCATCTTCTCCTCCGTGCCAATCCAGGCTTTGTTGGAGAGTACGCTGTCAAGGGAAGGTGAGAAATGGGGCCATAGCTGGAGGGGGAAGGAAGGTGAAAGAGGGTCTTTTTCAGAGAGATAAAGCACCATGTATAAAGCTGATCGGAATGACTCTTTGGAGAGTGGAGAATTGACACTGTAGGAGAGAAAAGGAAGCAATTCTAGTGTGTTGTCTGCGAGAGAGAAGGGTCTGTTATGAGGACATGGAGAGTTCATCTCTAATAGAACAGCTGTTCTCAAAGAGTGGTCAGTGGGCCCCTCAGTGGGTCTCCGAGACCTTTTCAAGGAGTCCGTGAAGCCAAAACTGTTTCCATGGTAATGTTATGATGTGATCTGCCTTTTTCACTGTGTTGTATTTGAACTGATGATTGTAAAAGCAATGGTGGGTAAAGCTGATGGTGCCTTAACTCTAATAAAGCAGTGCCACCAAGCCAAACAGGATGAGCAGTCAATATTCTCCTCACCACCACACATCCCCAGTAACAGCAATAGTAATGATTATGATGATGATGTCAATTCCGCTTCATGATGGCCTTGAAGAAGCAGTAAAAAGTAATGATTTTTGTTAAATCTCACCCTTGAGTAGCTGTCATGTTAAACTTCTGAGTGACTAAATGGGACGTACAAATGAACTGCTCACTGTCCCCTGATGGGTGTCTGGAGGAAGGCAATTGAGCAGTTGTTTTGAGTTGCTAGCTGAGCTAGTTATTTATTTTTTTTCTCATGGAACACCTTTTTTATTTGAAAGAATGACTTATTCGAACGCATGAAAATTTTCATGTGACAGCTTCCCGATACTTAAAAGATTTTTCTGATGTAATTAGTGGTGCTATTAATGATGTGATTTTTAAATGTAGTGCAGTGAAATGTGCCCACATTTGGAAGATCTGTATAACCTAGGGAAACATGTTTTCCAGTTGACCAGTACATGGCATTACAGAATCATGCATGTGTAAAAGATCTATTCAAAGTAGAAGATAGACCCATGGCTTTTAATGTAACAGAATGGGAAAAGTTCATTGACATAGTTTCAGATTTCACATGGCAGCTAATCTTTAAGAAACTATTACTTGTTGGGATTTGGTGTTGTGTCATAGGCTATCCACAATTAACTAAAAAGTCTATTAAAATACCCCTTCGTTTTATGTAACTGTGAATCTGTGTGAGGCTGAAATCCTTCATATCCTTCAACCAAAACAACGTATTACAGCACATTGAATGCAGCTGTCTTCCATTAAGTTAAAGATATTTGCAAAGACATAAAACTGCTTCTTTTCCCCTTATTATGTTTTATTTTAGAAAATATATTTTTCATAGAAATGTTATTTATATGGCCATGTATTAGGTTTATTCATTTTTTAATGAATTAATATTTTTTAATTTATCAGTTTTAATTTTTTACATAGTAAATATGATAGACATAATCCACATAAATAAAAGCTCTTTGGACTCTTCAGTAATTTGTAAGCATCTAAAGGGGTCCTGAACTCTAAAAATTTGAGAAATACTGAGCTAGAAAAATGGAAGGGCTAGTGGAGTATAGGGTAGAGATGCAGTATAGATCTAATGGAATTTGAGGGACATTTTCTTCTGAATTCCTTGGTTTTTCTCTGGGAAATAGATGAAAGGAAGTATGCAGATTGAGGTATTGGCAGTTTGAGAGAGGAGCATATACTAAATAGTCATCTAGAAGTAGGAGGCTGAATAGACAAGAGAACACAGCATGGTTGAGCAAGACTCACTGGAGGGCCCGCCTGAGGGTTCGTGGCCATGCAATTCCAAATGAGACCAGTCAGTGTGTCTGTGTGCTTTTCCAGACAAGTTCAGCTGCTTAGCTCCTGGCATGGAGTAGGAAATGTTGGATAGAACCAGGGTTGAGGGCATTGGCTATTGAAGAATCCAGAGTAGAGGTGCCATGGAGGTGAAGGACATGCAAGGGAGCAATTATAATGATTGACTGTAGATTTACTGTGGATAAGGGGGGAAAAGAGGACACTGGAGTAGGAGGCAATGAAAAGGTGGTAGGCTTACCGAATGGTAGGTTTCAGTGCGGTCAAAGATTGTTGAAGTTGGAGTATAAGAGGGAGTGAGCAGGAAGACTGGAAGATAGTGGCCAAAAACTGAGATGCATGAAATTGAGAATCAGGACATATTGCATTTATTGGGAATGGCAGAATTCTAGAGTCTGACCTTGGGAGTGGGTGGCTGAGGAAGGGTGGAGAAAAGACCCAGTAATTGGGAGGCTCGGTATTTGAAAGATGAGTATACTGAAGGATAAGTATATTGAAACTATTGAGAATTAAGGTAGGAGTAGGGTTGGAGAGTGTGTCCATGAGCCAGGAGCTAAAATATGGTGGGGGAGGGACACAAATCAGGAGTGCTTGTGTGACAGAAATAAGGAGGGGTGCTGAGTGGTATAGTCAGTGACTGAGTATTTGAACTGGGGGCAAGGACAGTAGGGTCGGGGGATGGCCTGGAAGATGCAATGAGGATGAAGAACACCTACGCTGCTCATAAGCCTGGTGCAGCCCAGGGCCGCAGAGGAAGATCCCTCGCTACTCAAAAGGGGGCTGCAGAGGAAACACGGACCTCGAGGAAGAGCCACGTGTTGGTTAGAGCAAGAACGCGGAGGGATATTTAGAGGAGTCCTCTGAAAGGCATTTCTTTTAACAAAGGGATTGAGGATGAGATGTTGCTCATCATAAACTGAAATCTTGAAGGCACAGTGGCGAAAGAATAGGGAAAATGCAGAGCTCCGCGGGGATTAGATGTGGGTGATAAGGGGTAACTGGGGGGGGGTGTCTTAGGCTGCTGGTGGAGGTCGCCATGCACAGGATAAAGGGCGCAGTGTGATGAGTCCCAGTGGGCTCCCGAATGTGTCTGCTGGGAGACAGGGACATTTACAGAGGCCGAGAAGTCTGGGGAGGGGCAGCTTTATTACTTGAGGAACTTTCAGAGTAAAAATATTTGGTGGGATTGGGGCTCTGCTGACGTTTTTCTTTAGATGGTTAGATTAAAGGATGAAGGAAGCCAATAGTGACTGAGCGTGTAGAGGGTTCCAGAGCCACTGCTTAAAATTTCTACCCGTTTTCTTATTTAATCCTCATAACAAATCTTTAAAATAGGTACTTTCACCCCTCTCTTCCAGAAGGAGGTGCAGAATCAGAGAGTTTAAATAATTATATAGCTAGTGAAAATTATGTAGCTAGTAAACTCTGGAACTAGAATTTGGACCTTGTTCTTTTGTGCCCAACCTGCTCTACCATGGAACTTTCTATATATCAAGAATATTAAAAATGGAGCTTTGCATGAGAACGGTGCAAATGTCTTTGTTTAGAAGTTCTGATGCCTTTTGCAAAATTCTTATACTCTAAGATTAATTATTTGGCCAACATAAGGTGGATCTGAAACCTTCACGAGAACTACCCCAGCTATCATCCACACCCACAGACTTATGAAAAGCTGTCCTCACATTCTTTATTTTTTTTAAACCTACAAGTAGTTTCTGGAACACTTTTTCCCTTTTACCATTAGACTCAACCTTGAGGCACCATTGCGTACGTACTTACCATGTTTTCCCATGTATAAGACGCACCCCTTTTTGAAAAATTTGGGGTCTAAAAACTGGGTGTGTCTTATACAGTGGTTGCAGATTTCAAATGCCATAGATGGAATTGAGGACGAGACAATATATGAAGACAGTGATTCGTCATCAGACACAGATGAGTTGGGAGTTTTGACAGTGATGAGGAGTTGTATGAATTTTATGATGAATAAAACTTGAGTTCAATAACTTTATGTAATACATTTTTTTTCAAATTTCGGGCCCCAAAATTAAGGTGCATCTTATACATGGGAGCGTCTTATACATGGGGAAATACAGTATCTTTACTGGGCCAGCCCTTCTCCACTCTTCCAAAAACATGTGCTCAGAAAATGTTCAAATGTGCAAATACTGTTCCCTCCCACTTGTTTGGTTGTCTGATTTTGCTTTAGCTACATTATAGGTGTTTAAAACTCAAGTCTAAGCTTTTAAAGGAAAGAAAATCAAATGTGAGCTCTGTTTCCTGGCTACTTGCAAATCTGTTTATCAGTGTCAGTGTCATAGGCACAGGATGTAGCAGTTGCTTAAATTAAAAGTCTTGTGCTAAGCTGTGAGGAATTCCTGAAGTAAAACGTGAGATTTAGTGCCTATTAAGTTTCCCACTGATTGTGGCATAATTGTCAATGAGTCACTTCCTATTAAAATTGAGTGAAATTCTCAGACTTTAATGAAGAGTTTTGAGGGTAAGGCTTCCGTCGCAATCTGATGTAAAGGTTTTGGGATCTTCCGTCTGGAAAAGTAAGAGGTGAAAGAAGATAACTGTTTAACATTCATAGAAATTGTAAAATAACTTAGTCTCTATAATAATGGATATATGGTAAGGTAAAGTGATTTTGTGTCACAAACAGAGAACCTTGATATTTGAAAAATTTAGGTTAATTTCAGATTAATTCATTTATTTAACAAATATTTATTGGCACCCACAATGTGCCAGGTAGTGTTCTAAACAAAACCGTAAATATTGTGTCCTTATATAGCAAACAGACAATGTAAACCAATAGATATGGATGATAGAGGCAGGTAGCTGTATCTCCTAAAGCAAGGGAAGGGGATGGTGAGTGACTGTGGGTTCTGGGGTGCCGTGGTCGAGAGGGTGGTCAGGAAGACCTCTTTGAAATGTGACATTTGGGCAGAGACCTCACTGAGAGTGAGCCATGTTAGAGTCTATGAGTTGAGCTTTCTAGGTAGAGGGAATAATAGATGCAGAGCCTGAGATGGCAAGGTGCTTGCCATATTTAAGTGCAGCAAGGAGGCCGATTTGGCTAGAGACTGGTGAGCAGGAAAGTGGAAGAAGCCACAAAGGTCTCCAGGGGCCAGATTATATCTTATTAAAGATTTTACAGAATTTTATTCCAAGTGTAGTGGAAGTCACTGGAGAATTTTGAGCATGGACTGACATGACGTGAATTAAATTTTGAAAGGATCATCCTAGCTGATTTGTAGAGGCTAAAATGAAGTGGGCAAGAGTGGAAGAAACGCAAAAGACGGCAGGAGTCGAGAGCTAGTTATAGACATGGTAAAAAGTGGTCAGATATGGGGTTTTCTTGATAGATTTGATATGAGAGGTGGGAGAAGAGCAGTCTAAGCAACAGAGGGAATTCTTGGGGAGGAATAAGTTTGGAAGCAAAACTAAGTTCTGTAGGATGTGTTTGTTAATATAGAGGTGCCTATGAATGGATCAAGATGTGGTGTATGTACACAATGGACTATTTACTCAGCGATAAAATAAGAATGAAATGTTGCCATTTGCGACAACATGGATGGACCTAGAAGATATTATGCAAAGTGAAATGAGTCAAACAGACTCATAGAAACAGATCAAACTGTTGCCAGAAAGGAGCGAGGTGGGGGGAATGGGTGAAAATGGTGAAGGGAAATATAATCAATAATATTGTGATAAGTTTACACGGTGACAGATGATTACTAATTACTAGACTTAGTGTGGTGGTCACATTGTAAGGTATATAAATGTCAAATCACTGTATTGTATACCTGAAACTAATATAATATTGTATACCAACTATACTTAAATTAAAAAATATATCTTGAAGTGCCTATGAAACATGCAGTTGGAAAGGTAGGGTCTTATATGTTTGGGTCTAGATTTCCTGGGAGAGGTCTGGGTTAGAAACAGGAGTCAATCAGATTACTTCCTTGACTAGAGCCAATTTGCAGCATAAGGAGTTGGTGCTGTAATAATTTTTGAGATCTAGTGAGTTGGGTTTTCGTGTGTGTGTGGGGGGGAATGGGAACCTTTTTATACTGACTATTTTGAACTCATATGTTTTTTAAATATACATGTTTTAATCAAATATGTTTATCTCATTTTTGGCCAGTGGGAGCCCTTTTATATTTTCTCCTTAGTCCTTTTTGATAGGATTCATTAATATTTGATAGGTTACTTGCTTTGTGGCAAAACAGGATGCTGTTTTATGTATTTCCTGCTCCAGACCTGGAATCATCCACTCCTGCATGGAGCCCTTATTTTTTTTAATGGACAGTTGTATTTAGAGGCCACAGCCTGGGTCTTAGGTGTGCCTCTTACTTTTGGGTTGTCATTGCTTTTAGGTCTTTTCAGTGGATAGTGGGGGGAGAAAAGTCTTCAGTTCATATTGGTATTTCTGATTCAGAGTTAAGCAATTGAAAAAATTTAATTCAAAGTATTTTTATTTCTTTGATTTTTCTATTTATCTCTTTACTCTTTTATTAGAAGTCTTGTTTACCAGCAGTGTTCACGTAATTACATATATAAAAGATGTAGGATATATTTAAATAACACCAGTACTGCTGCTGACAATTAGATGGTGAATGAAGTTTAAGATTTCTTTTCAGCTCTATTTGTGCTTATTAGTATGTATCCC
>NW_017731715.1:757354-795952 GCF_001890085.2 Hipposideros armiger
TGCACCAGCTCACATGACACTGTCTGTGAGGGAGATTTTAGCCAGTAAACAAATAACTGTATTGGAACACCCTCCCTCTTCACCTGATCTGGCCCCCAGTGACTTCTTTTTTTACCTTAAGGTAAAGGAAATATTGAAAGGAAGACATTTTGATGACATTCAGGACATCAAGGGTAATATGACAAGAACTCTGATGGCCATGCCAGTAAAAGAGTTCCAAAATTGCTTGGAAGGGTGGACTAGGCACTGGCATTGGTGCATAGCTTCCCAAGGGGACTACTTCAAAGGTGACCATAGTGACATACTCAGCAGTGAGGTAGGTAGCACTTTTCCTAGGATGAATTCATGAACTTAATTGTCTGACCTTGTATAACAAGCAAGGTATCCTCAGAGAAGTCTGACTCAAAATGCTTGTCCCCCTCACCCTGTCTCTTTTCTATGCTTTAGAGTTCACTCTTGTTTTCTTTAGTTTTTGGCCTTTCTTTCCACAGGATGTGTCTCTCCCAAATATAAGTAAATTGGTATGTATGTATATTCGTGTTCATGTTACTCTCCCCATTCATTACCCAAAAGGCAGCTATGTAAACTCTCTGTATACTCTGAGGGAATGTATGTAGTATGTTTATGTGTGTTCATCAGGGTTCTCGTTATAGAGAGGGAGGGAAGGGAGATGGGGCAGAGAGGGAGAGACTTATTATAAGGAATTGGTTCATGTGATTATGGAGGCTGAGAAGTGCAACCATCGCCATCTTCCAGCCGGAGACCCAGGATAGTTGGTGGTGGTATTCAGTCTGAGTCCAAAGGCCTGAGTCCCAGGGGAGCCGATGGTGTAAGTCCCTGTCTGAGGGCAAGAGAAGGTGAATGTCCCTGTTCCAGCTCAGTCAGGCAGGCAGAGAGCGCAGATTCTCCCTTCCCCCACCTTTCTGTTCTATTCAGGCCCTTAACGGATTGGACGGTGCCCCCTCACATTGAGGAGGGCCATCTGCTTTATTCAGTTCACCCATTCAAATATTAATCTCCTCCAGAAACACCCTCACAGACACCCAGGAATAATGTTTAATCTGGATATGTGTAATATTTAATAACGTTTAATCCCAGATCCCAGTTAATATAAAATTCACTATCACAGCACGTGTGTAATATGAGTCCTCAGAATTTTCTCTGTCCCCCAACTTGCTTTTGTCGCTTAACTATATATCCTGAGGATCACTCCATAGATATATAAAGAAATCTTCTTTATTCTTTTCTATGGCTACATAGTATAAGATTACACATTTTAAATCATTTCCTCACTTTAGTCTAATATCTGCAAGTTTGCGGACCATTGCTTTTCAGGTTTACATGATTTGGGTCATAAGGATATTTTCCCAGACCATCTGTTAGGTCTCTTGTCAGAGAGAGCTGGACTCACCGAAATGAACTAGGTGAACTGTAATTACACTCAGGATATTCTTTTACTTCTATTTCCTCCCCTCTTTCCTGCACCAAATACTTCCGAGGCTGTCTGCCTCCCTCTCCCTTGTCCACATATACGGAAAAAGCTCTTCAATGTTATGTACCTTAGTATTATCTTCTGGTAACTGCTGCCCTCAGACAGAACGGATTGTTTGAATTGGAGTATAGTGGACGGAACATGGATGTAATTGAACAAAACCACCTTCACATCTTACTAAGCCTCCTAAAAGCTCGGGGTCCTTGGACGAGGGACCTCACCTTTCTGAGCCTGTTTTCTCACCTGATGAAATGGAGTTAGTACTTGTTCTGTGAACACTTGTGTGTTGTTACCCAGTAAAATAACAATCCGTGGAAGAGTTTCATTAGCTTTCCCTTCTCACAAATATTGTTCTAACATTCCTTCACCTCCCACTCCTCCTCCCCCGTTACTGGGATCTTTTCCTGGCAGCACACAAACCTTCCAGCATTTCTCGCATATTAAGAGAAACATCTCATGCTTCTCCTTCCTCCTCCATCTCTGCTCCACTTCGTCGAGAGTGTTGTCTCTTTCGTCCCTCTGCCGTTTTTTGGTCGCTGCCCCATTCATGCTTGAATCCGCTCCCCTCAGGTTCCCTCCCCTGCTCTGCTGGGTGTGCTCATGTTAAGATGCTGAGGAGGAAAAACTCACGCCGCCTTCTGTGTGTGTCTCCTTTACTACTCACACTGCAACACTTCACTTCTGATTCTTGTGGTCACCAACTATGGTTTTTTTTCCCCCATATGCCAAGCAATTCTGTGACACCAGCTCGGTGTCCTACAATTCATCTCAGTTCTTACACTGTCTAATGAGAAACAGCATCGGATCCCAGGAGCTAAGGGCTCAGTCGCACCAGACTGCCCTCCCCACCTCCACCACACTTCAGATGCCGATCACAAGTCCAGGTTGTTACTCATCAGCTGTCAACTGGAGGTTTTCATGACCCTTTCCTCGAGTTTGATTAATTTACTAGCGTGGCTCACAGAACTCAGGAAAACTGTTTACTGTTTCACCAGTTTATTATAAAAGGATATGATAAAGGATGCAGATGAACATCCACGGGGAATAGATGCGTGGGGTGAGGCATGGGGAGGGGGCACAGAGCTTCCGTGCCCTCTCTCGGCAGGCCTCTCTCCCAGGACTGCCACATGTGCACCAACCTGGGAGCTCCCTGAACCCCGTATTTTGGGAATTTTATGAAGGCTCCATCATGTAGGCATGATCAATTCTTGACTCCATTTCCAGCCCGTCTCCTCTCTCCAGAGAATGCGGGTGGGCTGAAAATTCCAAACTTCTAATCATTGCCTGGTCTTTCTGGTAACCAGCTCCCACCAAGAGTCGCCTCGTTTGAACAAAGACACTGCTATCACCCAGGGAACCAAGGGATTCAGGAGCCCTGTGTCAGGAACCGGGGTCAGAGAATAGATAGGAGAACAAAAGATGATCCTAGTGCTCTTATCACTTAAATAATTATAAGGGTTTTGAAACATCTGTACCAGGAACCAACGTAGAGACCAATATATATTTTTCTCTGTTATGCCACAGAGCCCCACAGCAAAATTCAATGATGATATTAGTCTTCAAGGTAATATAGTCACTCTCTCTCCTTCTTGAAGCACTCTTTAATTTCACTACACCATGGTCTCTGGCTGTTCACCTCCCTGGCTGTTCTTTCTCAGTCCCGGTTTTCTGGTTCTTCCTCATCTCCCAGCGTCAGGGCTCAGCCCTTGGACTTCTAGTTTTTTTCTGCTTCTTGGGCAATCTTAGTACCTCATGGTCGTAAGTACTTCCTAACTTATACCTTGTGTCCCTCTCCCCTCCCTGTGGAACTCCAGAGTCCTATCCATGCAGCTGCTTGCTTGAGATCTCCATCTGCTTATCTAACAAGCCTCTCACACCTCAAGCGTCCTAAGCTAGGCTCCCGGTGCTTGCTCCTTTTATCCGAAAGTGTTCTTCCTTTCCTGGTTGCTCTCTCAGGACATTCCATCTTGCAGTGGCCCAGGCCCCACACTCTGGAGACATCCTTGCTTCCTCCTTGTCTCTCGCCTCACATGTCATCTTTGATCACTTCTAGTTGGCTTGACCCTCACAGGACAGTGAAACTCCCTCCATCCCATTTCTTAGCAAGGTGGCAGCAGCAGCAACTGCTCTTCAGACTCCATGATACCAATGTAGACAGTGCAGGAAAGTTGGCCAACAAAGACAGCCAAGGAAGACAGAGACCCAGTTCACAAGTCTGGGGGCAAGCCCCCAAATGAGAAAAGGTCCAAAGGCAAACTCTAAGGCGAGCTCAATTACGTGGTCTTGTTTCTTAAAGGCACATGAGACAAATTATCAAGAAGGTTCCCACTCTACGTTCATAACTGCGGTGGTCATCACTGAAGGACAGATGAGTTGAGGCTCCCTGACTGGGGGATCCCTTTAAGAGATTCTTAGTAAAACACTCGTCAGCTTGATTTCTAACCCAGAGCCCATGTTCGACCTGCACCAGAAAAGATGGCACTGCACCAGCTGCTGGTGAGGATGCTTCAAACCGGCCCAAGGACAGCAGCAAAGTACCTGCCACTGGGGTTGTGTTTCATTTTTATTTTCTCTACAGGTTCATCTAAGTGTACATTTTCAAAAATAAAACTATATTAAATGAGCACCAAAAGAAGATAAATTCTAAAACTCATTAACTTCACGCCTAGCGAATAATTGAACTCCAGTAGGTGACCTTGCATTTGACACAATCTAGTCTTGTTTTGGTTCCATTTGTAGCACTATGGTGGAATGTTACTGTGTATCCAGATTGTGAGCACGTCTTACCTTTTTTGCTGCTGCTACCATAGTTCAAGGCATGACCAGCTCTCACTCTGATTATTGTGACATCCTCTTAACAAGCCTCCCTCCTAGTCTTCCCTTCTGTGTGCTCAGCATAGCAACCAGATGATCCTGTTAAAACCTAAGCTGGATCATTTCACTCTCTAGCTCACAACCTTGATGGCTCCTTACTTCACTCAAAGTAAAAGCCAAGTCCTTACTGTGGCCCCCAAGGCGTTACAGTGCCCACTCTTTCCTTCCCTTACCCCCATGTCATCTCCTACTGTTCTTTCCCCCTCATTACTTTGTTCCATCCCCATTGGTTTTCCTGCTGCCTCTTGAGCACACCATACTGGGTCACCTCAGGGCCTTTGCACTTTCTTTTCCCGCAGAAGCTCTCACCTCCTTAAGGCCTTTCTTTGCTCCTGTGACTCCTTCTTAGGGAGGTTTTCCCTGAACACACTAGTTTAAATTGTACCCCCAACACTCCTGTCCCCTTTTACCATGGTGTGTCTCACTGTGGTTCTCTTGTAACAAAGATTTTACTGTTTCCCCTTCAACCTTCTCACACACTCTTGACTCTGAGCTCCACGAAGGCAGGGATTTTTGTCTCTTTTGTTCCCGCCGAATCTGCAGACCCTAGAATAGTGTGACTGGCACATAGTAGCACCCCATCAATATTTGTTGAATGAATTTGAATGGATTGAGGGCATAAAGTGCCATGAGTAGTTGAGGTATTATTATCAAGATGATGAAGGGATGAGATTCTCAGGCTGTCTGTTTGGTTCCAAAGTGAAATGCAGCATGTTAAAATAAAGTCCCCCGGTTGTCGTCTTTCCCCCAGGAACACTGTAACGTTGTATGCAGCCTGTGTCACAGGTGTTGAAACTTTCAGCAAATCTTTTTGTCTTCACTTTTCTCCTCTCCAAATAGGCTGGTACCACAGTAGTCTGGGGTTGTTGTCGTTTTTATAAAATCCCTTTTTTATATCGAGAAAACCACCCAGAGGATTAGTTTCTTGATTCCTTTTTTTTTGAGAGCCCCGCGCTTCCGCTTTAGCCCTGTGAAGGCCAAGGTGTTCGCCCACTGGGCACCGTCTACACTGCCCCTCTGCCTCTCTCATCTCTGCTTGTGGCCTGGTGGTGAGTTACAGCCTTCTGCTATGGAGTTAAAGAACTGTCGCCATGTCTCTTCTCTTTTAATAAATTTTAGTTCACATTATCCTTCCAGTTATTAGAATATAATTTTTAAAATTCCATTTGGGGAAAACTCCCCTTACAAGTACCTAAGGTTTAGCTGAACGTAATTCATATTGAAGCCCTCTCTCTTTCTATCACTTTATGATTTCCTCCTAGTCAGTGCTTTCTTCTAGAGGTGTGTGGTTTTTTTTTAAATCAGGAAGTAAAACAGTCACCAACTTACTGAAGGAAAAAGCATTAAAAAAGCTGATGTTGCTTTTCCACAATTAGCAATAATTGTACCTAGAAAAAGCAAGAGTCTCAAAAGTCTTGTAGCTTAATTTGCTTTTGCGAAAATATAAGCACTCCCAACAGTTTCTAATTTTGATTGTTCATCACAATTGCTGTTCTGTGTTGAAATTGCCTGCTTTTAAAAAAGCTTGGTATTGTTACGAGAACTTTAGAAATAGGACTTGCTAATGGATTCAGAGATAGTGTGGAATAGAATGGGAAAACATGTTGGATCAATTGGGACAGAAAATTTTTCTTTTCTTTAACGGTTTTTCAGCATTTATATATAGGTTCTTCCAGACGGTAAAATGAAATTTACCTAAGTAGACCAGGCTCAGACAGTGTATAATAAATGTTTTTGGTTATTTTAATGAGAACCTACATTCATGGGTGGCCTGCATTTATAGGTGAATTCATTGTATTTTGTTCACGATTATTTGTATTGTAAAATGTAATTAAATATGAAAAAATTATGTTTTTTCTTCGTCAGATCTTGTGCCAGTTCTTAGGCAAAAGCAAATTATGTTCATATAGTAACATTTTAATTAATCTGTATTCGGGGTAGGATGGAAATAGCATTCTGTTTATTGAGGGTCTTGGGTAAAATCCAGAAACACTACTTAATCAGAATATTGTAAGCAGAAATCACTTTTTATTTCAGTTCTCATTAATAATGTTTCTTAAGTTACTAGGTTACTTTTCCCACTAATGACAGTTTATACAATGTAGTTTTAATTTTTAAAATTTTATTGGAAATCCTACAGTATCTTAGATAATCATTCAGAACACAGATTGTCATGGAGACATCAGAAATATGACTGAATCTAGACTGATCACTGTATATGTTGAAAATATTTTGCTTAAAGATGTATCCTTGCTATCAGTTTATTTCCCATAAGTTACCTCATTTTAAAGGAGAGTGCTGAAACCAAAATGGAATATATGCTCTTAACACCAAATAGTTTTTTCCTTGCCAACCACATCTCAGCCCCTGGACTGAACATGGTGATTGGGATTTTATTCATCTTTGCAAACAGCTGCATGAATACTCGTGCAGCAGTGGGAGGTAAAAGCATAGCACCCAAGCCTAAATCACTCTATTTCTGCGGCCATTTCTCCTTTACATTGGATTAGGAAACATGTTGGAAGAAGAAAAAACATCCCAGTTTATCGCCATCTTTGTATCTCTATCACCAAGAGCCCATTTGTTCTGGACAGAGCTTTCTCTTTAGTTACTCTTAGCCTGATGGTGGACAGGTTTGGTGCTGCCTTCTGAACTTTGGTCAGCTCTCCTGCCCCACTTCTAGGATTTTGGAGCCTGCCTTTCTCCTATAATGGGAAAGGTGAGAAAGTATCGTGGAGATAGCCATGCCATTTGAGGATTCATTTTCTTTTTGTGCATGTCCTTTAACATTGAAAACTTGGTGGCCTTTTGAAATACAGATGATAGAGGACAAGTTGTAATTGTTTATAGGCTAAGAGTTTAGGCTATGGGTATAGGAATTATGATAAGTAGCCGAAAAATGAAAATTCCATGGTTTAAGAGTGGTAATCTGGTTGGGAAGGTGGGGGTGGGGGGGTGCTCTTAAGTGTTGAGACCGTGTTTGTAGAGCAAGCACGTTGTTTTTTGTAGACATAAATGCTTGTTTGGAGTGGCATGGGATGGAGGGTTGATGGAGATTATTGGGAATGGCGGCTACTCTTCATGCTGACACTGCTCTAGAGCAGCCCATATAAACCACATGCAGCCATATCTAAACTATAGAATACTTCATTAAATTTTTAGTATTTAAGACATTTTAGACAATGCACGGACAGAGCATGGGGTATATTCCATGCTTTCTATTTATTACTATGTGCCTTGATTTTTAAACACCTAATGTGTTAAATTTATTTCTAATGTCTTCTCTCTCCCCACCCTCCCCCTTAGAAAAGAGGGTAAAACCGATGGTCTGAGATGTAGTTGATGGAATTATTTTACAATTTCCAGTAAATTTTAAAAACCTGACCTTACTTTGCTTACATTGACTGGTATGAGCCAATCGATGAGAGGTGTTACCCCTGAAGCAGGGTCTGGGTTCTCTTATGGTAACGGAAATTTCTGCAAATTCAATTTGGAATCAACATGTGGGCACTTTTTTTTTTCTTTTTCATGATCTTAAATACAGAAAAGCATAATCAATTTTAAGCTTTTTATAAATGATGGAGGACTTGTTTACATGGGCAAAATGACTCTAAGTAGTGTATTGAGGTTCATGTTAATGTTTGCTATTTAATGACACCTAATGATATTCAATGAAGGGTTATGCTAAACCAGAGAGAAAATGTGTTACCAGGGCAACTGCCTCAGGCAGACTAGAGATTCAGGCATATGGCTCTATAGTACACATTATTTCAGCATCTTTAAGCATAAAGAACTACACATGTAATTGACTGAAAAATTACTGCTCAGTAACTGTATTGTATGGTCATAATAGAAGTAAATGAATACGTCATTGTTGTTGGAACAAGTCTGTTGGGAATCACTTGTAGACTCTACTATTTAAGAAGGAAAAATACAATAAGAAGAAAATAGCTGGTTTAATTAACATGTAAAATTGGGTTAATTTGAATTCAGCTGGCACAGCAGATATTAATGTTGGCTGGGGTTTGTGTGTGTGTGTGTGATATTCTGGCTCAAGCCTGTGTACTTCTATTTCTTCTTGCCCACACCATGAATAATTTTATTTAAAAAAAAATATGATAAAGGCTATTTCAGGCACTTAATTTTTGCTTTGCCAATGGCTTAGGTTACAAATGCATCAAAAAAGGATTTTGTGTGTATCCAAAACATAAGATTTATAACTGAGTGGAAGAAAATGTTAAGGTGTTCCTGAGTAATTGATGTTTCTCGAAGAGGAATCAGTAAAACTTGATTTCTTGTGTATTTTTAAAATTTAGTTTTTTCTCTCTCTCTCTCTCTTTCTTTCTTTCTTTCTTTCTCTCTCTCTCTCTCTCTCTCTCTCTCTCTCTCTCTCTCTCTCTCTCTCTTTCTTTTCTTTTCTTTTCTTTTCTTTTCTTTTCTTTTCTTTTCTTTTCTTTTCTTTCTTTCCTCCCTTCCTCCCTTCCTTCTTTCTTTTACAGTGACTAACTGGGGACTTGTCATTGGCAGATGCAAGAAAGTAGCACATTTGCCCTTGTCCCTTTTTTGTGTCTGTGTTTAGGTGCCTTTTATTTGTTTTCAGATATCATTTTAATCATCATTACTTTGCTTCCGAGATTCAGAAAAGCACGTTGAGAAAGACATTGTGTTCCAGTTTTAAAAATCATTTAACTCAAATCAATTTTTGGTATTCTAAAGTGCTGTTTGAGCAGTGCGCACCCATAGGTAATATAGGCATGTGCTAAAAATAAAAACAAAAAATTCTCTTCCTCAGGCTGTCTTCTGCCTTTGGGACTCACAAAGTCTGAGTGGAGGATACTTTTTGTGCTCTTCACCTCTAAACCGAGGGAACAATCAAACTGGAGATCGAAGTTAGATAAACAAAAAGTGTTTGGCAGTCTGCTCTACTGGAAGCGTTTGAAGTACCTGGTTATCTAGTCATCTAACAGCTAACCTCCACCAGTATACAGTGGTCACTTAAAAAATGCTAGTTAACAGATTCGTGTGCCTGCTGGCTTTTCAGTTACTGATTTCTTATCTGTAGTGTATCTTCCCATTCTTCTACATTTGTCATTTTAATAAAGTTGAAGCTGTGAGGGCTAAAAAACAAAAAAAATCAACTTTTCCTTCTACCTTCTTCTAGCTGGGTTAATAAGAGATAGATTAACAGGAGAAAACCAAGTTTTTAATAACATGTGCGTGGGGACTTCACATAAGCATGAAAATTCCAAAGACAGTGAGGCAACACTTGGTATATATGACATTTTTAGACAAAGGAGGAAGGCAGGGGCAGGGTATTAGATTTCAGAAGAGAGAATGGGGGATTTACAGGTAACTGAGGAAGAGGCAGAACATACATGGCAGGCAGAGTCTTACTAGGAAACTCGGAAACAACGGGACACGGGGTGTCTAGCTAACAGGCTTGGAGTCTTCCTAATGCTAGGGTGAAGATTCTTAAGGTGGTTAAGCCAATACCCCCTTCATAAGGCAGGTGTTTCTGTCTGAATTTCTTGGGTAGGAAAAGGGGGTGAGGGTCAAAGGTTCTTTCTGAGCCTTGTTTCTTTAATAAACTGATTTCTTTAGTAAACTGATTTCTTTAAAATCAGTATCCCAAAGGGCATCCTAAGGGTGGCAAAACTTTGGTTCCCTTCAAAGCCTTCTCATCTATCCTTAATTAAAAGAATAAGGGAAGATGTAGGAAACCTACATTTTTAAAATCTACTTTGCTTGCCTAAGTTGATTTTCTAATATGATTTACACATACATTTCCCATTTTTTTGGCCAGTGGTCTTTCTATCCCCTTTTCAATATTTTTCCCCCTTTAAAGGCAATCCCTAATTTAAAATGATTTGTTTTTTAACTTAGTACATTTTTTTCTTTAAAAAAAGGACACCAAGTCTTTGGATAGATCTCAAAATGCTCTTTAACCCATGATGTAATTAAAATGCAGAATATTTGTGATGCACGTTGTGGCTGCTCGCTTGCGCTCACTCGCAGGTTGTGAAAGCATTCACATGTCAGGTAGAAAAACAAAGAAGATTTATTAAAGTAAGAGAAGGGTGGGCTGGGCAGCGTCTGCTGGAAACTACTGTCTCAAATCTTTGTTTTGTCTCAAGTTTTATATTTTCTAACCAGTATGTAAATTGCTTCAGCCTGTAGTGGAATTTCCTATTGAGTTTGGCTTATAAAATTCTGCCTTCAATATTGGTAATTATACAAAATAGAGATAATGTAATATGATGAGATAGTTTTTAAGCTTTTTTTTTTAAAAAAGGATATCCATTAGTATTTCAGGAATAATATGATATATGTCTAGAATCTTACGGAGATAGAGAATATGATTTGTGTCTAGTTTTAAAAAGCTGTGGTGGTTCTTTTCCTCGATGCAGTATCACTCTTGTGGAGATTGGCCATGATTAGAGATTTTTTATAGCTCAAAGGTTAAAATTTGGGGGTTTGGGGGAGGTGGCGGGACAAGAAAACTCATTTTCCTGAGGTCATTGAGCAGTATTATTTAACAGGGAAGGGAAGAAGGAATTAGGGAACAGAGGATATGTACGTGGAAGACATTTTCTAGGGTGTAGTTAAATTAACTTTTAGTAAAAGAGAAGTAGAAGGGATGAATCACTCCTGGTAAATATGTTGAATCCCTCTGCTACGGAAGAAAATGTTAGAGGTATAAGAACGCCTTCCATAAATCCCACCAGTTGGCAGTCTCAGCTTGGGCAGCTCAAGTGCTCTTTGGAGTGAAGTATAAAGCGGTGGACAGTAGGTAGATGTGGAAGCATAGGCATATCACTTACTAAGCTAAGCTCACAATTATGAGATCCTGTATATTTATCTGCTTTTGGCTATACGGAAGTGGTGATATATGCGGAGGTGGTATTTATAGGCTAAATTCGTGATAACAATACAGTAAAATTGCTAATAAAATCTTTAATAGGTTTTTAAAGCCAGGCAGTAGCCTACTTGTTTGAACAATGTTCAATCTGTCAGATTTCATGGGAGCCAATGAATTTAAATAGGCCCTTGGCAATCTCTTTAGTGAGATTTGAACCTGCATGAGGAGACCAGCTGGCTTCAGCACAGATGCGCTCCCAGGAGTGCCAAGGCGGGTGCTGGAGCCAGAGTGGGCACGGAAGGTTCCCTGTAACCGAAAATGGAAGAAAATGGGAGTGGAGCGTGACAGGCATTGGAGAGAGCACCTTTTATAACCGGGAAAGGAGGTCTGCTCCAACTTGCCGGGCAAGATCATTCAGTCAGTTAGGCAAAGGAAAAACTAGAACTTGGGCCTCTTTTCACCTTATTACTGAAGGTTTTTCGAATATAAAATTAGGTAATAATTCTCTTTTCAGATCTTGTTAAGAGCAATTTGCATAATTGGGGCAGTGAGGCTTAGATTGTTTGCTCACTGACCATCCACTGGCATATTAAATAAAATCCTTATTTATGAGCTCCTTCATCGCCTGCCTAGCAAGTAGTTTTCATATCTTCAGTGACTTCAGAGGGCTTCAGAGCCTGTGCTTCGGGCTGCCAAAGCCCCTGCAGCCGCAGGCCACTGTGCATCCCCAGATAGTGCCTCACCTGCCCCTGGGCTTTAAAAGCCATGTGCTGAGACTTCTGGGACAAACTGTCTAGAAAATGTATCCTGGATTCAACCACTTCTCATTTACATCTCTCCTGCTACAACGCTAGCCCAGCAGCCACTTTCTGTCTGGATTCAGAGCTTCGCCCTGCTATCCATGCTTTGCAGTGCCCTGAGTGTTCATTTGATGAGGTCGATCACTCCCCTGCATTCAGCCTTCCAACCATGGCTGGTTCCCATGTGTGCTGGGAATAAAACCCACACAGCCTTGTAAGCCCTGCACGTTCCATCATCCCCACCTCCCTGTCCGCTCCCCACCTCCGCGAGCCTCCGGCCACTCGGATGTCTCTCTCCCTGCCTCATGGACCTTGCCAGGGTTGTCCTGTGTCACTTAGGACAGGCTCTTGCACTGAGGTTCTTCTGCCCCAAATACCCTTCCTCGAGAACTTCCCAGGGCTTCCTCCTTTTCGTCGTTCGTATCTTAAGGCCACCTCCCGGAGACATTTGCTGACCACCTTAGGCAGAGCGGCTCCCTCTATGCCATTCCCATCATTCTCAAGCTTGGCTGCATGGTAGAATCACGTCAGAAGTTTGAAAAAAACAAATGGTTGTTTAGATCCTCCTTTGACCAGTGAAGTAGGCTCTCTGGGACCGAGGAACACTGGTCTAATGCATTTCTCTATTTTATCCTCTACACAGGGATGATCTGATTATGGAATCATCTTATCTTTATATTTGTACATTTGTGCTCATGGTCTGCCTTCTCCACTAGAGTGTAATTCCTTGAGGATACAGATTCTGTCAGTCTTCTCATTTTCATGGTCTCCTTACTGTCCAGGTTGTTGCCTGGCATCTACTAGGTGTAGGGTACATTGGGAGGGAGATGAAAAAGCCGGAGCCTTCTCCCCCCTCCCCCCTCCCCCCCGAGCTATTAAAGATGTTCAAATAATGGAGGCCAAAGCTCTTTTGATAAACTGGTGATCACAGGAGAGCCCAGTTCTGTTTTGTTTGTTTTTTTCACAGATACTTGAACTTGGGTGGTCTAGTGGTTAGAGCTCTGTTTTTGTAGTTAGATTTTACTTTTATCTCTGCCATTAATCCTGGACAATTGTTTGGCTTCTGTTATAACACACGAAGAAGGGTATAAGGAGAAGTTATTTTTACTAAGCACTCTTGTGGTTAGGAACCTTAAGTAAAAGTGGTAATTGGGTTGTGATATAGTGCGTTGTCTACAACCAAACTTCCTGAAGTCTGAACAGATCAGATCCATATGTGTAGTTGCTTAAACTGTCATAGCCGCAGAGTTGGCCTGGAGATTGAAGCCAGGCCGGAGATGAAAGGGACCGCATGGGATACAAGCCACTGCTGGGCGAGAGTAAGCTACAGCAGGGAGGAAGAGAAGAACTGGAGGTTATCTACCCTGGACAGCCAGAGGTAGTGTGATTGTTTCAATCATTTGTTCATTTTTTCAACCTCCACCCCTCTATTTCTTCAGCCTTTCTGCCATTACCTAAGTTTAGGTCCTTGCTGCTTTGTTTCACATATATTTTTATTTTTTATCGCAAAAATAATACACTGTGTATTGAAAAGATAAAAAAATATGGGCAAGTAAAAAGAAAAAAAAAAACCTTAAATTTCTAGTAATGTAACTACCGAGAGATAATCACTGCAAATACTTTGGTGTACAACCTTCAAATTGTGTGTGTGTGTGTGTGTGTGTGTGTGTGTGTGTGTGTAAAATACTAGTTTTTGTCCATTTTTAACAAAATGGGATCACTTCATACAAATATTTGTGAAACTGATATTTTACTTAACACCATATTTGTTTACAACAATTTTTAGTGGTTGGATAGTATTCCTTTATTTAATCAGTCACCATTGTTGCATACTGAGGTGGTTTTCACTTTTTCAACAGTGATGCTTAACAACTCTGTAGGTAAAAGTTTGTACACACTATTTTTTAGGATAAATTCCTAGAAGTGGGATTGTGATGTCAAAGAGCGTAGGTATTTTTAAGACTTGCTGTGTTGTCAGATTGTCCTCTGGAGCTCATAGCACTATTTGCTCTTCTCCCCATGTCATAAGGAGACCACCTTTCTCCCTCGGGCCTTCATGACTTTTCCCTGGATTCTACCAGCATGTCTCCCCAACTCTAGGCTCTTCTCCTCCCAGTTCATTTTTCACTGCTCTGCTGGAGTAAACGGTCTGAAGCTCAAATTCATCATGCCACTAAAAATGTCAGACCTTTATCTACCATTCGGACGTGAGCAGCAGGCCTTCAGTCCATGGCACTTACACTCTCTCCAGCAAACCATCTTGTGGTTCTTCATCTCCGGCTTCCTTCCTTGGTTCCTGGCTCACCGTCTGCCGCCTGGGACCACCAGTTTTGGGGAAGCAGAGACGATGCTTTTATCTGTGTGTTCCTAGCACTGACCTGTGCCCAGCACGTAGAGAAGGCCCCACAGCCCCCTGCAGTTGGTGGCCTCTGCTTCTCCCACCTCCCATCCTGGCTTGGTCACGTCTTCCTTCTCCGGCAAGACTGATCCACTTGGTCACGGCGTCCCTCTGACATCATATGTTTCTAATTTACCCATATTACCCTTTCTCTCAATAGAAAAATTCACAGGAATTTTATCTCCAATTCTCTTATATTACTTACCACTTTTTCCATATCATAATTTTCAGCCTGTGTTTTCTATTGTATTTTAGTTCTCTCCAGGCTAAGAGCTATCCCTTGCAATGTTGAGAAGGGGTGGGGGTGGGAGACCTAACGTTATCCTACTCTAAAGGAGCAGTGTCATCATTGTGGTATATGTATCCTTCCAGTATCTTTCTATGGATCTGGTAGGTATGTAATCTTATATTGTCATAAGTTTAGTGACAGATGCAATCCACTTTTTTGTTTGGTTTTGTGTTGTTGTTATTTTATTGTTAGTGTCAGGTGTACAAAACAACACAGTGATTAGATATTTATACCCTTCACGGAGTGGTTAATCCCAACAAGGGGTTATTACACTACCACTGGATGCAATCCACTTTTAATCCCTTTGGCTAAGTATTCAATAGTAGTATGTAGTGTTTTAGCTGCTTTACCTGGACTTTAAAGGAGTTGTAAAGTTACTGCTGTTATACATGACTTTCAGAAGGAGAAAAATCGCTCCAGTCGTTTGGAAAACAAAAAATGACTTGCTTAAAAATATCTCTAGTAGTGTCAGAACCATAAAATAGAGTGGTTAGAAACCTGTTCTCCCCTGAGTCCTGAGCAGTGTAGCCTATAGAAACGCGACTTCTGTGTTTGCGTCCACGTTACCTCACCCACGTCCCACTATTCGCTGCTGGTGTTGAGCATTAGAGTGAGATCCTTTCCCTTAGAGACTTGACATAGGGTCCATCAGGATTGTGGGATTTATTTTCAAGGGCATCTAACACTGTCAAAGAAGTTAGGGAGTGAAGGATAGAGAGAGGAACTAAGTGAGCTCACCTGCCAGGTCTGAACTTGATTAAGCTTGTATTCTTTGTTGTAATTTATGCTAATACCCATTAAATCTGTAAAGCAAGACTGAAGTACTGTTTATATGAAAAACATATATAAACGCTTTTAGGTACCGTGCTGTAAATGAATATAGTACTGTATAATTATTCTGATAGTCTTCTAGTCAGATTACCTGGAAAATCCAAAATGATCTTGATAAGCAGTAAGACATTATGATTTCATGGTTCATCCGTATACCTCCTACCTAGATGTACAGCACTCGTATCTAACAGGATTACCAAATTACACCTTCGTGATATCTGTAGCATGCCTGGAATACCAGTGGATTCATTGGCTCCTTGTGGTTATGAAACCAGAGGAGGATTTGTTTACACACATCGATAGCCTTCAGGTTTCTTGTACCATTTTGAGAGAGAGGAGATGCTCTTTTTATTGTATCTCAGCCTTTGTTTATTCAGATCATTAATTTTTTTTTAAAAAAACGCCCCTTTTCTAGATAACACACTGTGTGGTTCACTTTTCACTAACCTAACGTCTGTGCAGGGATAAGTTAGCGAATATGCTTGTTTCGTGCCTTGACACACTGCCAGCAAGTGAGACTGGTGAGCCATGTGGCTGTGGGGTGGCTGGTGCTTGCTCAGGGCGGGTCACGGGGCGGGAGGGGTGGTGGCGAGGGGAAAGCAGACAATCAGAAACACATTTCTCCGCACTGCCTCAGTTGTCTGTAGAAGATGGTGAATATGCATCTCTGGTTGAAATGCTTCTGACAGGTTCATTTATAGTTTTAAGTAGCCTTTGTTTAAAAACTCCCGAATCTGTGTTTCCAATCTAGGCCTCTATTAGTTTGCTAGGGCTGCCGTAGCAAAGTACCACAAACTAAGTGTCTTGAAAAAAAAAAGAGAGAAAAAGAGAAAAAGGAAGAAAGGGAGGGAGGGAGGGAGGGAGGGAGAGAGAGAGAGAGAAAGAGAAAGAAAGTAAGAAAGAAAAAGGAGAAAGAGAAAGGAAGGAAGGAAAATGAAAGAAAGAAAGAAGCAGTGTTTCCCAGTTCTGGAGGCTGAGATCAAGGTGTCAGCAAGTTAGGTTCCTTCTGAGGCCTGCGACGGAGAATCTGTACCACCTTGCTCCTGGTGGTTTGCTGGCCATCTTTGGTGTTCCTTGGTTTATAGAAGCAACATCCTGACCTCCACCTTCATCTTCATATGACATTCTCCCTGTGTGCATGTCTGTGTCCAACTTTTCTCTTTTGGTAAGGACTCTAGTCTTATTGGATTAGATGCTGTCCCCATTCTGCTATGAGCTCCTCTTAACCAATTATATTTGCAACAACTCTATTTCCAAACAAGGTCATACTCTGAGGTACTGGGGGTACATGACGCTTTGGAGGAGCACAAGTCAACCCTGTTAGCCACTGTCCTGGACTCACACTGGTCTTTTGGTTTCCTGCTGGACGTTGTACTTCAGTGTCCCACTGGTACCTCAAATTTAACTCAGTCGAATTGATCTTACTCTCTCAAAAGCCCCTTCTCTCTAACCTCCCCCCCTCCCCGCCTTTTAATTCTTTACTTTTGGTGCTAATATCAATGATCCCACTCAGTTGCCCACGTTACAAGTGTTGGGAGTAACTTGGCCTATTTCCTGGTCCTGAGCCTCTGACATCCAGTTGCTATCAAATTTTGTCATTCCTGCCTCAACTATATTTCTCTAGCCTTTCCTCTCTTTTAAGTCCTGGTGCTCTAGCTCTGTTTTAGACTCCTGCTGCCCCTAGCTATCCGGCTGCCTCCCCACATCTCATCTTTTCTCTGTTCAATTCATCTTCCACACCCATTCCTTTTCTAAAACAAAGCTCCGAACTGGGCCTGTACGAATCCCAAAACCTTTAGTGACGTCTCACTCCTGCAAGAAAGTCAAAATCCTGTAACTTGGCCTTTAAGGTCCTCCACGGGTAGCTGGCATGACACCTCAAGTCACTCTTACTCTTCATGACCTACACATACGTCCTTTTCTAAACACAGCACACCCCATTGGTCTTCACCTCTTCCTTTGCGCTGTTCTTTTCTCCGTTTGGAACATCCTCCCTCTGCCCTTCTCTCCCTCTTCCTGTATCAGTTGGAATTCTGTCTCAGTCAGATGGAAACCAGGACACCTGCTGTTTAGGCCCAAATGCCAGAAGCCAGTTGGCTCACCTTACACCAGCCATTAACTTCTAGTTTCCTCAAAAGTAAAACAAGGCGATGGCAGGAGATTGCTAAGATCTTTTCCACTTTAAAATGTGTTCTTTAAATGCAACGCTTCCATGAAGCATTCCCCAGTTCTCCTGGGCAAAATAAGTCACTCCTTCTTTTGTGGCCTTAGTGCTTTATTCCTTCAATTTTGACACTGGTCTCTTGCATGCTGGTGGGTGTACATGCACCTGACTGCGTTCCCCCCCCCCCGACAGGTTGTAAGCAATTTGAGGCCAGCAAGGAATGTTTGGCTCAGGTTTTCCCTCCTCACCTGCCTACCCCTGGTCTTGCTTGTACATAGATGCTCAGTGAGACATACTGTGTAGTAAGGGGTAAAATGTCCTGGGGAAGTATTCTTGTGTAACACGTGCTGTCCTTGAACGTGCCCATGCATTTGTAAGGATGTGTTTTGGGTGGCGGATGACATAGAGACAGGGCGTTGAACACACTAGGAGTTTTTCCTTTCTCTGTGACATTGTTATAATCAAGTGACATTCTGGGAACAGCTAATTTAACTTTGTAACACTTACGTTGTATAAAAATGTGTTCTGTCAGATGTTTAGAAGTAATTAAGTGTCCTGTGAAACATAGGAAAACACTCCTGTTTTCTCCCTCCTATATCCTCCAGAGAATTGGACTATCTCAGTGTATCATTGAAATAGTTGAACATTTAAAGTACAAAATAGTGGCAAAGGACATTTCTAGGGGACCTTTTGTGGATTTGCTTACTCCTTGAAAGTCAAAGCATCTGTGGCCTGTCATGCTTTTCCTGTCTGATAGATTTGATCATGTCATGACCTTGTTCAGAAACTTTGAATCACTCCTTGCTTCCTAGAGAAGAAAAACCAGGCCCTTTTCTTGTCTTCCGGCCCATTTCTGGTCCTATACTTTTAATCTCATTTCACAGCATTCTCTTTTATGCATCCTACTGTCCAGACAAAATCAGTTCCTTATACATGCCCTAGCATTCTTGCATGTCTGATTTATCTGTATCCCACCACCCCCAGCATCCCTAGTTTAACCCAAATGTGGTCCGTAGATATCAGTAATGAATGAATCTGTCAACCATTTTTACATGGTGTATAAGGGTATTAATAAACGACAAAGCTGCTCTATTTTGCTGTTGCACAGTCACATCTTTAGCTAATGTATGAAGCTTTAATTTTAGAATCCAACAATATGCCTGCAACCAAAATAACATGTTGGGTAAACAGTTACATTTGAAATTATAATGCATCTAACGTGTCACCATATCCTCAAACCTGTCATGTCTTTTAGATTCTGTACATTGTTATTTCAGTCCACTATATGTAAAAGGAAATGCTAAGTGTTTATAAATGTTTTATGTTTGCATTTTGTTTTTTGACAGTGACATTTTATGTTTTCTCCTTAGTGCATATTTGTGTATGCTTTTATTTCCCACAAGCTACTGACTTGATGCTTTGTGCTTGTTTTATGTTGCAGATTAATATCCTTTCAAGAATTTGTAGCATTTGAATCTGTCCTGTGTGCCCCGGATGCTTTGTTCATGGTGGCCTTTCAGCTGTTTGACAAAACTGGCAAAGGAGAAGTTACTTTTGGTAAGGGGTTTGAGTGTGTGCACACCTAAGTAAGTGCAGGGTTATGTGAGCTTTTTTTTTTTTTTTTCTTTTTCAGGAATGAACTGTATGGAAATGCTTTTAAAAAGATAGCATATCCCTTGTAACAAAGATATCAGTGTTAGGGGGGCTGCAGTCCCAGCTGTCACCCTATGTGAAAAAATAAGTTTCTGACTTAGTAGTTCTGATACTCTGGTTTACTTTTAAGGTGAGTGAGGATGTGGCTCTGCATTTTCACGGAGCCGTAGAATGTGAGAACAAGATAGGACTCCTGTTTCTGGGCCTCGCCATCAGTAGTGCTTTCCACTGAGAGAATGAGGAAGTGAAGAGCTGCCTGAGAACAGAAGGTCCTCATGTACCCAGTACTTGGTGTCCTTACCTTGTCCCCGTGGAGTAGCTTGAGGTCAGAAGCTCCGCACAAGACGGTGATTCAGAACATGAAGAACCTTGTTCTTCTGAACAGCACATTCCCCCGTAGCTGTCTTGGCAGTGCCTGCTGTGCTTCTGCCATCTTTATTTTGAAAGGCAGAACCGTCTTCATGGAGATTAGCTACCACGCTGCAGAAAACACTGAGGTCTTTTAAGTATTAGAAAAAAGGGAAGATCAGGAATTGACGGGGTTGTGGTAAATTCTTTTTTAAAAAAGAAACTGGCTACTGCAGATAGATTTGACAGAGAGTCCCGCGTTTCCCTTGGACTGAGTGGTGTCCAGCATACGCTGTCTGTGCATGTGAACTTGCTAGAGACAGCACTGCCCATGAAGAATTTTGGAGCCCTTTTGGGCATAGGGATTGTGTGTTCAGGGGAGATGGCTGATGTGTTCATTTTAAATGTATTTATTCATAGTTTTCACTTTATTCAGACCTTTTGGGCTTGTCTTACTGGATGGAGTCTGAGAAGCGTATAGATGAGGGAAAATACAGGTGGTGTAATAGCACACCATCTATTCTGGGGTGGCTCTGGAATGGATGTGGAATTGGAGAGACTTAGGTACTTCTATCCTGTTCTGCCACTTTTGTCTCTGAGCCAGGTTAATTCTCCTCTCATCATTTTTCTATTCAGAAATAAAGATAATAACTACATAAAATACAGGTAAGAGACCATAACAGACTTATTCGGGCCGCTGTCCCCCTCCCCCGCCCACTGTTCCATGTTCATTTGACGTGAGTTATTTAAGCCCAGGGCAGAGGCAAAACACATATATTTGGTTTTGTTTCATATAATCTGAAAGCTCACATGCCTTTCATTAACACTTCATGAGGATTATTTAATATTTAAAAACCCCTAGAAAAATTTGTTTATTTTTTTCTTTTCCATCACCTAATACCTCTTAGCATCACTGTAACCACAGCCTTTCAATGGAACACCAATCAAAAAAAAAATGTCCGCATTAAAATCTTCACATAATAAAGGAGCAGCTAGCTCAGGGTGGTGCTGATTTACCCAGTGGAAGCTGTTTGGACGAATGTGTTATGATAGCGTTTCCTTGGGATGAACAAAGAAAAGCCTGTGAGTGAGTGAGCTCAGCACAGGTGTGTTCTCTCTCATCGTCCTCCTTTCTGCAGCACGTCTGGAGGGAGACAGCTGGGTTGGAGATTGGGGACTGAGGACTGGACTTCACGTGTTTCCCTTGACTCTGATCAACCTTCCCGTCATGGGCGTAAAATGTCAAGAGATGTTGGTGCTACCAGCCACACCACTGGCCTGGTGGAGGAAAGAAACGAGAGACTTTCACCAGTGCAGAGACGGGTGTCTGTGTTAGTGTCATTGGAAGAACAGCTGAAGATGCAGGATGTGGGAGACGGAAGTCATCTGTGAGTTGTAGAAAGAACAGTGGCAGGAGAATTCCATTTCTGGTTTTTTCCTAGTGGCTTGTTGATGGGCAGGCAAGACATTTCAACTCTCTGAGCCTTATTTTCCTCATCTATAAATTCAGGGTAATATTCTTCCTTACAGGACTACGTAAGGCTTAAAAGGTCTACCACACATAAAGGTGCTGTCTGGAAAGCAAAGGCCTTTATTTAAAATAATATTGCTAAAAGAAAGCACTTGAGAGAACCAGGGAGGGCGACGGTCTTGTTCTTCCTCTTCCTCCTCTTGCCCTCCCTCGCCGCCATTCCCCCTCCTCCTTGACCTCTTCATTCTTAACTCGCAGTTGCATCACTGGCTAGTTAACCAGTAATTGGCTTGCCATCTGTTCTGTATTGAACACAGCCCCAACTCTGAAGGCATGTAAGAGATTGAAGTAAGAAATTGGGGCTTCCAAGGAACTAAAACTCCAGTCACTTCATCAGTTACGTACATGTGACCATCGTAGAAGAATGTACAGCCCCTCTCCCAATACCCTGCCTTCCACACGGAGTTTGTTCCAGGGTCTGCCTGCCTTACAAAACATAAGCAGGGTGTGTCCTGTATCCGTCACCCTGTGGATATCATAAAAGGTAGCCTCGGCTTTTCTGAGCTCTTAATCCCTAGTTAGGATTACATGCAAAGAGATATGCATAGTACAATGAAGAGACCCAAATGACCATCAAATTGCAAAATATTAGCTGACTGTTAACATTTTTCATAAAGTAGGATAGAGTCATCCAGCGGAGGTGGGTGCTGCGTAACAGGCTTTTGCCCAAGTAAACAAAATCGTGGTGGGGGAGCACTGGCGGCCTAACGTGTGTTTCAACAGCAGGTTCCCTTTAGAAGAATCTAGCAATTAGTAGGTTTTCCAGGGAACTCATAATGGGGTTGAAGAAATTTAAAAAAAAAAAAGTTGGGCAGAAAAGAGGACCTACCTAGTCAATCCTGGCCTCACAGACCTGCCGTGTCAAGAGAAGCCTGGTCTGTGACCTGGCTGTCTGCCCACAGGAGGCCGCTTCGGGGATACGCAAACATCCCTCAGCTCCTTGTGTGTCCCTCACCCAGAATGAGCCTTTTGTATTTCAGAAGGTCGTCTACCTGAGTGTGCATCTTTGTCAGGACTAAGCATACAGAGTGGTGAGACATCAAGGGCCCTGTTTTACCTCTCAGATTGGCTCAGTCTTTTGGGATCCTGGGGTGAGCATTGTGTTCGCATTATATGGAGGCTCATCGGGGCTTCCCGTGGGCTGCAGGGAAGGTGGGCTGCAGCTCCCCCATGTCTCCCGCCTTGCGTTGCATCCAGAGGAGAGCAGTTACACTCTTCATCTGTTTATATATTGGGTTTCCACATAAAAGCTTGTTTGAAGCAGGGTTTCTCTCACTAAGCTCAGTCAGCACCAGTGTTTGTCAACAAGCCAGCAGTGCTCACGCCCCCACCAACACTGATCCTGATACACACCACTCGAAAGTCAGATGGAGCGCGGGGCAGATAATCAAGTGTCACATTTCAGTGAAATCTTGCCCCGTTTCCTCTGAAGCCTTGCTTATGTTTACCATATTTTCATGTCTAGATCACTCCCTGTGTTTGCTACAATGAAAAGATCTGGATTAGGTCAGTTTTGTTCCTTTGATTAGTTCATTATGTTCTCCTGTTTCCTTTGAGGCACAGCATATCTCCCATATTCTTGTTCTCACCGTGTTTTTTTGTTTTGCTATCCGATATTTATAAATGCATTTTGAGATATCAACAGGTGTATAACAGGATATCAGTAAGCATAGAAAATTCTAGTTAACAATTTACGAATATGTATGTGTGGAGTAGAGTATTTGGTTCTAAATGTTTTTATTGTATTTTTAGCCTGGTAGTAATATTTTACTTTTAAGTTTGTAAGTATACTTTATTGAAGTACAGCATACATGCAGAAGAATGCACAAATCCTAAGTGCACATCTTGATGAATTTTTGCACAAGTATATAGTTGTCTTATCCCCATCAAGATAAGAGAAGGAGGTATCACCACCCACAGGTTTCTTTCCAGTTACTGCCCCCCAGTCAAAATAGTAACAACTCATATCTATCACCATCATTTTGGTTTTGCTCATTTTTAAACTTCATGAAATGGAACAATACAGAATGTATCCTTTCATTCTGATCTTCTTTTGCTCAAATTTTATTTGTGAGATTCATCCAGTTTTTGTCACAGCTTTACTTTTTCTTTGCTGTATAGTATTCCATTTTGCAACCTTTTCTAGTTTGGGCTGCTGCAAATAATGTGCTTTTCTATATATTTTTGGGTTGTGTGTGTGTGTGTGTGTGTGTGTGTCTGGGCATTTCTAGGGGTAGGATTTCTGGGTCATAGAAAACGTGTAGATTTAGCTTCAGTAGATATCGCCACGCTGTTTCCCAAAGTGGCTGTATCAGTCAGTGTACATTCACACCAGCAGAGTATGAGAGTTTCAGTTATTGCACATCTTTGCTAATACTTGGTATTGTCAGTCACTTTTATTTTAATGACATCTCTCTATGTGGCTTTGATTTGTATTTCCCTGATTACTAATGAATTATACAACTTATAAAAAATATTTGTTGGCCCTCTGAGTCTCCCTCTTTAGTAATGCTTATTTTCTAGATACAAGGCCTTTGGGGTTTATATTATATGTCTCACAGATACCTTTCCTCTGTGATTTGTACTTTCACTCACTTGATGGAGCCCTAAGGCACATAAGTTTGTAATTTTAATGTAGTACAAATTATTAGCGTTTTCTTTTATGGATAAGCTTTTTTGTGTCCTGTTGAAGAAATCTTTGCTTACCCCAAGGTCTGAAGATATTCTCCTATATTGTCTTTTATTGGTTTCCTTTCAAATTTAGATATTTGACTTTCTAGAATTTGGTGGGGTTTTTTATTTATTTATTTTTGCATGTAGTGTGGATCAAGATTCTTCCCCAGCCCCCCATGGGGATGTAGTTCACCCAGCACCATTTATTGAAAGGATCACTCTTTCATTGCCCTATAGTGACATAAATCAAGTGTGGGTCTGTTTCTGAGCTCTATTCTTTTATAATTGTCTATTCTGCACCAATGCTATACTATCTCAATTACTACAGCTTTTATAATGAGTTGTAATATCTGGTAAGCCCTCCAACTTTATTCTTTAAGGTTATCTTGGCTATTCTTGGCCCTATGAATTACCAAAACAATTTTAGCGTAAGTCGTTAATTTTCACAAAAATCCTGCTGTGATTTTGAAGGCATTGATTATTTCCAGTACCTTTATGTACATCGATATGTGTGTAAATTTTTGACTCCCTTAAGGTTTTTTAAAGTATTGAAATAAAAGCTTATTTAGTAACAAATGTTAGCCTTTCCTCTCCACCACTATTTGGAAAATTTGAGTTAGTGAAGATTACAAATTTTGAAAGAGAAAAGGTGCATATCTGTGTATATGTGATTTGTCATCTAAAGGTGCTAGTATACTTCTACTATTTTATAGATAGGCCTTTTGCGAATAGGAATCAATGCTAAACCCCTCAGATGGAAGGTAGCAGGAACATGAGCTATCTTTTATTTCTGAGCTGAAGAGTAAGCATAATTTTTTTTTAAGTTTGTGATCATTTTAATAGATTTGTATTATGTTAGTACATATTGAATATAATAATGGAAATGGACTTCAGAGCTCTGTGAATTTGAACATCAGTGATATTATCAAATTTTGGTTAGCATAGTGGGAAAGTGGGACGTGCAAAAGAGAGCAAGCAGGATAAGAAGAGGGAAAAGGAAATGACATTCGTTGATTATCTGGTCATTTAACCAAAGGAAAGAAATAATGAAAAAAGCAACATTATATGAATTATAAGTCTCTATGTTATTGTGTGAGGAGATATTTATAAAAACAATGTATGATATTTAAAGCCATATCTTTTTAAAACTTACATTTTTTGAGTATCAACATGATTTTCTTTTTTTAAAGTATTACTTTTCATGCTAGATTGGGGTAGCAGATTTTTCTGTAAAGGGCCAGATAGTAAATATTTTGGTCTTTGTGAGCTATAGGGCCTCTGTCACAACTATTCAACTCTACTATTTCCATGGACAGTATGTTAAATGATGGATGTGGCTGTGTTCCGATAAAACTTTATTTACAAAAACAGCTGGTGGGCCAGTGGAACATAGTTTGCCAACTCCTCTACCAGAGTATTAACAAGGACATATGGAAATTGATGATGTTAAAACTAGTAGACTGAGTGAGCATGCTGTGGTGATAAGTTGGGTGTTTGTTTGCAATGAAGTATGAAACAAAGAAGGTTCTCCTCTTTGTGTGTCATATGCTTTAGTTGTCTTCATTGAGAAAGTGACTTTTGAGCACAAACGTGAAGGAGGTAAGGGACATGATCATACAGATACAGGGATGGAGGAGGGGGAGAGACTGGCCCAGGCAAAAGGAACGGCCATTGCCCAGGTTCGAAGGCTGGAGTGTGTTTGCACCTTTGAAGAACAGCCAAGAGGAACCTGGTAAAGTGAGTGAGGCAGGGGAGCCTAGTAGTAGAGGAGCTCAGAGAGGTAACAGATCTGATCAAGTAGGGTCCTTTAGATCAAGGTTAAGAGTTGGAGTTTGATGGTAAGTGAACTGGGGAACCACGGCAGGATTTTTTTATCATAGGAGTAATATGATCTGGTTTATGTTTTAACAGGATCACTCTGGCTGCTGTGTTGAGGAAAATAGAAAGGCCAGAGTAGAAAGAGAATAGTTAGCAGGCCATTGCAGTAATCCAGGTGAGGGATCATAGTGGCTTGGACCAGAGTGTGGTAAGGGGTACTTCGAAGAGAAAACCAACAGAACCAGCAGGGTTCTCTGGTGGATTGGGTGTGAGCTGTGAAAAAGAGAGAGGAAGCCAGAATGATTCCAAAGTCTTTGGCCAGGTCAGCTGGAAGGGTGGAGTTAAGATGGGGAGGACTGCACGCTTGGTAGGGGGTGGGGGTGGCAGAGAGCAGGAGCTCACTTTGGATGCCTTAGTTTGATGCCTATTGGATATCTAAGGGAGGGTGTCAAATATGCACTTAGATATATGAGTGGGGAATTTGGGAAATAGTTATCAGCAAATAGAGGGTGTTTGAACTGGGTGAGATAAAAGAATAAATACAGGGGTATCTCTTGAATGCTTACTGTGTTGTAAGACTGAAGCTAACAGCAGTAATAAGACTAAAAACAATCCTCTTCAGCATGTCTGCATTTTAGGGAGAAAGACAATCAAACAAGAAATAAAAATTAGTAGTTTGATGTCAGGATAGCTTGTAGGCTATCTGAGCAGACCTGGAGGAGTGCCTGAACAATAGATGACATGGTATGGGCTGTGTTTGCAGCAAGAGTTGGAACTATGGGGGTCTGGAGGTGATGGGGACTTGGGAGATGCTACAATAGCCTAGGCAGGGGTAACGGAGGCCTAGACTGGATTCATGTCTCTGGACCCCACCAGAGCCATTCTGAGAATGAATCATATTTATACCTTGGCTCCTGATTGGCTGTGGGGTGAAAGGGGGTCAAAGTAGTAGCACTGAGCTTGTTCTGCTCCAAGAGACGAGGTGTTATAAGATCTCGTGAGAGAGGGAAAGTAACCCTCGTTTTTATCTTAAGTTTATGGATCTCTTACTACACACCCACCCCCCTCCGCAGGCTAAGCAGTTTACATGTCATTTATTATTTAATTCTCGCAACCTAGGAGATATATAGTATTCTAATTCTCATTTTTCTGATGAGGAAATGGCCTTGGGGAGGCTTAGTACCTTGTCACAGTCATGGAGTTTCCTGTGGTAGAACCAGGGTAACAGCCTGATGATGGCCAAGTGCTGTTCACTGCGCCATACTGCCTCCCTCTGGTGTTGGTTATGCCCTGTGAGTCGGGCCTTTCCTGTATAATCCAGATAGATGCCAATTAATCCATAATGGTTTTAATCTGTATCAGATGTTAGGGGGAATTAATAGTTTTTCATGAAGAAGCAAAGAACAATAAGCAAAAGCATTTGTTAAGATTTTGTTTATATGACCATAGTGGACAGTAATTGTAAGGAAGAATGTACCTGGATTAGCGTTCTCAGTAGACATAGATAGTTGCCTTGGTTTCACAGACATCCAGGTAATTTGCTGAAATGCACTTGACATGGGCATTATCCAGGAAGCATTACCTTTTGATGGGAGCAGAATTCTGAGTGGAGGGGCAAATCACAGAGTGGAGGCGGGGTGGGAGGAGGTGGGGGGGTGTCTTTGTGCAGGTTAAGGGTAGTAGAGGGGGCTCTTGATTGAAATGTGCAGTTTAAGAGACATGGGCCCTGGGGGAGTGGGTGCTGTGTGATGGAGCACCTACCACAGGTCCTGGGCAGGAGTTTAATTTGATAGGAGTGGCAGTTGGATGTCTTGAAGAGTTCTTTAGAGGACAGGGACAGGATCCAAATGATGTTTGGGAAAGATAGTTTTGTTGTGTTAATTGGAGTGGGGCAAAGCCAGAGGCAGATGTGCCTGTGATCATGGTGTAGTCTTGCCCGCACCACTGGGAAGCAGGCAAATGATCACTCCCGTTTTCTGAGTGGAAGAACTCAAGGTCAGGGTTTTTATTTAAAGGATTTACCTGGTGTCTGAGCAGGTAAGTGCAGATAGGTTGTGAATGGTAGTTTCCCAAACACTTTCATTTTTTCAACTTTCTTATTGGTAAAGTAAGATATTTTCGTTATGAACTTTAAGAAAGTGTGTGTGTGTGTGTGTGTGTGTGTGTGTGTGTGTGTGTGTGTGTAATGACTATTAATCTGATATGCTTAATGCACCCACCGGATGGGTCTTCAAGATGCTAATTTAACATTAACTATTCCTGCTTATACTTCTTTGGTTGTTATATCTGCAATAGACAACAGTAAAAAGCTAGTTAGCTCAACAGTAGTGGAGGATCTGAATCTTTTGTTTAGTGAAAGTCACAATCAGACCCCCTGAAAATTCAAAGTATGTTCTATCCCACAGCACGTCCTTAGGTTGAAATCTAAAGTTTGTGTTTGCATAATGCCATTAAGTGTTTTTCTCCTCCTTTGACTTATCTTTTTCATTACAGTGAATAAAATTTCCTGAAATGTTTTATGTGCAATTTTAAAATTATCATTCTTAGTATGTAAACATATGCACCCAATTCATTATCTATGAGTATGTGTGGTGGTGGTGGTGGTGGTCACGTGTATGGGGATACAGTTTTCAATTGAACTTTGAAGTCGGGTTCTCAACTCGGGGGTTCTGGATGAGTGTCAAGGAGTCCCTGAAAGGCAACAGATGTTAATAATATTTTGTCTACATGAGCATTTGCTTTTAGCGAATCTCAAAGGGACCAGTGATCCACCGAAAGATAAGAACTGCTTTTTATAGAGGGACAGTTGAACGAGTAGACACATATTTTATTTAAGACTGTTCCAGCATTGCTGTTAAAAACTTCAGTTGTAAAGTAGTCTACACCCTATGCCATCTTTGGATAGACTTCAGCTGGCTTTCTGCTCCAGCTGTCACTTGGCCTGGAATCCAAAAGTTATCCAAGACTAGTCTGGTCATGCTCTTTTATTGGACACTATAGTGGCTTCTTGTCCTTCGATCTTCACTAGTTATTGTAAGTTTGGGTACTTTAAAGTGGTGTTTCCTGTTTATGTTAGTAAATGTTGTGTGAAAAAGGATTCTCCTCGTAGACAATCATAAAGCCTAAAAGTGTTAGTTTATTAAGATGCTGAGAAGTCCTGCAGAAAAAATACTTCTGTTTAACTTTGTCAAATTCATTTGAATAGGACCTTTCTTTTGTGTGTGAGACCTAAACAAAATCCACAGAACTACTGAGGAGGCAGTTTCTGATGTCCTTCTGTAGTTAATTCTGTGACGTGTATGTTGGTGTTCGGAGGGACCTTTTCTGGGTGTCACATTTAGATTCTGTCCAGGAACACCTACTGTGTAGAAAATGAAGTTAGTATGTTTTGGGAAAATGGACAGGTTAGATGATCTGAGGAAATATGTGCCAGCACTTCAGCCATTTTGATTCAAGTTGCAGAAAATGATGCGAGTTAAAAGTATGGCAATGAGAAGTTTCTAAGGTAAGCCCCCACATTTAATAATAAATAAAAAGTAAAAGAAATGTAAGTATTGGCCTAGAAGAGGACAAAATTTTAGCCATAATTTTTCAAGCTCACTGGACAGAGGGTCATTTATTTATTATCTTTGTAAAGACACTTAGAAAATGAAATATTCAAAAAGATAACTGAAGGGGGAAATGGTTACGCGTCAGAAGGAGCATTATTTGGGCAAAGTTTTTTGTTAAAATGGACTCTGGCTTTGGTATGTCACAAAAATAATGTGTTATTTTGGTGAAGGAAACTTATTGCCCTATAATAGATTTTTATTTTATATTATTTTTGGACCTGAGTATATTGTTTTATACACATTTCAGTAAAGAATACAAATATTGAATGAGAACAGTGTGAGTTTTGAAAGTGAATAACCTCCACATTGCTAAGAGTTGTGGCATGCCTGGGTACTGAGTGTCTTGCCTGAGATCCTAAAGACTGTTCAGAATGGCTCAGAGAACTGTTCAGAAACTGTTCCAGTTCATTGGGTCAAAAATCCACTATTTACGAAAAGCTAAATACGGATTTGCACGATTGACCATAATGGCTTCAATTTTGAAAGATAGTAGTATCAGAGAACACTTCCAGTTGGGGGGATAATTTGAGAATCGTCCATGCTTCAAATGGCTAAAATATTGTACTTTTTGCTACTTCATTACTCCATTTTAAAAATAGGGAGGGGGAAACAAAAAGCCTGTTGAGAAGATGGAAGAATGTCAATTGGAGAGTAAATCACAATAGCCATGTGAAGCCACTACTTAGTTAACCTTCCTTTAGAAGACTGTTGGTGTGGAGAGGTCAGATTGGGGGCTTCTGCCCCTGTTGTGCATGTGTAAGTGTGTGTAAGATGAAGAGAGAAGAGAACCTGTAAATAGGAAAGAAGGTGTAGAGAACAGAAAGCTAAAACTTGGAGCACTGGGAAAATTTGACTATTTTAAACGACATTGCTCACTTAAAAATAGTAAAATTATACCATTCTTTCAGTGTGAGAGAGAGATAAAAATAACAGTTTTTCTAAATTGGAAAATTTGCTGTAATCTTGCTGGTAATGACTGATTTCTTCCAACAGTTGCAAGGCAGTTTTTGCTCCGCTAGGTTGATAAGGGAAATAAAATCAGGAACATACTGGAAGTTCTCAGAAAAAATTACAGTTTAGGTATATGTTGAGTGTGGATAGTTAGACATTTTAATTGAAATAAAAGAATTTTATACTAATATGGGATCGCTGTGGGTGTACATTTGTACTACATCTGCTCTTGAAAGCATTTATGTAGGGTTAAATGTATGTTAATGCTTTTGCAAGAAAATTATTTTTGATAACATCCGTCTAAGGAAACCAGCTTAGGAAATTGGTTTTCTAAACAATGTAGATATTATACTTGCATTTAGAGAATAAATTAGCACTCTTTGTACTGCTTTAAAAATTTCAAAGAGTTGGAATTTTGGGGTTGTATTCTTCTCTAGTGGTGAGGAAAGTTACCAATAATTAACAAAAAGGATGATTAAAGCAAACTTACACATCTGGAGAGTGACCACAGCCTGCTCTATGCCTCCAAACACCATTTTAAATGACTTACTTTTGATAGTATGAAAGACTGCTAATGATTTATTCTATCCAATTGAAAATAACTTTTTCTAGTAGATAGATTGAAAACATCTCAGTTGGCCTCTCTTGCTGTTGATTTAAATAATGCATGTGATAGAAGATTGTTTTCGAATGCTAAATATCTGTCAGCTTTTAACCTTTCTCGTTGTTAACCAGCATTCACTACAAAGACTTCAATAGTGTATTAATCTTGAGGATTTATAAATCGATCTGATTTTGGAATAGGAAGGATTCTTATCAAGACGGCAGACCATAGGTTCTCATTGTAATTGTGTGGGGGTGTTCATTACAACTGTGGACCCCCTGGCTCTGTTGGAAATCTGCTGAATCAAAATCTTTGGGCGTGGAGAGGCTTGGAAATGTGTTTTGAACAAGCTCTCCAAGGGAACGGGCTTCACACTGCATTTGAACAATGTCTGGTACAGTTTAGGGCTTTCTTCCATGGATGTGGAAAACGGGCCCAGAGAGATGAAGGTGACTGGTTTTGTAGGAATCACAACTTTGTCTTCCGGCCCTACTGGAAGGATGATGTTCTTGTCTAGAATGCCACATGACCTCATATCAGGGCAGTCCCATCCTTTTCTAGTACAGAACTGGAAGAGTTTTAAATTAGCCTTAATTTTTACATATGCCAACATCATATATGACCTCAATATGCTCTTCGGCTCAGCTTGTCTGTGTGATGTGTCTGTGTATGTGCTTATTTTTTGAAATATACTTATCACCACTGTCCTTACATGTTCAGAATAATAATAATAATAATAATAAAAAGTTTACATGGACTTATAGCAAACTCCATTTTAATGAGAAGGGCTGCGTGTGTGAAGTACTTATTCTATACTTACTCTGTGTTAATGGCACCCATTTCCCCCCTAGAACTTCCTTGAGCGAGTCTGAATTGTAGCCAGAATACTTCTTTCCTCTCCAGACCCTTACCTGTGATTAATATAAAAAGGCACTTGTCAAAAGGGTTTGAAATGGCAACCGTGGTATCGGAGCGTGTGGCAGTAGAGGTAGGCCTGCACCCACTTACTCCATTATGTTATTTAACTTACGAATTCAACAATTTGTCTTTTGCTCCCCGCCTGAAAGACGATGGCCATCTAAGCTGCTGTTAACCATACCAGCAGGGTGGAATATTATTGCCCTTTGAGCGAAACCACAACTTTCTGTGAGGATTTAGCACACGTTAGAAAAAACACCCCAGTGAAGCTGTTCAGAGATAAGTGCGACTACTGTTCAGCAGCTCTCCCTTTGCCTCCGAGAAGGATTGCATTCGGGTTGAACAGCAACACCCTGTTAGTGTTTATTGTACTAATGAAATTTTTAGGATCCGTGAGAGAGATAGCATTATGGTTCAGTGTTTGAAATAATGGAGCTTGATGAACCTTTTTTATTTTAATGGGAAACTTGTTTTCCTTGATTTGCAGCTTCCCAAAGTGAATCTTTTGGAAATTAAAGCGCATTAGTGTAGTTACTCTGTATGGAAACAAAAACGTAGAAAGTTAAAATTTGCATAAGTGAAGACCTTGATGATTTCAGATTATAGTGTGGTGGAGGTTAAGGAATAAGAGCCCATAGAATTTGTAAAAACAAATTCAGCCTAACCACTTAATGGCATGTGCAAGTAATTTGCCAATTAAATATTTCTAGTTATCTGAAAGATCTTCAAAGTAAAGAGTGGAGGTCCTTAATCTTTGTTAATTTCATACTTTCAGAAACATAATAGAAAATTGCTTAGTTTTTGATCACTTTTCATTCAAAATTTTAATATATGAGCTAAGAGAAGGGTGGATTTTAAATATTTGAGGAAAATTATTGCTTTTTGAGGAATGTATAAACTGTGATGTTTCCAAATCACTGTGCCTGACACTTCTTTTTATCATTTGTAAATATTTGGTGCCCAGATAATTTTCATAATAATTAAGACTTTAGATTTTGGAGTTTTTCCATTTTAATGGTCACCAACTATGTTTAGGACATTATAGTAGGCACATTTAACTCCAGAACAACCCTCTATGCTAGATATTTTATTCTCATTTTACAGATTGAGAGAACCAAGTCAGAGTAAGTAATCTGCCTGATGTCACTGATTAATGAGGCAGAGCTGATAGTCCCAGGTTTTTTTGTTGTTGTTTTTTTAAAATAGCTTTATTATATCCATTTAAAGTACAATTCACTCGTTTTTCGTATACTCACAGATTTATGCAACCATCTCCACAGTCAATTTTAGAATATTTTCATTGCCCCAGCAAGAAACCACATACCTTAGCAATTTTCATTCTCCCCTCCCATTTTCTATTTTCTCCAATCCTAAGCAACCGCTATTCTTCTTCCTGTCTCTATGGACCTGCCTATTCTGCACGTTTCATACAAATGGAATCATACAATATGTAGTCTTTTGTGACTGACTTCTTACTATAATGTTTGCAAGGTTCATCCATGTTGTAGCATGTAACAGTACTATATTCCTTTTAACTGATGAATAAATAGTATCACATTGTTAAGGATATACCACATTCTATGTATCCATCCTTTAATTAATGGACATTTGGTTTGTTTCTACTTTTTGGCTATCATGAATAATGCTGCTATGAATATTTGTGTACAAGCTTTAGTATGGACATATGTTTTCATTTTTCTTGGGCATATACCTAAGAGTGGAATTGCTGGGTCATATGGTAACTAGGTTTAGCTTTCTGAAGAACTGTCAAACTGTTCCAAAATAACTGTACCATTTTACGTTCCCACCAGCAGTGTATGAGAGTTCAATTTTTTCACATCCTCACCAACACTTGTTATTAGTGAGGGTGAAGTGGTATCTCATTGTGATTTTGATTTACATTTCTTTAATGGCTAATGATATCCAGCATCTTGTCATGTGTTTATTTGCCATCTGTATGTCTTTTCTGGAGAAATGTTTACTCAATTCCTTTGCCTGCTTTTAAAATTGGGCAATGTGTCTTTTTTTATTTTTATTGAGTTGTGAGAGTTCTTTGTATATTGCCGAGTTCTTTATCAGATAATATGATTTGCAAAATTTTTCTCCCATTCTGTTTTATTCACTTTGTTGATGGTATCCTTTGGAGTACAGAAGTTTTAAATTTTAATGAAGTCCTTATAGCTATTATTTTCTTTTGTTGTTTGCGTTTTTTGGTGTCATATCTATGAAAACTTTTCTTAATTTAGAGTCACAAAGATTTTTGCCTATATTTTCCTGTCAGAGCATCATAGTTTTAGTGCTTATATTTAGGTATTTGCTCCATTTTTTGTATGTGGTGTGAGGTAGGGTTCTAACTTCTTTCTTTTACATGTGGATATCCAGTTGTCCCGGCCCAATTTGTTGACAAGACTATAATCTTTCCCTATTGAATTATCTCATCACTCTTGTTGAAAATCAATTGACTATAAATGTGAGGCTTATTTCTTCACTCTCAGTTCTATTCCATTTGTCTATATGTCTGTCTTTATTCCTTTATGTCTTGAATACTGGAGCTTTGTAGTAAATTTTAAATACAACTTTGTTCTTTTTAAGATTGTATTGGTTATTCTGGGTCCCATGAATTTCCATATGAATTTTAGGATCAGCATGTCAATTTCTGCAAAGAAGCCAGCTGGAATTTTACAAGGGTTACACTGAACCTGTAGATCTCTTTGGGGAGTATTGCCATCTTACCAATACAATGTCTTCCGATCTCATATCATCATAGAATGTCTTTGTTTTTATTTAGGTCTTCATTAATTTCTTTTAATAATGTTTTATGGTTTTTAGAGTATAGGCTTAGCATGCCTTTTGTAAAACTTATCCCTAAGTATTTTGTTCTTGGGAGGCTATTGTAAATGGAATTGTTTTCTTAATTTCATTTTGGGAGGTTGCTTATTTTCAGTGTCTGGAAATACAATTGATTTTTATGTATTGATCTTGTATTCTTCAACCTTGCTGGACTTGTTTACTAGTTCTAGTAGATTTTTTGTGCGTTCCTTAGTTAGGACTTTCTATACACAAGATCATGTCATCTGCAGCCCAGCTTTTAAAAACCACAACTCTTTTCCCTACAACCATACTCTGTAGCCTAGGGTATTTTTAGCTTAGGGGATATTAGTTGACTTGGAAGTTATATTTAGGAAAGAAACAATTGCCACTTTGTAATTGTCTTTTTGTAATATAAAAAGAAAAATACAGCAGACTTTTGGGCTGGAAACATCTTTGGAGGAAACAAAGTCCCACAAATAAACTCAAAGGATTTTTGAGCTTATTTGGCGAAGTCTTGCTTTAAATAATATCACCATTATATGGTGATGTTATGGGAACTATAGGCCTTCCAAACGTAGTATTTGGCACAGGCTGAAATAACAACGATTATACTTTAAGAGATAAGCATTCTAATTTGTTTTTATTTTCAGGAGGAGTGGGTAAGCTATAAAAAAATATGACTTTAAATATCCAAAATATATATCTAGTTCTTCATTCATATTCCAGTACTAATTCGATTTTGTTTCTTTGCCTAGAGGACCTCAAGCTGGGGGTAAGATTTTAAGACCGCGTGTTTTAGGCTAGGAGAGACCTTCTTCTAATTCTTCTTAAGTTAGTGATACATCTGCCAAATCATGGTTACTTGAAAATTGTCAGCTGGTGAGTTACAACTTATAGTTTTATATACACACACGCGTGTGTGCACACGCGCGCGCACACACACACACACACACACACACTCTCATACTCAGTGCCAAAAAATGTATACACATTTTAAGGAAAGAAAAAACTGTGTTAAAATTATACTGATGGTAACCACTTTGAGCACCTCTTGTAATTGCAAAAGTCAAATGTGACTTGTATGTATCTTTTGTTATTGGTATATACTATTACAATTTTAATAGTTTTTTTCTTTCTTAAAATGTGTGTACATTTTTTGGGCACCCTCTGTGTATATATATATATATATATATTTCACTGAAACAGGTAAGTAACCAAGAAGCCTAGAACATTTTGGATTTCCTCTTTCTAGGACTACAAGTTTGGTTTGGAAAAGTCAGGGAATGATTAAAGATTTAGTGATCGCATTGTCCTGAGGTTGACTCCTGGAGTCTTCCATGGTAAAGCTCATGGAATTTTCCATGGGAGCCAGAGTACAGAGCAGAATTTGAAAATCACTTTGGTTTTTAATTTCTGATTTTTCATAGTCTCACAAGGCATGGAGAAATATGTTAAACAATTAAATGTTAAGTGGGAAAGCTATTTGTGTTTCTTAAAAGGAGAAAAGTTTATTAACCTGAAATGATACTAAAATGTCTTAAAAGTGAAGGGGGAAATTCCCGGAACCCATTGTGATTGTTGTTTCTATTCATGAACCTACAAGAAAATGTAGAGACCAAGTATTTTATTTTATTTTAAAGATTTTATTGGGGAATTGGGGAGGGAAACAGTGTTGGGAATTGGGGAGGGGGACCAGCCAAGTTGTTGTCCTTCAGTCTTTGTTGTGGAGGGTGCCAGTCTCCATCTGGCTGCCTGTAGGCAGCTGGTGGCCTCTAAGCTCAAGGTGCTGTGTTCAATCCTAGTTGCAGGTAGTCGTAGCCACCATCCCATGCGGGAGTCGAACCAGCAGCCTTGTTGTTAAGAGCACACACTCTATCCACTGAGCCATCCGGGTGGCAGCTCAGCTCAAGGTGCCAAGTTCAGTCTTAGTTGTGGGTGGACGTAGTCCACCATTGAACAGGCAGTCTTCATATTACACCAGCTGAGCCATCCTGCCACCTGTTGTCAGCTCAGCCACAGCTCAATTCGGGCGCAGCATCACTGGCCCATGTGGGAATCGAACCGGCGGCTCTATTGCTCAGAGCTCGCGCTCTTAAGCCAACTCTTAACCAACTGAGCCACTTGGCCGGCCCGAGACCAAGTATTTTAGATAATGAATACCCCAGAATGACTTATTGGAGCAAGATGAAATATTCAAAGACTTATGAACCTATAAAATATTTTTGGAGAAAGTATGTGAGGTTTCCAGAGTGGCAAAATTTAACATTTTAATTTTTTAAGAGATGATTAGCCATGAAAATGAATAGAAATGTTGGTAGTCTTCCTCTTTACCAATAATACTCCTTCCCTCTTGGCATATTATTTGACTTATCCAATTAGAAGGGCTTGGCAGTCTTATGATATTTGATTACATAAAACAAAATTTATTTCTAGAAAATAAATTCTGTATAAATTGTACCAAGTGTAAAAAACTCCAGGTCTTTTTTTCCACAGAGTCCCATGACTAACAATTCTTCCCATAGCAATATTTCCCTCATCATAAATGTAGCATCAAGTCCTTGGGGTTTAAAAATAATACTTGACGGTGGCAAGTAATGCCACCATCTGTGACTGCCAGGAGCAGGATCTGTCATGTCTTAGTGACGCCAGGTGGCTTTGGTCCAAAGCCCTCTGATGGGACCCTCGAGTCATTAAAAAAAAAAAAAAAATGAACCCTTCCTCATGCTGTTGTTCTCCACTGAGAAACTCCCTCATAGATCCGTCTGAATAAATCCTCCACAGCCTTCAGGACCCAGATCAAGTTTTATCTTCTCCAAGAAGCCTTGTTCTCCCACTTCTGGAAGTGCCCCCCTCCTTACACTTGAACTCCTACACTTGAGCACTTAGTACAGCATACCATTTGGTTCTATCTTCAGTTATTTTTTTGTAGATTAGACTTGGGTACAGCGCCATGTCTTCTACCCCGCGTCCGCTTCCCATGGGGCCTAGTACAAAGCACAATGCTCATAAGTTGTGCTACTTAGAATTTGATGGCTAGCTAAGGGCTGGCATTCTTACAAGTGCCCAAATCTTAGAACAGCTGACAGATGATAATGGGACCACGTTCTCAGGATCATGTAGTTTGTAAGCTGTCCAACTCCAGGGAGCTCCAGCCACACGGGCCATGAAGTAATGTCACCCACTGGCTTGTACAACACGGCCCCGCGTGTCCTCTGCATGTACACGTGGCCTGTGTTGACACATTACTTCCTTGCTTTGGCTGCTTTGGAGAATCTGTCCTACCTCCTTCCTTTAATATTTTTGTCTGTTTCAATGGGAAGTGAAAAATTAGTGAGGAGTAAATCTAACCCTTCCATAACTCTTTGGGATAATGCTTTTCAAAATGAGATCCTGGACCCATGTAGCAGAAAAACTTTTGGGATGCTGGTTAAAATGCAGATTCTTCAGCGGCTTGATAGACCTGAAGGAGCAGGGGAGTGGGGGCTGGAGACTTTCATTAGCAAGACTGATGATTCTTATGCACTACACTGAAATCTTCGGAAATAATTGTTGAACTAGCTTCTCTTCTCAGTAAGGTGGGAACTGTAGTGCCCCAGAGGATCAATTACCACTGTCCTTAACCTGTCACACTATTGTAAACCTTTTCTGACTCACTTAAATTCAACCACTACTTAGTAAGTAGCTGCTCTATGCTCTCCATTGTCTGGCCACACTGGGAGAATCAGATGTGAACTATATGGCCTTTGCTTTCAAGGTGCTAATAATCTATGTGGAAAGAAAAGATATACAATAAACGTGTACTCACATACGTATCTGTGTGTGTATATATATATATATATATATATATATATATATACACACACTATATATATATGTGTGTACACTTACTATATATATAGTGTATATACACTTACTATATATATAGTAAGTGTGTGTATATATATATATATATATATATACACTTACTATAGAG
>NW_017731715.1:799172-881304 GCF_001890085.2 Hipposideros armiger
TGCTCAGCTCGGGCTGGACTCGAACCACTGTTGCTCAGAGCTCAAACTCTTGAGCGAGCTCTTAACCAACTGAGCCACTCGGCCGGCCCTTGGTAGATTAATTTTACCTGAGGCCTTGCATAGACAAAGCACACGTCTGGAACTTGGCTGCATATGGGTATTACCTAGTGAGCTTTATAAACTCCTCTTGCTTAGATCCCATCTCTAGAGATTAGGTTAGATTAGATTTGATTTCGGGGTGGGCAAGGGGATGGACAGCCTGGGCATTGGGATATTTAAAGCTTCTTAGGTGCTTGTAATGTGCAGCCACTGTTGGAAGGGCACTTGCTGTCCATGTTCAGGATTAAACTGTGGGAGTTGTTGATGTTTGTAGATATACCTGGCCCAGACCCTCCCGCCTTTCTCTCCTACCCGCACCCCCGCCTCATTGTGATCGTATCACTGGACCACTGATGATGCCAAGAGATGAGTAGTAACAAAATATGACTGCAGTTTAGTTTTCCTCTTGAAGCTTAATTTTAAAGATGTTTTAACTGTGATACTACCCTTTAGCCACTAGAGACCAATCCTACATGATATGTAAGTATATATGATAAACTACCCTTTCTTTTGAATTTTTATGCATTTGTTTTGTTTCTCTAACAATTACATTTTATATTTTATTAAATGTATTTTAAAAGAGTTGTGGAAGGGGATTAGTTTTCTATATTTAAATTAGGGATCTTGAGGAAAAAATTTGCCAGGGACACCACCTTCTGTTCTTTGTCACTAGCAATGTCGCCAATGGGTACCTTGGTGCCCCTGCTTCTCTGGTGTGCCCGAGGCCTTGCCAGCCTCCTGAGGGTGGTTGGAAACGCAGCTATGGGCTGGACGTGGAAGGTACACAGGGCAGACACACACACATGCTGTGCAGTGTGCTCATTCAGCCAGCATTTTGAGGCGTCCATTCCTAGGCCCCAGCATATGTAACAGATAGACTTTAATAGGTGCTTCTTTTTTTGACTTTTACTAGTATTGTCATGATATATGAAATTTGTCATGCTGTTTAGTTTACTTTTCTTTTCCTGGCTGTTGGAAACTTAAAACAAGATGTCTTAAACCTGCCTTGGCAGTATTCTTTAAAAACATGTTAATGTCTATGAACCCCCATTTGCAGTTCCATATCAACCTACTTAAATAACTCAGGTGGAGCATGGAAGTCGCGTTGTTAGATTTTTTTTTGCTGTTGTTTACACAAGACCTTGGCGTGCAGTAGGAGGTGGTATTCATTTTGATGAGGAATAATTACAATAATGCTATTGAGACAAATGTCTCAAATTAACTTTATGGAACACAGCCTAATTAACTTTTAGTCTTAATGGGATGTTAGCAGTAGTAAGGCTGATCGCGGTTTCCTTTAAGCAAGTATCAATTATGCTGAATTGAGTCGGCCATAAACCACTCACAGCAGCTTCGAGGCCTTCAGCAAGATACGGAGAAGCCGGAGTCCAGGATTAGATAACTCAGGAATTACTGACCAGGCTTGCAGCTTCAGCTTGTAGGGCATTCACTTTAATTTGACTCCATTCTCTAATGGTAAATGGACTCATCCCAGTGTCCTGCCTGGGATGATTTTGACTTTGTAGCCCAAATGTAAGTGTTAAACTTTTACAAGATTAAAATGGTTATCGCACATAATTATCTCAAGTAGGTCCTTGGTTTTGTGTCCCACTCCAGGCTCAGATTTAAAGGAATTGATGGATGTATCATGATGGACTTTATATGCATGCCAGTGAAATGCCAGTTTTAATGTCTCCCATCGGGTCACTCCCCTCCCCCTACCATCCCCTTGGAAATTTTTCATCTGCTTTCTTTGAACTGTCTTCTGGCTGCAGGGAATTTCTTAAAGATATAAGTGACCTTAATCTTCAGTGTTGCAGACTTTTGCTTTGTCAGGTGTTGCTTGTCTTTCTGCTGTAGGGCAGGGCTCAGAAACACAGGCACCGGCTCCCTGGCTAGTGTCAAGGTCATGAAAGCAGACACAGCTGCTCGAGGTGCAAAAGAACTGCGACTGTGCCTGCAGCTACCTGTCACCTATTGAAGAAGAACAGCAGCCATTTGGACGGCTGAGAAATGCCTGTGGTTTCAGGGAACCGGAACAGTATGTAGAGACAACAGTGCTTGATCCCACTGACAGTTCTTGGAAGTAGTTCAGATTGGTTCCAGCCAACGGAAGCCTCACACTCTTGTGTGTCACCTCTGCTTCTATATGTACATGTGTTCGTGATTGGTGGGCAGTGCCATTCTCTGCAAGGTCAGGGTTCTTGTCTTCATTTAGAAAGTGTTTCACACTGTCTAAGCAAGTATGAGTTTGTCGTAAGCCACCACGTGGCTGTGGGGACGTCACGTGTGTACGTGTTCACCTGTGTACGACCTGGACAAGCTGCTCACCCACTGAGGTGGTGCTGGTATTGGGCATCACTTGAACGCTGAGCTGGTATGTTGTTTTCTGTACTTTGGTTATAAAACGTATCAAGTGGTGAGTCAATTAAATATCCTTTGAGCGAAACTTGCCTTGTTTCTGCTTGGCATCTGAATGGTAGTGTTGAAGCAGGTAGCAGGGAACACATCCTCCGCCTCCTTCCCAGAGTCTTCTTCCTGTTGGTAGGGAAGGATTTCAGAGGTAACAGCCCTCTTACCCCATCGTTACTACCTTTGCGTTTATTGCTGCTATTTTTTATGCCCAGTTTCTGTCATCTCTACTTCACTGCATGAGCGATGCTGTGTATTGTGAATGTGAATACAGTTTCATATGTGGGTATGTGTGTGTGTGTTTTTAAATATTCTGTAAACTTGTCCACATGCCTCTACTCTCAGCTCCTGGAGCAGAGCTCTGATATTATGGTGGCCAGTTGAGTAATGCACTTTAACATACTGACAACGGTATATTTAAAAAGAATTTGGAGGCATATTCCTACTTTACACCTGCTGAAACTCCTGTTCATGAATGGTATTAACATAAAACTGTCTGCCATGTTTGGAGCTATTTCTTCTGTTGTGATCATTACTTGCATGGAGCAAACCACCCAGTTCAGCAAATGTTTGCTGAGGATGCAGGAGTTGTTGTGAGGCCTCAAGCAGAGGGCTGAGAGGTGCAGAGATGACAGCTTTTGAGATACTTATATGGTAGAAGTCTAGGGGCTGCTCCTGTGTTGACCCACCTGACAGCTCAAAAGAAGCAACCACGAGCAGGTATAAAATGTACACCCTTCGAGGTTGTTCTTTTGTAGCATAAACCTTTGTGGTAGGTATAAACTCAAAACCAACCTTCAAAGTACAGTTAGAGCTGCCATCCAAAGTACAAACTTAAAGGGCCAGAGACCAGAATCAGCTCATCGAGTTAACTGCCCCATTTTACAAATGAGGAAATTGAGGCCTTTCACTTCAGAAGCTCTTTGTGGTATCTCGTTTGTGATTTTTTTTTTATTTGTGTTTCCCTAATGACTAATAATCAAGCATATTTCATGTGCTTATGTTATGTCTTCTTTGGAGACATGTCTATTTGGATCCGTTGCCCATTTTTTTATCTGGTGGACATTGTAGGTAACTGTGAGCATAGAGTGAAAGGTCTCTTAAATATTTCTGCCAAATGACCCTGTAGAGTCAGTAGTACTAAGAGTTACTCTCAAAAAAAAAAAAAAGTGGGCCGGCCGAGTGGCGCGATGGTTGAGAACTCGCTTGGGATGCCAGAGGGCCCCGGTTCGGATCCCACATGTGAGGGCCAGTGATACTGCCCTCCACAGCTAAGATGCTGAACAACAGCTCAACCTGGAGCTGGGCTGCCATGAGTCGCCGGTGACGGCGTGGGCTGCAGCCTCTGTGGCAGTGGGTTGCCATGGGCTACCGTGTGTGGCCAGCAGCCAGCGTGAGCGGCCAGCAGCCGCAGTGAGCGGCCGTCCAGAGGCCGGCGACTGATCTGCCTCGCCAGAGAAGAGCGCAATGATGGTGCCAACTTGGGCCAGTGAAGCAACGTCCTCCACAACTAGATTGAAGAACAAAACGACAGCAACTTGTCTGTTCCCCGTTCCCCAATTCCCCAGCGCTGTTCCAACCCCCAATTTCCCCATTAAAATTCTTTTAAAAAAAAAAAAAAAAAAAAAGTAATAGCAACAATCTTTATAATTGACAAAGTGTTTTTAAATATTCTATTTCTGATAATAGCATTGCTCAGTACCCTGAGAGGTAATTATCATTATCCCCTATGATACGCAAAAGAATAAACAGACTCTAGAGTAAAATTTGCATTTACAGGTAATTTTCTGGGGAAAATGGTCATGGCTTTCATTAGGTTCCCAAAGGAGTACCCCAAAAGAGTACAAAGAAATCGCTCTAGAGCTTAGCTTCTTCCAGAAGATGACACACGTGTGAAGAATTCAAAAATATGATTCTGTTTCCACTGTAAACCCCTGTCTCCAGGGCAAAGGCTATGAATGGCCACTTTCTGTTGTGGAAGGGGTGTGCTTCTGAATGGAGGTGCAGAGCCATGCACTGCTGGACATTTAGCATTCCTGACCCCTACCCATTCATTGCCAGATATGATAATAAAAAAGCTCTCAGTAGAGGTGTGTATTACTGCTGTTTCCATTTACTTTTTGATAATGTTTTATTATCATAGGTATATATTTCACACATAATTATTACAATTTAAAAATAGTCTACACATATCAATTTCTAGTAGCTCCAATCTCCGGATAGAAAAGTCTAGGATTGCTACCATATGCAATATACTTGTTAACCAGAAAACTATTGCTGTTAACTACCTCTCATAGAGCATTTTCCAGCTGAGAAAGTGCTTTGATTTATATTCATCCTTATAATCGCCTTAGGTGTTAAGCAGTTACTCTTGTTTCTGTATGGAAGATGAGCACACAGAAGCTTGGAGATGTTTTCTGGATTTGTCCAAGACGAGGCAGGTAGAACCGAAGTTGATTTTCATTTTCCAAAATCTCTAGCAGTGTTTTTCAAACGTTGTGTAAAACTTTTTCTGAAGCAACCTGCAAGGATCTGATTTAGTAGGTCTGTGTAGAGTCTAAGAAGCTGCCTTTCAAACAAGCATCTTGAAATGCAGGGTTCTGGGTGGGCCAAGGGCCACACATTGTAAAACACCGGTCTAGACTACAAAACCCTGAATGTTCAAAAGCACAGATGCTGGTCTTCAGGCCTTCATCTCAGGGTTGATGGGGGAGCTCAGAGAGACACATGTGATCAGATCTGTGTTTCAGAAGGATTTCTCTGGCTATCGTATGGAAAATCAAATGGAAAGGGGCCTGACCGAGGATGGGGCACCAGTTGGTTACTGTCTAATCCAAGACAGAAACAATGGTGGCCTAGGTTAGATGGTAACTGTGATGAGCCAAAGTAAATGGGTTCAGGAGAAGCTAACGGGATAGGCCTGACCAGACTTGGTGATTTAATAGGATGAGGACAGATAAGGATATGCGGTACTCGTGGTTGGCTCCTAGATTTTAGGCTTGGGCAAGTGGGAGGATGGAGGTTTACTAAGATGGGGGTGGAGCATAGGAGGGAGGTTTAATGAGGGGCTGCAGAGCGGTGCTTAGCTTGCAGTTGCCTTTCACTTGTGTGTTACTGAATTGTTTCCACCACCTCTCCTCAGTTTCTTGGAGTTAGGATGATACTATAGGAATCCTACCTATGCACAGACTTGGCCATTTCCAAGGAATTGTGTTCCCCGTTTTATAGAACCAGGACACTTTTTTTTGTTTTCAGAAGCCGTCATCCTCTTGCCCCAAGAAGAGGCATCATCAAGGAATCAGCTTTAAATTGGTGGAGAGGTCCTATTTTGAAGTTGGGGTTCCATTAGTTAGCCAAGAAATAGAATAGCTGACTTGGGAGGGAATGGAGCTAAAAATTCTTTGTAATACCTTCTCATCAAATAGCATTTAAGAATGAAGTTACCTGATCCAATGGAAGCCCGAATCCTAAAGGTCTGAGTGTTTTACCATAACTTTATTCAGATGTCCCTTTTGTCAGAAGAGGGTGATGAAACCCATAGAGATGAATCATCGTGGATAGAGCTGGGGATAGAACCTGGGAATCAGAGCTGTATATGAGGTCCCAGACTGGCCATTCATATTGGTAAGGACCCTGTCGTTAGATCACATGCATCCCATGACAAACCTGTTGGATGCCAAAGCATATTTATGTTAATAGTGCAACTGAACAATTTTGGGTTTTTTTTTAAGTCAAATTGACCATCATTTTGGCTTATGAGTCAGCATGGCGTACAAATCAGCCCAAGTCTTTTCTGTGTAAATTGAACACTTTGGTTGTTCAAGTTCTGAGCCCTACAGAGTAGAGCCTTGGACTTCTGCTGCCCCCAGGTGCTGCCACACATCCCTCCAGAGAGCCACTGCTCCCTGTCAGCTGTGGTCTGGGCTTTACAGTCACCATCACTTATGGTTTGCTACTATATTTGTCATGGCATCCTGGTATAAGGCAAAACTTTCAACACAGAAGGCCATATGTGCTAAAAAAGAAGTTGTTCCCCACCACCACCAAACAAAGAAAACATAACCCTCAACCATGGCAACATCAAATTCTCAAACTTTGGAAGTGATAGAGTATTTTGGGCATTAACAAAAAAAAACAAGAAAAAAACCAATCAGTTGTAGTAGAACTTGCTGAAGCCACAATTGTTTAGACAGGTTAGTGGACAACTAACAACGTCCTTGCTTCGGATTGAGCAATCTGAGCCTTTTGTGCCTCCCCATTGTCCCCCAATTTGCTAATCTGTATTAATTAAAATATCTAGATCATGGGTCTTTAGTAGCCAGAGGCCTTAATTATATTTGCATTTTTAACGTGAACGCTTTTTATGTTGCTTTTAAGTCAGACCAGATGGAGTCTGCAATATAGCTTTGGTATTCTTTCATCGATACAGCAACATTTGATGTCCCAGGATGAACTACTGAGTAAAAGTAGCTAACATTTGCCCTCACCTCTTCCAAGAGATTAATGTTTTGTGTCCAAATGGGAGTCATTGCCAGCTTGGTGGTGGGTGACCAGAGACATGGTGCTATCCTGGTCACTTGGAGAATTAGAGGCAGGCCATACCATTCGCATTGCATTTTCTACTCTCTGGGCAAGGGAAAGCAGCATTCATTGTGCTGTTGTGTCCACGGCGTCCGTCAGCTTGCTGTTTTGTTGAGCAGCCTGTCGTGCAGGCTTTTACAGTAGTGTCCTATAAAAATGAACACTCCATATGGCATCTCCCCAGCTGTTTCCCACTGTGACGTTGAACGTTAAATCAGAAGAGCCAGGAAATTGAGATGGAAAAGCTGTGTACTTGGTTTCTGCTGAGGTGTTGCTGTGCCTGGAATGCCACATGCGACTCAGCTCCTAAAGACCCTTTTAATTAAAGGCACCACCCAGTGAATTGGGGGTGAAATTTCACCCTGAACTCTGAAAGTCTGACTGCCTGGCCTGAATGTGCGGCGCGCAGAAAAATACCAAGAATGGGAGCTACTTATTCCTCTACCAACTCTATTACTAGCTCTGTTTTTACTCTGTTTAAAAATATGTGGGTCTTTATTTTAACTAGAATTTTTTTTCTTCAGATTAGCATAGGATTATGAAAATGAAGTGGGTACTTATGTAGCAAATAGTGTGCAAGTTCTGATACTTGATGTAATGCAGACTTTGTTTGAAATAGGGCTAAAGGCGATACCATATTTTTAAGCATACCATCTTTATACTTTTTTTGTTCCCTGTTTTTATCATTAATTACCTATATTTTCTCTAGAATTCTTCTACCACCACCCCTAAAAAGTAATTCTTTTGAATCACATTCTTATTGAGAACTCCCTTCTTTTATTAAAGTTTTAGATTTTCTTTTAAATTTCAAAACTATACAAAACACAAAAATGCAAACTAGCCAGGGGTCCTTTTTGGTTTTCTCGGCTTTATAATAGAAATCGTGTGGATCTGCTGCTTGTTTTGAGGGTCTGTTGGTCTATTTTTTATGTTCCTGATAAATTGTTCTCAGGCAGAAACATAAACTTGCATGTGTGAATAGAGGTGGAGAAGAGAATTTTTGTATTCAAAATATACCCACTTGAAAATTGAAGATATTAAGGAAATTACAGGCCTGGGACTATTAGAAGCGTGGATGTTAGACCTAAAGTGGTGTAACCCCTATATATGTTTATTTCTATACAGCTAGCAATTTTGAAGAGTTTGATTTTTCTTTCCCCTACAGCAATCTGAATGGATGTGTTGAAGTAGCTGGAAACTGGCAATAAAAACCTATTCCGTTAATCACCACGCACCAGAATAGAGGGAACAGAAACAGTTCACAGGCAAATATTCAAGAGAAACTGGACCTCCTTTCATGTGTGCTTGAGCAGAACGGCCTTAGGGATAGGTGTACCCATCCTTGCTGAGGCCTTCTGGCCTCAGGTGATGGAGAGCCGTTTCTCTTTGGTCCTCCCTGTCTCCATCAGCAGCAATGAGCAAGCACTTCCTTGCCTGGCACTGATAAGAAAGAGCCTTCTTTGCAGAGCTATGACATCTTCCCAGCTCTCTGGGTTTCCCACAAGATCTCAGGCCCTCGGTTTTATTGTCTGTACTCACTTATTTCAGGGTCAGTTCCATTTTGTCGTCTGCCTGCTCTTTCTACGTGCTGTGGGATGATCTCATCTATTTCTTAACTATTGCTTTTTTTCTTCTGGTTTTTGGTAGGCCTCCCCCTGAAAGGAACAGGCAGTCTGTTTAGATTAAGGCTGTGGCTCTGGAGCCAGAGAGCCAGACCCCCCTGCTCCCTGCTGGGTGCATATCCAGTTTCATTCGTAGCATCACAGGACCCTCAGCTGCTCTTTACCTCATTTTTCCATCTGCAAAATGGAGGTGATAGTAGGGCCACCTTAGAAGGTTGTCGGGAGGATTCAAAGAGATGAAGTAAGAAAACACAACAGTCCCTGTAACATAGCATGCAATTACAGTACGTGTTAGTTTTTCGTTTTTTCCCTAAAATCCTGTTATCTATTGTACATCTCCCAGATTGATATTGCTCTCTATATTGCTAGCTTTCAAATTCATCTCACTCCAAGTTTCTCATCGGGTCAGACACCTCATCTCTTTGCCCTCGAGTGTTTTCCTTTGTGGTAGATTCTTCTATCTCCCCCATCATCCATGGCGAGACTTCTTTGAGATGTATCTTGCTCCATTTTTACATACAAGTCATAACCAAAACTTTTCTTAAAATCTCGTTTCCAGTTACCTGTCCAAATCTACTTATGATCCTATTACGATTTTACTCAAGGCAGGATAAGTCAGTGGTTAAAAAAAAAAAATCTCAGTTTGGAATCAGACAATACCTTGGTATAGATCTCAGCTCTGCCACTTCCTAGCTGTGTGGTTTTGGACTAGTTACTTAACCTCCGTGAGCGTCAGGTGCCTCTCTGTAAGATGAAGATACTATTATTACTCCACAGAATTATTATGAGGCTTAAATGAAATACTGTCTTTGAATCTCTTGGCATAGCCCTGGCCTGGAGTAAGTGTTTAAACATTTAGTGGTTACTGGTCTACCCCACCTCTCTGGTCTTCGTCGCTCTATTCCTATGGCTAGTTCAAAATGACTCTGTAGAACTACCATTCCTACTAGGTGATTTTTTTGAAAGACTCAAAGAACTTATATTGGAAAGGGCTTGAGAGGTTTTTAAATCATTCTCCTTGACACAAATCAAAGCTACCATTTATTAAGTGCCTGTTGGGCATGACATCTAGTTTTCACAACCGTGTATAGTAGGTGTTACTGGGACTCTTAGGTGCAAACACACTCCCCTAAGCCCTCCCAGGTAGGGGTGTCATGACTGATATTTGAGCTCTGCTCATTCCTGTTCCAAACTTCAGAGTTTTGTCATCATAATATATTGTGTCCATAACCCCCCTCTATTAAAATAAATAAAATAAAGTAAATTTCTTGACATTTGCTCCTTAGCCTGTAGTTGAACAGATACCGTATTTTGCTGTGTATAATGCGCACTTTTTTGGCTCAAATTTGTAAGGGAAAAATAAGGAAGTGCATTATACATGGGTAGTACTAATTCCGTATCTATATAAATGTTTTTAATTATTTTATTTATGCTTATGAGTTAAAAGTATAACTCTAGAAATCAATGATGATATCTATATGCAAAATAATACCCTGGAATACGATAATCGGTTTTGTTTAATTTACGACAAACGTGCAGTGACGAAGAGTTCCTGGCCTTCTATGATGCGTAAATATCATAAATTTGTTATTGGTACGTAAAAGTTCTTGTACCTTGAATTGGTCCTTGTACCTTGTATTGGTCCTTGTGTTTTGTCATTATTATGTAAAATTTCTTCTACCATAATATATTAAAAATAATTGCTAAAATTCCTTTATAATACAAAGAATAAATACCTAAATGTAAATAAATAATAATTTGAATTAAAAAATTAAAACAAAAGGTTTGTTCCCTGAAAGTTTGGGCCAAAAATGCGGGTGCACATTATGCGCGGCAGAGCATTCTACACGGCAAAATACGGTACTTCTAGTGACTGGGGACTTGCTACTTCACAAGGTAGCCCATTTCATTGCGAGTAGTTGTACAGGTTAGATACTTCTGTGTTTTGTGCTAAAACCTGGTGCCTCTATTTTCTCTCCATTGATTTTTTTTTTATTTTTTAAGAAATAAAGAGCCATTCTAACTTCTCTTTTTTTACCTGATAGCCCTTTAACCTTTAAATATTTGAATGTAACTATTGCTTCTTCTGCTGTTCTCCCTTCCCCTGCATGGATGATGACTTTATCCATTCTGGTCTCTTTCATTTTGGAAATGAGCATTATCTTACATATTCTTTATTGAGTGCATATCTAATGTTCTCTGTTCCAGTTTTATGCCTCTAGGTTCAGATCTAAGAATTATCAGGGTCTTGGTACCTGTTATGTTTTCCTTAAATAGCTTTAGAGGTACCAACAGAGAGCTTTGGTTTTAAGTCTGCCATGAGTATTGAGCCTGGATTTTTATTTCAAAGATCATTCATTCTCGAATTGAGTATTTATAGAGTACACAGAGGCTCCTTATTTGTCTTTCTCCTCCTCGGACTCTTGGGGTGTGAGAAGCAAGCAGTAAGCAAGGAAAGGAGAAAGCCTTTTAGATTTGGTTTCTCTCCTCCATCATCTCTGCTGTTGTTGGAGAATAATCCAGATACTGAGCACATAGACTTTTGCCTTAACTATATGTTTCAGGAGTTTTATTGTTTTCTCATGAAAACAGGCAACAGAGAAATCTAGAGCATGGAGAATAATTTAAAAGCAAATCTTTTTTCATAGCTGTTAAGACTCCTAAATGTCAAATATATTTTGTAATCAAATTCCTGCCAGCGCATTATCGGGGCTCCCTGTGCAGTGAAGAATTAGGAGCACTGTGAGAGGGATGGAGCTGCCTAGGTTTGGATTCCAGCTTTACTGCTTCCCATGGGTGAGACCTTAGTTTCCTCAGCTACTACAGTGAGGTTAATAATAGTACAGTTGTCCCCCGGTATCCGCGGTTTCACCCTCTGTGGTTTCAGTTACCCACGACCAACCACAGTCTGAAAATATTAAATGGGAAATTCCAAAAAGAAGCAATTTGTAAGTTTTAAATTGAGCGCTGTTCTGAGTAGCGTGATGAAATCTCATGCTGTCCCGCTTGTCCGTTCCATGTGGGACCTGAATCATTCCTTTGTCCAGTATATCCATGCTGTATTCCTGCCCACTAGTCACTTAGTAGCTGTCTGGGTTATCAGACAGACTGTTCACAGTACCACAGTGCTTGTGTTCAGGTAACCTTTATTTTCCTAATAATGGCCCCAAAGTACAAGAGTAGAGATGCTGGCTGTTTGGATGTACAAAAGAGAAGCCATAAAGCGCTTCCTTTAAATGAAAATATGAAAGTTCTCTACTTAATAAGGCATTTTATTATCACACATGATCATACAATGGATGAGCACAGTACAATAAGATATTTTGAGACACGCACATACCCCACATCCACATAACTTTTATTATAGTATATTGTGATAATTGTTCTATTTTCTTAGTTATTTTTGTTAATCTCTTACTGTGCCTAATTTATCAATTAAAATTTATCCTACGTATGTATTGGGGAAAAAAACACAGTATGTGTAGGGTTCAGTACTAGCCATGGTTTCAGGCATCTGCTGGTGGTCTTGAGACGTATGCCCTGTGGATAGGGGAGAGGGGACCATTGTACCAAACCTGGTAGGGTTGCTGTGAGCGTTAAATGAGTGTATTGCTATAACATGCTTTAGAACAGTGTGCCGCATACTGTATGCTCACTAAATGCTGTTATCATGGTTGTATCGATTGAGGTAAATTTCATTTCTTCACCCAGAACAAGAAACAGTATGGAGATAAATAGATGTTTTCAGAAGGGAGCCTGCATCTTTAGTAAGCTACTTTTAAGTTTGGGGAAACAGTTAATTAAATGTTTTCATTCTATCCTATTACTTAGAGAACTGCGTAGGTCTAGCTTTCTTGGTTTTCATGGAATTTATAATGTCTCCAATCTTTAAGAGCTATCGGAAATGTATTCTTAAATTGTTCATCATTAAAGTTAAAAGTGCTTTCTTGTTCCATGATTGAGGGATCCCTGCTGGTAAATATTTACTCGTGGAAGTGTCAGCACAGAAATGCCTGGTGACACCATCTTCATTACAAACATACCCCGTGTCCTGCAGTGTGAACTTCGTTGTCCGTTCCCCTGCCAATCTGGACAACTTGGTCTTAGTATTCTGGCTTCCTGCTTTCTGAGGAGATGGGGTGGCCGGGAAAAGTGATTCCATTTTTAGTATAATGGTTTCAGGATCCCTGAGACTCCAGTTGAGCTATAAACTAGGGGAAATGGTAACTAACTGAACCCACCTTCTACTGTTATTGACAGTAACCTTGGCTTAGGTTAGCTTTAGCGGTGGGTCTGGCAATTCAGAGGAGTGTGTTCATTTACTTTCAGTTAACTGCACATTATGGACATTCTTCACTATAGGGTGTTTAACAGTTCTTCCTCTTACATTGGAGGCACTTGTACAGAGAACTAGAATAGCTATGATTGATGATTATGTCTATGGTTTGTTGAGTGCCTACTATATCTAAAGCATTCTGCCTACGCCGTAACTGGGGTGAATAGAGTAGTCTCTTTTTCCTAGCAAGGTAGGGAGAAAGACAGGAATGTAAGATGGAATAAGACAAGTTTTATGACTGAAGTCCAAGCGGGAGGCCAAGTGATCAGTTATTTTCAGTTAGGAGGTCTAATTGTATTTACCTAAGAGGTAGCATTTGAGCTGAGCCTGGAGGAAGTGGTAGGGTTTCAGGAGCTAGAGAAAAAGGCTGCGGTCTTTGCTAGGTGGAGAGAAGAGTGTGGACAGAGGCCTGGATGTGTGGAAGGGCTGGCAGGGCGAGACGTGGTGTGCTAGAGACAAGGCTGAGCGCTCTGTAGGGTCTTGAGCACTCTGCTTTGGAGATGGGTCTTGATGATGAAAGGCTGTTGAAGGTTTCTGCAGAGGCGTTGAAGTCAGATCTGAGATTGTGAAAGGCAGCTGTCGGTGTGTGCAAGATGGTCGACAGAGGTCAGAGAGAAGCGCCAGACTGACAGTTGGGCCTGTGGTGGGGTTTCAGGCATGGTCGGAGGAGGGCTTGAAACAGTGCATCAGGAGTGAAAAGGACAAGATGCATTTCAGTGAACTTTCAAAAGTTCAAGTGACATAATTTGGTAACTGGTTTACTCTGGGAGAAAGGAAGCTTGAAGAATTAAGACTGGCAGATTTCTAGGTTGGGTGACCAGAAAAACAACATGCCAATAATTAAGCTTTGAACATAAGAGAGGGATCAGTTTTGAGGGCTGGGTGGAGGACATATAACAGTGTGTTTGGTGATGTGTAATTTCATGGCTTTTACAGATACCCGCATGGATATATTCTTTAAGCAGTCAGAAATTCTGGTCCAGCAGATAGGAGGGAGAGATTTGGATCTGGGAGTCAAGCCTTCTAAGAAATCTTTGAGGACTTGGGTGGGAGGTCTTGGCCTAGAAGAGCAGAGTGAGAAGACCTGAGGACAGAGGGCTGACAAATGCTTCTCATTTAAGGAGTGAATGGAAGAGGCACTAGAAAGATTAGGGTCCCAGCAGAGAGTTTCTGCAGGGACAGGCTGGATCAAAACTGGGAGATGCTATAACTGAGAAGAAGCTTTCGAATAGGGTAAGAAGTCTAACTCTTACCATTGTATTGTCTTTTTAATTTTTTTATTGTAGACATTTTCAAACTACACAAAAGTAGAGAGAAAAGTATAATGGTCCACCATGTTCCCATTATTGGGATTCAATTATTATAAATATGTTATCAATCATCCTTCATCTCCCCACATTTCTGGGGAAGAAAAGGGAAATAGAGTACTTTAAAGCATTATCAGACTCATGTCATTTCTTCCATAATTTAGGTTGTATTACTTACTTCGTAAGGACAATTAGTTTTTACGCAACTGTAAGTCATTATCTCACCAAGTTAAAAAAGTTAATTCCTCAATATCATCTACTAAAACTTCTTTTCATTTAAATAATTTGAAGTACTTCAGAGCCACAGCAGTGATGCTTTGTAATTCCACAGAGATTACATCTCATTCTCAGTACCCATTTGGGAAATGGTTAGTTTCCTGAAGAAGATGATAAAATGCTCTCTGCAGAAAGGATGCTTCTGCATGGTACACGATGGCTCTTGATGGGAGGCTGTATTTTATTTTGTGTATACACTTATCCATTGGGAATAGGAACAGAAATCTAAGATTGGGCTTCTGGTTTTAAGATCATATGAATGAAAACATATGTCCCATGGTACTGACCCACATACCATCCAGTTCCTAATTCTGGAGCAGTGATCCTCAACTGGGACACATGGCCCTCTCTGGAGATATTTCTGATTGTCATGACTTTGAGGGAAAGGGGAGACTGGCATCTAGTGGGTAGTGAGAAGTTGGGGAATGCATGGGAGAGCCCCCATAACAAGGGCTTAACCTGCCCAAGATACCAATAGTGTCAAGGCTGAGAAACCCAGTATTTGAGGAATAGCATATTCCAGAGGAGAACCGCCCTTTCCAATCTGTTGTTATATTACATGTTTGTATACTATGTTCCCATTAAAAATTTTCCTCTTTTCTTTGGGGAGAGGTAATGTCCCTATAGGTGGCTTTCCTTTGATCATTAGTGTCACCTAAACTGGGTTTGGCCAGATCTTCGAGCCTCCCAAACTTCATTCCAGGTTTTATTTTCTTGGTGTCCTCGGACTCTAGGAACGCATAGACGTGATTCAGTTTCTTCAGGTAGGAGATTTAAGGTGGAATGCGCTTTTCCAAGACATGTTTACTGGTCTGAGCAAAGTTCTCTCTTTGGAAGGAGACACACTAGCTTCAGGGTGCTATTTAACAATAAGCACGCAGGGCTTGTTAAACCAAGATGTAACCTATATGTCTTCACCCTAATTTGAAATTCAGCAGCCATTTGTAGTAATTGAGAAGTAAATTATTTTACCTTGTTTCTTTGTAGGAAATCCAGTTGGAGCATGCAAAGCAAGCCTTTGTGCTAAGGGACAATGCCAGGACCGGAAAAGTCACTGCCATTGACTTCCGGGACATCATGGTCACCATCCGCCCCCACGTCTTGACACCTTTTGTAGAAGAATGTCTAGTAGCTGTAAGTTGTAACTTTTCCTTGAAGTTAGTTTATGCTGAAGTAATTCATTCTACCTGACATGAGCTCAGTAAATCCTTATTGATAAGAACAATTCTTACACATTACGTAGAGTTTTCTTCTGTTTAAAATACGAACATTTTCTTAATGTGATCGCGTATATTACGAAACTTACAGAGTATCTTTGGGCTAGTTTTAGTGGGTAGGTTAATTTGTTATCTGGGCAGTATGGAATACCTTAAAGAAATGTATTAACTGATTTTAAAAAGAAAAACAAATGTATGATTGCATATTAGTTTTGCTTTATATTTTGAGAGACGTGAAATGCTAATCTTTGCTTCTTGTCTGTTCTCCGAGGTGATAAATTAACAAAAAAAAAGTGTGGACAGATATATTTGAGAGGTCAGCAGAACAGAAACTTTAAATCTTCGATTTACATGTTCATTCAATATATGTGATGAGGTGACAGTGGCATAGGGGAGTGGAGGGACTCCCCTGCATCTTGGAGCTTCCATACTAGTGGATGTCCAGCCACTCCTGACCTCCTGGACCCTGAGAATGTCCTGGAACATTCTGTGGTGGTGGTTCCCAAGCCTTGGTCGTGGAGCTTAAGAATCAACAGGGATAATTATGAAAAAATTCAGATTCTAAGGTTCCTTCCAGGCTTACTGATTCACCATCTACAGGTGTTGAGGCCCTGAAATCTTAATTTCTAAAGCTTCCTCGATAATTCCGATGGTCACTCAGATTTGGGAACCCTTATGTTCATTGGTCAGTGTCCTTTTGTTCATCCCGGGGGGAAGACTTTTGAGTGTTTTCAGCATCATCTGGGTTTCCCACAGTGTTTACTTACCATAGGCAGGAGCTTAGGCTAGTTTTTCCTTTGTTCCTCCTTTTCCCCTGGTGCCTGTTTCTGGAAATGTGGCGTTCTGACAAGGCCTTCTCCATTCTGGCACTGTGGCCATCTAGCTCCTGTCCTTGGCCCCCCTTCCCTACTCCATTCTAAACTCTCATGTCAGCTATTCTAAATGATTACTGAGTGAAGATTTATGTGGTTGTTACCTTATAAAGAACTGCTTTCCTAATAAAAATATTTTGCCTTGTTAGGGAAGGATAGAATTTGAAACCCCAAACTGGAGTTCCATTCATAATGGACATGCTGTCTGTTTCCCTTGTCCTCTGTGAAGAAATATGGTTTCTTACAAATTTCTACGATCAGAACCCTGACCAGTCTTAACTCCCATCAAAGCATATGACATCTCATAATTTTACCCTAATATGCTTGTTTGCTAGAAATCCCACCAATGTAAAGTCTGTACTTAAATGATTATTTATTGCTAGTTATAAGTAACATGACAAATCATGATATTAATGTTAGATTGGCCACTTTTCATAGTATGTTTGTGTTGGTATAATACAGTTTTGCATATATAAGCACACGCATGTGTGTAATATAGTTTTGCATGTATAAGCCTTTAAGAATTGCTCATTAGATGAAATAAACAAACTTATAAAACATTTCCAATGGAAATTTGAACTCTGTAAATTACTACTGGTCCTGCTGTTATAACCCTACACATGTATTTATTTAGTTTTCTAGGATTGTATGTGGAGAGTACAAGTTCTGGTCATGATTAGTTGCAGTTACTTCTAAAAATCATTTATAGCTTTTTGTTTTTTTTAATGTGAAAGAAAAATACTTATGGCTATTTCTTCTTAGTCATTCAATCCTGATTACTTCCAAAACTAGCATTTGATATATGTACGTCTGAATCTTCTTCATTATATAAATTCTTTTTTAATTTTCCCCCCTCTCCTATTTTCATCTTATTTGAGGCTGCTGGAGGTACCACATCCCATCAAGTCAGTTTCTCCTATTTTAATGGATTTAATTCTCTCCTTAACAACATGGAACTCATTAGAAAGATCTACAGCACTCTGGCTGGCAACAAGAAAGATGTGGAGGTGACTAAGGGTAAGTGAGAATAAATCTGAATTCTTACCTGCAAGTGTCTTGGTGCATTGTTATTAGAGTGAAGATGGCAACCAAGAGGTTGTACTGTAGATTTTTCTATTCCGTTGACACATATTAACTCCATGGTATGTGTGACTTTTCCATCATTTAATCAGGCAAAAGCAAACAAAACAATCTTCGGCAAGTTTTATTGGGTTGTCAGAAAAGTCATGAAGTATTTTTTCTATGTTTTTCGTTGCAAAAATGCATCATGACTTTTCTGACAACCCGATAAATAAACCAGATAGTCTTTGAGTGAGGGAACCATGTAAAGTTTCTTAGATGTTTTCAAATCTTGCTAGAACCTGAGCTAAATTGGCAGCCTCTCAAGTGGCCTTCAAAAGTGCATAAGGAATTCCATAAATTTATATTGGTAACCATGTAAGGTGATCTATAATCTAGAAACAAAATATTAGCATTTTAATGTTTTGGGTTTTTTGGGGGGTTTTTTTCCCCCTAAAACAGAGAATTCCCTTACCAATTTCACAGCTTCATTAATACAACCTCCTGGGACCTATACTTATGAAGTTTCCGATTGCTTCCTAGTTTCCCCTGACCTGAAACTTGAACAACATCCCATGTCCTTTATTCAAAGGCTTCACATGACATCAAGCTTTTAAAGTCAATGTTCCAGAAACTCATCCGCACACGCTTTCCAAAAGAACTCCAAAAGCTCTTACCCTATTTGGATTGACTTGAATGCGACAACTGATAATAATAAAATTTTGTGATGAACACTCATTCCAGTGACTTGAGTTAATGCTACGTTTAGTGGCTATTCCTTTTTGAATCTTTCCCTTTTTAACTCTTTTTCCATGCAGAGGAGTTTGTTCTGGCAGCTCAGAAATTTGGTCAGGTTACACCCATGGAAGTTGACATCTTGTTTCAGTTAGCAGATTTATATGAGCCACGGGGGTAAGTTGGCCTTTTTCTTTTTTTTTTTTAATTAGCTTAATAAAAGGAGGTTACGAGGTGGGGGTTAGGAGGAGCTCAGCAAAGCTGGAGAAAGAAGGCAAATTAAAGATGACTCTGAAATATGGCAAACAAAAAAGGGAATGTTTTAAAATTCCATAATGTAAATTTTAATACAGTTTTATTTCATTGTTTTTGCTTGGTTTGTTTTGTTTTGTTTTCCTTCCAGACGTATGACCTTAGCAGACATTGAACGAATTGCTCCTCTGGAAGAGGGAACTCTGCCCTTCAAGTTGGCTGAGGCCCAGAGACAGGTGGGCAGAAAAAGCAAACTTGCTTCCTGGTGTTTCTTTAGTAGGGCACCCCCAAGCCCCTTTTCACTTGCAGTTGCCTTTCTGGCACTAGTATCTGACCTACCATGTTTCCATTTTGCACCAAGAATCCAGACAATTTCAAAAGGCTGGGAAGAGAAATTACTTAGAGATGTTCTGATTAACAGAGAGTTGGCATTTTTGCTTGTTTGTTTTTTTTCAAAGATGAGGTGATTTCCTATAGGCACTGAAAGGTTAATTCTCCAAAAATAGGCAGAAGAGTCTTTCTTCTTCCCTAAACCTCGGGTGAGAGATGTGGGGCCGGAGCCCTGTTTGGGTGTCACTGTCCCAGCCAAGCGGCACGTTGCTAAATGAAAGCCGTCTTTGCTTCGCAGAGAGGTACTTCATCAGCGCAGGGCCTAACTGCCTTGCCTTCCGTTTTTCTGAATATCAAAATGAGATAATTTTGTTTAGTCTGGAGTCATAGTTTGAAGGCTTTTAGACCTATTTTCTCTGTGAAAGGATTCGTAAGTTATGTGGAAACAATTTGAGGAATGCTAAATTTTATTTTATGGTTAACAGAAACCAATCTCTTGCAGTTGTGGGAGTCAGAAACTTAAGACACGAGACCTCCTCGTTTAACTCTTGCTCGACTTTCTAGCGATCAGGATTAGAGACTCAAAGCCTTCATAGCATGGGTTGTCCTTACATGATATTTGTAAAATAAATCCACTCACCGACGAGCGTCGTTTCAGAAAAATACCTCCTTTAAGGCAAAGCCATCCCTGAATCCTGTGAGACTTAACAGTTTTTGGCTTGGAGCTCTGGGTCTGTACAGAGACGCCAGTTTGACCACAATGGGTTGATGCGGGCAACATTTTTAGGACTGGCAGGCCTTCAGCCAGGACCCCCTCCTTTCAGCTCCTTCCCACCCGAATGCAGCGGTGAGTTTTGTGTGCAGCGTGTAAGTCAAAGTGGTGGGTGTGTGCTCAGTAAATCCTAAACTAGGCACCTCTGGAAAAGCAGCTGGCCGTTGTTAAAAGAAGCCGGTTTCCCCGAGTGCAGGAGAGAGAACTGTATAATCGCGTGCAGAGGTGGAAGCAACGCTGCTCTCCCTTCCCCTTCATTTTAAAACGCTGCTTACCCGTGTCCCTATGCCACTCGTTGTTGTAGACGTTTTGGGATTAGGAAAAAGCCGAGAAGTTTGGGGTTTTTTTTAGTTCCCTCCTGTCCTCCTTTTGCCAGTAGCATCCCACAGTTTTTTTCTCCAAAGCTTTTGAGAGTTTGTGATGGGGTGGTGCTTTTTGATTACTGGCCATGAAAGGGTTAGAGGAGGTTGATGAGATTTACAGTGGGGAAGGGTGGACTGCTGCTTAGAGGTTTAGAGCAATTCGCAATGGCCTTGCCTGGAATATTCTTTACTCTGTGAACCCCCGCGGGCCAGACAACATTGAAAGACTCACGCGGCAGAGGTCGTCCACCTGGCAGGCCGAGTGCTAACACTGACCCTTGATGGAAGAATGTAGGAACAGGAACCTTTCTTGGCTCGTTTCTGAGGATGCTACATTGCTAGCTTCAGAAAAGTTAAATAAAAGTCTGGGATTTCATGTACAGTATTTCATCTTTTAAATGAAGAATTAGTGATAGTGGTAGGTTCCCTCCATTATTTTCAAACTATTTCCACTCATTTTTATGCTCGGCCCTTTTGAAGTATTGCAATTTTTTTGTCTTTTTTTTTTAAAGTATAGTTGGCATACAATATTATATTAGTTTCAGGTGTACAACACAGTGATTCGATATTTAGATATTGTACAATGTGCTCACCACACTAAGTCCATCTGTTACCGTGTAAAGCCATTACACTGTTATTGACCATATTCCCCTTCACCTTTTCACCCATCCCTCCACCCCACCTGCAACCATCAGATTGTTCTGTGTTTCTATGAGTCTTTTGTTTTGTTTGTTCATTTGTATTGCATATTTATATCCATATACATAAAATAGTGCCTTTCTTAGGGATGTACCTGTCAAAATGAAGTTACTGTTGATGTCCATCTATACAGGGATACACCATACAATTTGCAAAAGAAATGCTTACCATTCTTAAAGATGCATATTTCTGTGTAAAGCTGTTTTAAGCAAAATGACCGAAGGAGATTCTAAGTTACCTCATTGTATTGGAATTGTGTTACATTCTCAACAACTAAAATTCAGTGGGTTGCTGGTGTTGGTAATTATTTTCATTGCTCACCAATTTTAATTATCGTGCTTTTTAAAAAAAAGATTGTACTGAATGTTTTTATTCATTGTACAGGTATTTATTAAGCACTAACTATATGCCACCCTCATTTGACAAATCTGTAGACAGAGAAGTGTAACCACTGAGTGGCCTGAAATATGAATTTAGAAAAGATGACAAAAAAAGAGGAAAAAGTAACAATAATACAACCACCTAGTTGTAGCAACTGTAAACATTTTGAATATCTCTTGGTGGTAGGGAAGCCAAAATGCTAGTATTATTTTTATATGCATATACATACCCACAAGTAATTTTAATAAAAATTAACATATTGCGGTAGTCTTTAACATAGTTTTTTAAAGATTATGAAGTATTTCAAGTATTTAAAGAGGTAAAGAGAATCATATCATGAATACCTGTCTACCCACCATATTCTTTTTAATCTTTTTTCATTTATAATACCTTATGAACATTTTTTAATATCAAATATTCTTTTACTATATCATTTTTATGACATATAATTTTGTTTTAAGGCTATAGCATTATATTTAACTGATCCTCTATCATTGGACATTGAGGTTATTCTCAGTTTTTGCTCTTATAAAACAGTACTGCTTTTTAACGTTCTTATAGCTTGATCCATGTTTACATACACAATTATTTTTTAGGATAACTTTTTCTAAGTAGACCTGCAGGGTCAGAGGTTATGTACATTTTAAGGATTTGGGTGTATATTACCAAGATTCCTTTCAGTTTGTACACCAGTTTTGATTAAACACCAGGTTTGAGAAGCCCTGTTTTTTATCAACTCTTGACAGGCAGGGTATTGCCATTAAAAAACAAACAAAAACAAACCCAAAACCTACCAATTTGATTGATGCAGAATGGTGTCTCATTAATATTTTTAAATTGATATCTCTTTGATCACTAATAATTGAACATTTGAAAATAGGCTCATAACATTGTTTTTGGTACAAAATGGCTTTCATTGTGTTCAAATTTGATTTGAAATATTAATAACAATAACTTTTTATTTAAAAAAACTTACTGAATCTAACCCTACTTTCCTTTTTGGCATTTTAGTTGTATTACGAATTTAGAAACCTGTGGGTAGTTTTTAAAAATAACACATGCTCATTTTTGTACTGTCTTCTTTTTTTATTTCCTACCTTTTCATTCTCCAATTCCTGTGCGTGCAAAGAAGAAGGCCTCCATGGATTCATCTCGCCCAGTTCTCTTACAAGTCGCAGAGTCAGCCTACAGATTTGGGCTGGGTTCTATTGCTGGAGGTACGTCATGGATGAGTGCAAATTTTTCATTTTTATTATCCTCTTATTTTTTCTCTGATGTTCCACCTTGAAATACTGAAGGACAGAGCCTTCTCTAGTCTTTCCCTAAGCCAGTCACCTGTCTCTGCCTGAGATGGGACAACAACAAAGGGACCTTCTTTTCCGTACCTGCACATGATCACGGTCTTAGGAGTGGCTTTTTTCTCTTATCTGTAGATAAGCTTTCTAAAGACAGGTTAACAGTGAGGTTAGGTTATAGTAATGTGCTTTTTTTAAACTGTCTATATGACGTCTTTTTATCAGGAAGCTAATGAAATTCCACAGTTGTTTATTAAGAGTACAGAAAGTTAATACCGTTTTAAAATCTATCTGCAAAATTTGTTTTTTACTTTTATCAGCCTTCCCTTTGACTTTAACCAACTCCCCCCTTCCGCTGACAGACCTTCATTCCTGCTGAAATGTTGGTATTCTTTCATTGTAGCTGTGGGAGCCACTGCTGTGTACCCGATCGATCTTGTAAAAACTCGAATGCAGAACCAACGATCAACTGGCTCTTTTGTGGGAGAACTTATGTATAAAAACAGCTTTGACTGCTTTAAGAAAGTGCTACGCTATGAAGGCTTCTTTGGACTGTATAGAGGTTAGTGCCATGTGCTAAATTCCTGTAAGGTGAAATAATGGATTAGAGACACACCGCGTTAAAACGGAAATACAGCAGATTCTCAATTATCCATGCTATTGGGAGTAGGCTGGAGGCATCTGGGGCATGGCTAATCAAAACAGCCCATAATCTGAAAGCTATTTATATTGCTCTGTAGTATGTTTTATTTCTTAAAAATACTTGTGAATAAGCATCTTCTGTGAGTTTTCATCACTCATAGAAAGAATCCCACAGACGCTCACTGCTTTCCACTGGCCTTGGCCTAAAGAGACATGACTTTACTTCCCAACCCTTTTGTGTGATCGCCCTCTACAAAGAGAAGAGAAGCAAGCGTATGTACATCAGCTAAAATACAGGATCGCAAGGCAGTTCAAGCTGAGCCCACTCACCATTTGGCAGCTGTAAAGCTGGCGGGGCCTTCCTCCTTTCCCCTACCGGTGCTTGCTCTAGAAGAAAATAGTATTTAGTGCTCGGCAGAGACAGATTTGAACTGCAGCCAGGTAAACCTGTACCTCTAGACCTCTTCTGCCATCTGCTGACTCATCTTCATCTTAAACACCCAAGTTAAAAAAAAAAACCAAAAACCAAACAAACAAAAAAAACCCTTTCTTGAAATCTCTCACCTTAGAAACTAGGAGGTTTCAGACTCCAGAGGAGTTCCATTTTGCAGGTTCTATTGTGTAGCAGATAACCCCATCAAAGGCCTTTTGATCTTTTCCCTGCCCTCCTTCTCTCACTCCTTGCCTCTTCTGACAATTGGGAAGGTCTTTGACCCCAGGTGATTGATGATGACCCTTACTGGGTCACTGCCTTCCATTTGAAATACGTTTACCTCCTGTGACAACCAACCTGGCAAATGAAATGTCTCCCAAGTAGTACAAGGTTAATGTCACAGTTCCTGCTTCTCAGTGGTTCAGGTAAAGGCAACCACCTCACCTGTTCACCTGGGTCGTTTTCTGCAAGGAGGGCTTGCGCTTCAAGTGGGACAGATGTTTGAGCCTTGGTGTTGCTTCACAAACTAAACTACTTTTATGGGCTTTCTTGGGTATTGGATGAAATAGCACTTTGCCTTGAGAATAGTGAGAAATACATTTTGTCCTGCTGAATGTCTTTACTGTGCTTATGTTGACCCAGTTTGTTTTTAATTTTGAGTCCTTTATCTTTCATCTTTGACCACACCTGGCAGGTCTTGCTTGATTCTTGGTTGCATCTGATTTCTTTCCTCAACTTGGCCCTTTGACCCTGTGGACAGAACAGCTTAAAACGTACCTGAGTTCTGAGGGCTGAGCTAATATGGGCCGTCCCACAAACCTCACGCACACGCTGTGCGGGAGTGACTGGTTTTAACCCCTCAGGGAAGGGGGAGTGAGTGGCCCAGTAGATAGAGATGGAGCCTCACTTTGAACACCAGAGAGGCAGCGCCTCACCCTTCCCCTGGCTTAGAAATAGCCATTTATCTTACCTCTTTTGGGTGCCTGAACCTTGAGGGGTTCTCTGTCAGAGCATGATGGTAAGTAGAGAGTGAATAGAAGGTTAGTTCTGGGAGTCACCTATGTTCCTTTCTCCCTGATTTCTTGTCTTTTTTAGCAGGTGATTTTAAAGCAAAAGATTTACTGTAAAATTGTTTAACTCTGTTCTGTCATTTGGATCTTGAGAGCAAAGAGATGATGGGCAGTTCAGGTTTTTAAAAAAATGTGCTGTCTTGCTTCATAAATGACTTATTGCTAGCCTTGATTGGCTGGGGACCAATACCCTTTAGTGCCTCGCACATAACCATGAATTAATAAGTGTATGTAACTACATATTTGTAAATGTTTGTCATTAGGCAAGAGTGAGATCACTTGAAAATGGGAACCATCATTTCTAGCAAAAAATGATAATAAAAACAAAAAGACCTGAAGTATTTCTGAGAATCAGTATTCTAACCTTTGATTATAAAGTCAAGATATAAAACACCCCATGTGTGATCCTTTGACTGTAAATTTCTCATTAAATGTAATTTTTATTGCTTAAAAATTTTATTATTCCCAAGGAAAACTGTTAAATTTAAATTTTGAGAGTTTAGAATTGCTGCTGTGAATGCTTCACCTAGCAATATTTGAGAGGGTGTCAGAGCACATCTCTTAATTTATAAACATGTTTTGAAATATTGAGCATATTTTTTCCTATTCTGGAGTTTTGCTTAATATGTAATTTTCTGCATCAAGACATAGATAATTGCTAATATTTCCTGAAAAGTATAATTTGGGAATGTTACACAAGTAAAGTCTCTTCCCTATTTTAAAATTATATGTATGTATATTTTGGGGGGGAAAAACGTGGCAATTGGTCTTGAAAGAAGGTGATTGCACTATGTATCCTTATTATAAAGTTAATAAGCATCTCTCTCCCTCTCATTTTTCTTCTTCTAAAAAGAGTACAGATCTCTAAAGGGAAGCTGTTTTTGTATTTAGAAGTAAGTTCTCATGGAACTACTAGAATGATGGTTCTTTTTAAAGAACTCTTTCAGTACAAGTTGTTTTTCTGCTTCCGTTCTCTGGCAGCGGCCAGCATCTGTACACAGTCCTGGAAGTTATCCAGTCGTAACCCGGGAGCATGTTAGAACCACTGCCGCCTAGTCCAAAGGAGACGGCTAACCCAGTTGTCTTCAGTAGACATGGAGTCCTGTGCTTCAGGGTGCCACATGTAATTTTACTATTGTGGTTGGTTAGGTCTTATTCTTCATATTTCTGTGTTTCTTGGTCTCTGGGAGTCTCTTATTTAGGGAGAAGGTAAGTTTTGGTTGTTAGAAAAGATCCTCTTAGAAATCCTATGAGACTGACTCTGTGAACCTTCTCTATAATACAGACTACTTTCTTTACAAGATCGATTTTCCTAGGTTTTTGTATAATTTTTGAAAATCTGGCCTCCAGGCTAAATCTATCTATATTAAAGGAAATAGCACCTTAGATAATGCAGATCTCTCTGAAGTCACTTGTGAAAGCCTTCCTCTGTTTCTTCCCCAGTCTTCATATTGATTTAATGCATTCAAGTGTTTAAAATCCTTAATGAATTACCTGACAGCTCATTTGGTTTGAATGAACCGCATGACCAAATGAGTCAGTTATTGGCCTGCTCTAGACTTGGCATATTAACGAGAAACAATTGATTGAGTAATCATCCATAATTAAATGCTCTTAATGTTCCAGGAATAACCAATTTCTGCCTTTAAGCTTTGCTGTGCTCTCCTTCCTTAGATGCTACAGGTAATGAGATGAGTAGCTTTAGAAACTAGAAAAATGTTTTTGGGAGGCCCTTGGGGAGAAAGAGGGATTCAAAAAAAATCAGAATCCATGAGAAATACTTCTTATACTTCTTAAAGGAAGCTTTTGGTTTTTATTTCTATTGGAAGGCTAAGCCATAAAGAAAATCTGCCAAGAAGAGAAACTAGATCATTTCATGAATTAAACTTAATTTTGAGCACTACTTTATCTTTGAGGTAATTGGCAAACAAAAGTTTTATTAATAAGCTCATTGATCCAGGCTTATAAAGTTTTAAATGTGTCTATTTCATGTTGTCTGTATGATATAAAAGCAGTCATCTTCCATCCTGGAATGTTCTCAAGGTGACATCTAGAGGATATTGTAGTGATATCTCAGGAAGTTATTGATTTGTTTGCATTCTAGAAGGAAGTTTTGTCAGGCAGCTAGTTTAAGCTAAGTCTCTTTTTGTAGTTAATGGCTCCATAGAAGGGAGTATCCAAATTATATGCTCCACAGTGATATTCCTTCTTGCACAATTCTTGTGGATAGAAATAAATTTAAAAATTCTAGCACCGAAATAAAATGGAGTTTCTGCAACTCTGTTTGCCATAACTTAAGAATGCATGCATCTTAGAACAAACAACAGTGAATCCGTGAACTTTACTGAGTCACGGGTGCCCATCCATGTCCACCAAGGCTTCTATTGAGTGCAAAATGGATTGGTTCGAGTTTTGTATTCTTGGTCAATTTCTGCATATTTTCTTGGAGGTTATTAAGCTGTGAAAAGATCAAAAGGCAGATATTTGCTTAGAGGAGACCAAGCAGAAATGAACAAAAGATTTGGGCAGCCCAAATGAACTGGGTAGTCAAATCTCCTGAAACCTTCAGTGAGCTAAGTGTCCTGAGCACAGGGCATTAAAATAGGAGATAAGGCAGCACTAACTTGAAATCGGGGGCGTGGGAGGTTTGCAAGGGCTAGATGAGAACAACGATGAGCTAGAAAATTGGGAAAGGTGACAAAAAGATGGAACTAGACATACCCTGGAGAAGAGAAGATTAATGAATGAAATAGTTCCAAAGAATGATAATTTACAACTAGCTACTGGCGTTGCTGAGACTGAAACAAGGGACATAGATTAAATCTCAACTCCAAGGAAATAGTTTAGGTAGAAGAGCAGGTAACCAGGACTCTGAAAGTTGCCCTATCCCAGAGTGAAACACTGAAGGAAAGGGTGTGATCCTTCTTCCCAATCACTGTCACTTCTAGAAAGCCCCCCAAATAGAGGAATAGCCAAAGGAACTAAATTTTTTTCTTGACCGTATCATTAATTCACACTTGATCACTCCGTCTCCCAAAGGCATCCTGAGCCACAGCTAAGACGACAGATGGTTCTTGACACTTTCAATAAAACATTTAACCCACATAAACAAGCATTTAAATCTTAATATCTGCCATTGTGCTCCCCTCCCCCATTCCCCCGTGCCACTGTACAGTCACCTTGGGGTGGAGAACCGGGTTGAATGCGGCCTGTGAAAGGGGATAGTGCAGTTGGGAGGGTGGAAATGCCTCATGCCTAGAGGCAATATGAGTCAAAAGCGGACAGACAAATGGGAAAAGGAGGAGGGAGGAAAGAATGCTTGAACAAGTGAGGAGAGAAGGCCATGGAAATAGGAGCAGGAATAAAAGCTGTGAGGCGGGGCGCGCAGGGTGCTGATAGCTCCAGAATGAAGGTTAATCTGATGTTGAAAGCAAGGAGGGCTCTCTGGGAAGATGGGGGCAAGTGTAGTGGCCTCCATGGTGAGGTCAGGAGGTTAAGAATTTAACACTGGAGGAGTTGCCTCCGGGTTGAAACTAGATAACCCCAAAAGTGCTGGACGTGGCTTGAGCTATAGGAATAGGGGTCTGCTGTGCATTAATTTCCCTGACCAAACGACCAAATGGAGAGTGCCTGCTCCCCCATTTTATTAATAGGTGCTCTAAGCTATCTTTCTCAGGGCTGGGCTGGCCACTCCTGAATTTGTTAGACAGAAATGCGGCCTCAGTTATGGAGTGTCTTCCCTGTTGCAGCCCCTCACCATCTACGCTCCTGCTCGCCTTGTCCAGTGTGGTCTCTTGGGACACCAGCCACACTGTGGTTACATTGGTCCCTAGACCGTCAGCCTGGCTCCTGACGCTTTGGTTTCCCTGAGCCTCATGCCCGGTGGATTCCCTGACTCTCGCTTGTTCACCAGGTCATAGCCTGCAGTTTGGCTCTGCCGTGCAGCGCCTTCCGTGTTTTAAAGAGCCTGGTATTGAGGACCTGGAGGGAGGGAGGTGATGGCATGATGTAGATGCCCACACTTAGCTACCCTGCTTTTGTTGTGTGCAAGGGCCAGTCAGTGCAGGAGCTAGTCCTGCGTGAGTCGGGCCCAGAGAGAGGTTTTGGAACAGTCTGGGCCGGAAGACCCGCCTCCAGAGTAGAGAAGGAAGTTGGAACCAAATCCACTGGAGTGAACAGGGAAAAGCTGAGCAGCAGGGGGCGCAGAGTCCAGGTTTGTGGGCAGTGAGTTCAACTCTGCATAGTCCCCAGGTAGTGACGTGGGAAAAGCTGCTCATCCTCTCTAGATTCCAGTTCCCTAAAGGAAGAGGGGGATGGTGATGATGGTGGTGGTGATGAAAGAAGACAAAAATGAACAAACAACAACAACAAAGCACTCCGTGGTACTTACTATGTGCTCGACACTATTCTGAGGGCTTTGTGTATGTTAATTCCTTTCATCTTCAAAGCTACCCTGTGCAGATGGTTCTGTGTTTATCCCCATTTTACAGATGTGGACACTAAGGCACAAAGAGAGTGGGTATAACTTGCCCACAATTACACCGCTGATAAATGGCAGAGTCAGCATTCAAACTCAGCAGCCTGACTCCAGCCCGTGCTCTTAACCACCTGGCTCTTCTCCCGCTCGGTAGAAATTACATTGTGAAAAGTTGCTTCGCATCACAGATTGAGAAATGTTTAATTTCTTAACTAAAACATTTCATTTTAGCTTAAAAACGTAATTGAAGGTGTGTTGTTATGTCTGCGCTAGTTTCTTATCATTGCCTAAAGTAAGTGGGGCTGGTGAACACCATCAGATCAGAGGTGCCCTCACTGCTTGGGGACAGCTCTTCTAAGGATGGGCATAATGCCATGGGAACAGCACTTTACATGTGCCCCTCGACTTGTGATGGAGTGAACAGTCCAATAAACGCATTGTAAAGAAAATAGCAGTAAGTCAAAAATGCATTTAATACACCTAACCAACAGAACTTCACAGCTTAGCCTGGCCAGTTTCTACTGAACGCCTGACACTTTCACACCATAGTAAAGTCCACCATCATAAGTCGGGGAGCGTCTATACTCCTTATCTGATTCTGGACTGAATGTTATTCAGGCTGCACTGCCTCTTGTAAGCACGAAGAGGATAGAGGATGTGCCTTGAACAGATAGGTAGAAAGACATCACGTTTTTTAATACATAGGATAGGTTGCAAACAGTGTCTGGCTCTTTGTATACATTTACTCATATAATTATCACAATAAACCAGTGAGTCATAATTAGCATCCTTGGTATACCAATGAGGAACGTAGAGTTCAAAGAATAACATCCCCATGATCACTCAGCATGAAAGAGGCACAGACCTAGGATTCCAGCCCAAGTCTGGCTACCTCCGGAGCCCGCGCTCCAAACCATTCATTTTGCTGCCAAGCCATTGAAAATAAATAGTTTTAATTAGGCCAGCTTTGTTAATGAGTTTTTTTCATAGCATCTCCCTACTCTGAGATTCCAGAATATATTTCTAATAAGTTTTTAAGTAAAGAATAGCATAGCAGCCCTCTGATCCAGCACACTGCTCCTTTCGGGGGGCTACCTGAAGCTGAGTTGGAGGGTCCTGATGAGGGCTTAGTCCCCACACTTCCAGCTCAGTTCTCATTGGGCTGCTCAAGGGACTGGAATCAGAGGGGATAGTGTGATTTATATCTCAAACCCATGAAATTTGAAGACAAAATACTATATTAATATTGTACCCTGTAAATCTTTTCTCGCATTAGCAGCCTTCTGGTCAAGTTTGCCAAGGAAGCATTGCCATATGTGCTGATGGAGCTGAACTAAAATGAGAAGATTAGAAAACTAACCACACTAATAAATTTCATTTGGGGCAGTTGGAAAATAGACTGCTGTTTTGACAAGTTAGAAACAACACACACATCCATTCTCTGTTTCTAATGGTTAAAATGAATTTCCAGAATCCAACAGAAACATCTTATATTAGAAGCCTAATTTTTCTTCTTAGTTACCCAGATGTCAAACATATATGTGCTTTAGACTTCAGTGTGATGGTGTTGAAGTGCCTTAACAAGACTGGCTGCTTCAGGCATCACTGAGCCACATTACCCCTCTCCCCTCTGAAGTCAGGGAACCAGGAGAGCTGTTGAAATTCCCACCTCTGTGACTTTTCGTTGTCCTACAGATCATGACCACTCCTCAAGGCCATCTACCCAGGATGAATGGTATCAAGGCCCATATCTGTAGTGGCAACCAGATGGTCCCCACAGCACCTTTTGCTTCCCTGTTGAGCCAGGGTAGTCACCACAAGAATGGTACTTACCCAGTTACCCCTCTGGCCCAGGTCTTAGGCATAGATTTGTACTTTGATTTTATATTCTTATTTAGGTGAATATTATTCAACTATAATATTATTATTTAGGTGAATATTATTCAACTAATACGGTAAAACTCGGAGCCTCCGATTATATTACTTTCTAACCTCCTAATTACTCTGCCAGCTGTGAGTCTCTGCCCTTTACCATCCTTCACCTGCCTCTAGAACTTTTTACTTTTAAATTTTACCCTTTATTTTAAAAGCCACCCACCCCATGCATCTACAGAATTTGATCCAAGCTCCTTAGTGTGGCTTGGAAGGGCAGCAATGCGGTGTACCAGGTGGGAGCACCCCTAGAGCCAGACTGCCTGGGTTGAACCCCACCCCACCCCCATCTGACAACTGAGTGCCTTTGGGCAGGTTCCATGAGGTCTGCCTCAGTTTCTTCATCTGACGATGGGGACAAGAATAACATGCACTGATTTATTGGTATTGGTTTATTGTTGTGTGGGTTAAATGTGCTGATCCACATAAAGCACAGAGAATACTGCCTGGTGTGTAGTAAGTGCCCCTAAATACTGGATGTTGGCATTACCGCTCCTACTGCTGTTTATTACAAAGTCTGTGATCTAACCATAGCCTCCAATGATCCTGCCCTAAATGTGCCATGATCTTGAGATTTTGATGCCTTTGTACTTGCTAGTCCCTCTGCCTGGACCACCTTGCCCTCCATTCTGAGTCCTGTCTTTTATCCCCACTGAGTCTCTGTATATTCTTAAAGATCCAGGTCAAGTATCTCCTCTTCTTTGATGCTTTTCTCCTTCCTGCAGGTAGAACAAATGGTTCTCTCCACTGTGTTCCCATAGTACTTTGAGGTCCCTGGGCTATGGTACTCACCACTATGGTTTTAGGTGGCCTGTCCCCTTTCTGGCACACAGAGACACTTAGGGTACCCTTTTCTTGTAAACTGAGAATTTCTCCAGGGGACGGCACAGATTGTACTGTGTTCATCCCAGTTCCTTTCACTATCAGGCACAAAAAGTCATTTGTTAAATGTTTGCTGAACAAATAAATATTGCTGTCCTCTGTTGAGTCTTAAGTACATGGTTTTCTCTTTTGTCTTTTGCTGTTCACTGTGCATTAGTAAATTTATAGTGAGAAAGACACATCTCAGTAGCTTAAAAGGCTGACTGAAGTGATTATATCTACCACTGTAGTCATTTGGCTCTGTGGGCAGTTTTTTATTAGTCTTTTAAAAAGACTGTCACAGGGTAGTTACAGAGACAAGAGATCATCATTTAAATCACAGTGCTTTCCACCCATCCATGGCTTTGGTATACAATTTAATGATGAGAAAAATACTTCTAGCAAGTAAATATTTAACTAAACATTTTGGCACTTGACCTGAATGCAGAGACTAAACTGGAAATTGTAAATGTTAAGATGTCGTTTAAACAGCTTATCCCTGCATTTTACTACTAGAAATTAATGTACTTTCATAAAGTAATAATAAAGCCTTTCTTGTCATATTATAGATATATTATCTCATATTATTTGGTATCAGTAAAAGATTAATAAGTGATTGTAGTTTAGGAAGAGAGAATGCTTACTTTGAATAAGAGCACTTGCTTTGCCCAGGTGGTTTCATAGTCATATTTTCTGTGCTGCTTTGGTTCATTCAGATTGTGAAGAACATAGCCCTACTCAAGCTAGCAGAAGCATAGAGGAACTTCTTATAAGAGTTCACATGCGAGAGAGAGAGAAGGCAGAGATCTCATAGGGATCCCAGGGCAGAAGTTTCACTGGAACCTGGTCTCAGTGGCCCAGAAGATGGTCAAGGTCGGCACTTCCACCTGGGCACCTTTCATGGGCTGTGTGTCCTCTCCCTTTGGTATCTCCACTCCATTTGCTCCACGTTCTCTTCTCTCTGCCAACCCACTTCCTTTTTATATTCATGGTTTCGCCTTCCTCATGGCATTAGCACACACATGGCTTCAACTAGCTGCTTTCCCCACTCCACATGGCATCTTCTCAGTTTCTGCCTCTGTTTTAAATTGATTTATCACCTAAGGACTCTGTCATGCTCCTGGAAGAAGGATCCTGACTGGCTAGCTCCCCTGTGGGTGCCAGGTCATAGGGTCCAGGTTGCTGAACTCATTGGCTACGTGTCTTTTGGATGTCTTCTCCTTGTCCAGTCAGCTGTGGTCCTGGGGATGAAGCAGGCTCCAAATATGGCTGCCTCGAGAAGACGTTGCAAACTCAAGTGTTTATAGGATCCAGGCAGGTTATGAGTATGAGTGTGAGAGGCAGATACACGTTTGCATATTAGGCACAGGACAAAAGTGAGTGTTGTCTGAAAGCATAGATTCTTGAGTATAAAGGCTTAGGTTTGAATTCCAGTCTCGCCATTTATCATCATCGGGATAATATAGTCCAAATTACTTAATCTCTGTATGCCTCAGTTTTCTTTCTGTAGGGTGGTTATGAAGATTAAATGAGTTAGTAAAGTGCTTAAAATGGTGCCTGACACATAATAAATAATATTTTAGCTGCTTTTTAAGAACATTTTCATTAGTATTAGCATGCTCATCATCATTTAGTTCCACAACGAAATGAGCTCTCTTTCATTTTTCTTAAAACATGAAACTGTCTTGTTTTCAGTTGTCCCCTTTTTGTAGAGCCACAAACACAAAGAAACGTTCCTCTATTATGAGACTATCAACAGAGCAAGAAAAATGATGAATGACAAGTAGCGCTTGTCTGCATTGTTTTGTCGGCATGGTGGAGACCTTGGTGAATGGATGCTTGGGTCCTGTCTAAAGGCCAGAGCCTCACCCAACTGAAGCAGATTGCTGTGATACGAGAAAGAGGCCCGGAGCTGTCAGATCGCTTGATCTGTTTATGTGTCTGCCTGTCTGTCTGTCTGTTTTTACAATAAGTGCAAACTATGTTTGAAACCTTATGCTACTCAATAAAATACCTGTAGACTGATACATACAGCCCCAGAGCTAGTGACTTTGGGCCACAGGCCGCTGTTTCAGGAAGATGGCGTGGGCAGGGCTGGTCTCTCAGAAGAGGCTGCAAGTGGACCTTCTGGTATAGATGAATTAGAAAATTATACTTATGAAGGATAACACCATGAAGCTCCTCTCAAGGACAGCAGTATGACACAGGGAACAATATATTCTGATTATATATGCAATATATCCTTGGGGTTAGCTTACTGTGTGTTTCTAAGAAAAGGCCCCTATCTTTGATTTTATTATCTTAGAACAAATGGAAATAACGTTTTTTAGTTCAGATGTGTAGGTCCACTCCTGTCGTAGCTTCCTTTTCTAGAAGTGGCCCTTTCCGGTTAAAGGCTACATCTCCCCCTTGTGCCCTGACTCTTAGTAAAGCCCACTCATCCCAACATGTCCAAAACAGAGCTGCTCACTTTCTGTCCCAACCTGTTACTCTCCACAGGCTTCCTCATCTCTGCCCAGTTGTTCCTACCCTGCTTTCTTTGCCCTATCTGTTCCCCTTCCTGGAATGCAGTTTTTCCGATGGTTACTTCTTCAGAAAGTCCTCTCCCCTCCTTCCATCTGACACCAGTCAGATCGAGAACCTTGTTTGTACTTTTCACCAAGTCATAGTGGCTAAATGAATGAATGGCCAAACTGTGGGCATTTGGGAATGGGGAGGATGAGAAAAGTGTTAGTAAAAAGTAATATATTCACTAAAGTTCACTTATTTAAGAGGCAAGAAGGAAAGAGCAAACTTGCCATGGAATCTGTGAGATTTCCTGTATCGCTAATACTGTTGATTTGCCCAACGTGCAAACAATCCAGAATGTGAGAGGGAATTTCTTGGGTCTGATGTGGCAGTTAGACATTAGTGCTTAAACATTCCAGTGTGAATATTCTCATTAAAAGTAATAGCGTAAAGAGTGTCGGCGGCGGCTGCAGTGAAAGAGTTTGGCGCGATGTCTCTCACACCATTTTGCTGGTACAGCCTACCAAGAGGCCAGAAGGAAGAACTTATGCTGACTATGAATCTGTGAATGAATGCATGGAAGGCATTTGTAAAATGTATGAAGAACATCTGAAGAGAATGAATCCCAACAGCCCCTCTATCACATATGATATCAGCAAGTTGTTTGATTTTGTTGATGTTCTGGCAGACCTCAGCTGCCTTGTTTACCGAGCTGATACCCAGACACACCAGCCTTATAACAAAGACTGGATTAAAGAGAAGATCTGTGTGCTCCTTCGTCGGCAGGCCCAACAGGCCGGGAAATAGTTGTGTTAGAAGCAATAAGGGGATGGGGGTGGGTTTGGAACACAGGTGTGTACAGCGTGCTGTAGTGGAAGTTCTGTGTTCTCGTAATCCTGTTTCCATTTTTGTCCATTCTAGCCAGGATTGAATGTGTTAGGTGAAATGTGAGGATCTGGTTCAATCTGAAAGCCCATTGCCCCCTCTTTTTTTCCTGGGTTTTTTTTTTTTTTACTTAAACATTTTTATGATTATTTAGATGGAAGTTGTTCTTTGTCAGCTAATGTTGGTTCCACTCCTTCAAAAATTGTTCATGCCTGCTCTATAGCATTCACTGTACTAACCCTTCTTCAAGTTGGAGTCGGGGGTGGTGACACAGTTTAGTTATGTCCCCAAGGTCTTTGTGAAAAACAAATAAATGTTCTTTAGTTATTAAAAAAAAAGTAATAGCTTAAAATTGCAGCAAAGATTGCCCTAATTTTTAGATGGTGATCCCCTCTTTAGAGCTGTTCACTTGTTTAGTTAATGCTAATTTATTTAATATACTTCTACTTTTTCTTGTTTTTTAGGTCTGTTGCCACAGTTATTGGGAGTTGCCCCAGAGAAGGCCATAAAACTTACAGTAAGTCTTTTGAGTCGATGCTTCTTATTAAAGGAGTTTGCATGTACTCAAGAATCTAATAGATATTCTTATGTGAAACAGCAGGTTTGTGTTCCCTCAGAGGTACTAACTGATTTTAACATAGGACTTTCACCCCACACAGCTTTTATTTTTCCCCATTTAACATTGAACACCCAAAAATAAGATAATATATTTGAACAAGACTTTGGGTGATTGCCACTGCCACCACCACCACCACCATCACTATCACCATCATTATCACCACCACATTCATCATCGCCATCATCATCATCATTATCATCATTGTTATAGTGGTGGCAGCAGCAGCTAAATTTCCTTCAATACCTCCCATGTCAGGTTCTTTACATGTATTATCTATCATTCTTTTAATCTCAAGTGAAGTCTGACCCATAGTCTACAGATACGGAAAGTGAGACCCATAGGGTTTGGATATTTACCTGTGATCCCACCCTTTGTGAGTGGGAAAAATGGAATTCAAAGTCAGATTTTTCTGATTCGAAAGCATGCCCTCATTGAATTACACGTGCTGTTCGCAGAATCCATGCTTAGGGCATCTTCTCTAAGCATTTGCCAAAGCCACATGTTGAGGGATCTGAGCTCTAGTTGAAGCTGATCCTTCAGGTTGTTTCTCCAGTGCCCGGCTCCCACCTGGGCAGATGGTAGTACTCAGTCAGTGTTTGTGGAATGGAGAGACATCGCATTTACGTCAACAAGGACGTGAAGCCCAGAAAGCTAAGCTCTACTTTTAGATTGTGCCGGGCAGCCTTGGTCCCTGGAAGTCTTCTCTTACCATCTTATTATATGACCTTGGGACAGCTGATCTTTTTTGGCGTGTATCATCCAAGCACGTATGATTGATCCTCAAAACTGCTTGTAGTACATAACCATTTTAAGAATATTATACTTAATTAATTAATTAATGCTATTGATGTTCTTTGAGAATCCTTGAGAAAATTTTTAGATACTGAGCTTTGACTAAGTTGAAAAATATGCTCAGCCAAATTTGTCTCAATGATGAGTGTTATTTTAGATTAAATCTTGTTAGAAGACTTAAAAGTGATTTTTAATCAAACCCATGAGACAGTTTTTAAGTTATAAAAGCGTATGTTTTCATTTTGTCTCTTTGTCAATATGTCTCTCTTTTTATGCTGTTATAATCATAGGACATATTTGAATTTTAGGCTTGTAAGTTATCTATCTTTTAATTTTTTACCCCTGAAATATCAGGAATGTGTGTGTGTGTGTGTGTGTGTGTATACCAGGGGTTCCAAAATATATATATAAGTGGACACTTCGGTCAACATTGCTCAAGCAACAGTTTGCTGTAATCAGAAGTGTCTGGATGCTGATGGTAACCACTTTGAGCACCTCTTGTAATTGCAGAAGTCAAACGTGACTTGTATTCATCTTTTGTTATCAGTCTATATTGAGTATTACAATTTTAATAGGTTTTTCCTTTCATAAAATGTGTATACATTTTTTTGGCACCCTGTATTTGTAACCTTTTAAAAACTATATATGTGCTATTGAGAGCACTTCTCAAACAAACCCTTTTAAGATCTTTAATTTATTTAGCTTGTGATTACTCTAATAAACTGACAGAAAAAATAACATTTACAGACGTGTATTTATATGTGTTTAATGACTTTCTTTATATTTTTCATCAGCTTCTATAAATATTTTTCTTCAAGGTGAATGATTTTGTGAGGGATAAATGTATGCACAAAGATGGTTCGGTCCCACTTGCAGCAGAAATTCTTGCTGGAGGCTGTGTAAGTATCTTTTGCAGATCTCTTCATTGAAAAGACTTGTTTCACAGACATATCACCACTGTGGTAAACATGTGTGGACTAAGGCTTCTGTTCAACCACAGATCCTGTACAAGGGCAGAGTCTACTAGGGCTCCTCGGCTTTTCCTAGACAGGAGAACCATTCCTGAGGTGGAAGGGTAAATGTTTCTTTTCTTACTGCCTGTTCAGACATGCCTGTTAAACTTGTCATTGCTTGCATTTGGTCCTGCAGTAGACGTCATTTGTGGCAGAAGCATTTGGCCTTTGAGAAATCTTTGCTAACCTTTTCTAAAGTTAATTTTTATTACCTTCTTTCTTCATGGCACCTCTGCTGGGTCAGGCACTAAAGTTTGTAGTTTGAAGTCCGCAGCCATAGCTCTGCTTTGCTTTACCTGCCACGTGCCAGCAGCGCCTCAAGCTTCCCGGTGCTCCTGGAGAGGGGATGCTGGGAAATAACTGGCTGAGTGCGCTCTGCATTGTCAAAAACGCTTGGAATGAGTATTTCTTTACAAGGATAACAACCTGCATCTTGTTCTTAAGCTCAGCAAAACATGTCTTGTTTTATCTCATGTACAGGTTTGTTCATGTGAATGTAAACACATTTTAAGTAAATTAAACTCATACAAAGAATGGTACTATTTCAAGATAAGGTTGGTTAAATAAATGGGCTTTGATCACTAGGGCAATACAATATTGGTATATTTTCCATCTAAACCTATGTTTCTTTTCTTATAAGAAAGATGAGGTCACTTTTTTTAATTAGCTTATTCTGTTCAGGCAATGGTATTCATAAAATAATCTTTCCTTGAAAATCATTGAGTTTGGAAGCTGGGCACATACCTGGAAATATTAAACCTTTGTTTGGAAAGGGCTCATTGTCCTGTCTAACGTTGAATGGGGGTTCCTTGTATTTAGCAGGAGCTAAGCCCTAACTTCTGGTGATTCTTAAGGTAGACGGGATTGGGCAACTGCCTGCCTCTCTTTCTGTTTGATCACTGACCTGTCGTAGACGGCCAGGTAGGATCCCCTTGTCCTGTAACTTTAGGAGCGTTCTGGATGAAAAGGGGAGGCTTTAATGTCCTAAATAAAAAGGGCACACAGGAATAATCAAAAAGAACATGAGGAGTTGCAGAAACTGCTCTTCATTTTAAATAAAACTACAGTTTCCATTTGAGTAACTGGATTTCTAATTTTAAACAGGCACATCCATAGACAGCCTCAAGCTTGTCCTGCAGGGTGTTCCAAATGACCCAAGGTAGCAGGGCATTTCGGTAGGTCAGGTGGGTTTTTTTTTTTTTTTTAAAAAGTCAGATTTTAAACCTACTGAAAATACATGATTATATACCTGTGTAAGAATTTAAAATGTGAAATTAATTATGTGATACTGTTCAAGATTTTGGCAATAATCTTGAGGTTTATTTTCTTTTTCATGAAAGCATTTTGCCTGCACATGGGTCTGGGTGCCAAGGAGATCGGTTGTGGCACGTATTGTCTACCGTAGGTGGTCTTGTTTTCTCATATGTGGTTGCCCATTTCAAACACAAAGCCCAGATTGGCATCAGAAGTGGTGCCTAGTTATTGTAAAGAGGTGCAGCCCTTTTTCAAACCTGATCTAAACACAGGCTTAAAATTGGAGCCACTTGGGCTTTACAGCTACTTAAAATATCTGTGAAATGAGGTTTGCCATCCTTCATCTCAAAGGCTGGTAGACAGTGGCCCTTAGTGTTTCAAGCCTCCTGTTTTGCCTTTTTTTTTTTTTTTCCAGTCATGGCTTTAAGAAGTAAGAGTTTATTTTTCAGGTAAGCAATCCTGTAGGTAGCCAGCAATCCAGGCCCCTTTAGATCTCTGAGTGGTGGGATGGATGAGTCCATTTTCATTGTGGTTTTTTTTTTAATAGCAGCAGCATCTGTCTTTGCAAGCTGTGACAGAGTTTTCCCCATCACCTAAGCCAGTCACACACCTTAGAAAGTCCTTGTGAGTCCCACAGTCTTGTCTGTCCAATTGGGAATACAAAGGGTTTTGAAAAGTTGTGTCACATGAGTAGTTCGCCTTCTTAGTTCACCCAAGCATTTCCAGGCTTTGACTTTTAAGTCCCTGGGGAGCTCACCTTGCTTCATTATTACTGAGAATTAGTACACATGGCTGACTTTTGCACTTGTAATCAAAGCTGCTCATTTCTTTGAAGGAGGCTTTTTCTGTTTTGTAATCTGTTTTCTACAAAAATGGAAAATATGCAGAAAGATCTTTGTCTCATAACCTTCATAGCACTTGGCAAAACTAATAGTCTGTTTTGTTTTATATTTTTTTAGAAAAACAAACACAAAATGATAGTATTAATTAATTTGATGGAAGATTTTAGAGGAAAAAGGGAATAAAATTAATCCCATTAATTATTTTTATATTAAAAAATCTGTAACTGAAGAGATTAAAAAACACTCTTCTGTTTCATTGACATGTGAAGGGGTAAATCGAACTATTTTTTAACTCATTTTTTGCACATTTAGTTCAGAGCACTGTAAAAAATTCGATTTCAGTTTTTTGAGCATTTTTGTAGATTCACACTTAACAGTAGTGATGTATTTAGCACAGTTCAAGACTAAACTAGATGCTGAGACTGGGGGCTACAAATTCTAAGTCTAAAAGGTTCTGTGTGTGTGTGTTTTTTCCATAAGCTGGTTTTCTACTTTCTAAATTAGGCTAGAAGTTGTAGGGGTGTTGACAGAGACCTAAACCCTCAGGTGTCTGCACAAAATATATATACCTTCTGTTTCTTTCTACCCTTCCCCGTCTTGGGTCAGGAGCTCAGCCCTGTAGGAGATGTGATTGGCTATCACTGTCAGCCACAGCAGAGGCTCTCAGTAACTGGGGGAGAGGGGAGAGGGCCTGTCACCACTACTCATTTCCAATTAGGTTCCCAGTGACTTTAAAAACTGACATATTATCTCTGAGTACATTATTGTTATCTCTGTGTTGCTGTTACTTTAAGAGAAAAATAGCATGTAATGCCATGTGGTCTCTAGGTTGCAGTTCCTAGTTCAACAAAATAAGTGTGTATGAACTGTCTTCTATGCATCTAGTGGAATAGAGAGTTGAAACCCTGAGGGGGCTGAGATCCTTAGTTTGTGATCCTTTGATCTTAAGGTCATCAGATAAGGAAGTACAAATGGTGGCGTGACTGATTTCAAGGAAGATATAAATATGATGATCAATTTATTTGGCATGAAAATCTACATTGAAAAGAAATGAAATAATATTAAGCAGAAAAAAAGTATGAACCTCTGTCTTATAAAGCTCATATTATTAAAAGTACTTATATACTTATGAAAAATAGTAGTATTCTATAATAATTTTTGGAAAGATAAGTGAACATGCTTTTTGAACAATAGTCCTTTCATAATATTTGTATTTTTCCATTGAGACACGCATATGCACATTTGCATGTATATATGTACAAAAGTATCTAATGCTTATGGGGGTTTATATTCATTTTAAGTGGGAAAAAGAATTGATACGCTCATGTCAATGGTGCTGAAAGGGATTGGTGAGAATATCACCATTGGGAAAAGCGTAGCATGAAGAACAATCTTAGTTGCTGTCCCCTGCAAGTAAGTGTGACCTTAATATTGTCACCTATATTTCCATTATTATGGTAATTCCCATATACATGATGTTTTTATGCCTGTTTGTATAGCCATGTACCAGGTGCCATTTTTCAGGCAAGTTTTTATTACTCGTCTTTTTTTTGGCATCACATTCAGGTGCAGTTAATGTTTATGATTCTGAAGAGCAAAAGGATACAAAGACCCGTGTGCCTACCAGTTAGCTTACGATGTCAAACTTGACAAATGCAGGTGGAGGCCCTCATGTACCTGTCCCAATAGCCTTTAGCTCCCTCATCGCCCAAGAGATAACCCTATCCTGAAATTGGTGTTTTTCATTTCCACGCACATCTTTATACTTTTTGTTACATCTGAGTGTATCCCTAAGCAGTATAAATGTTTGCTTTGGGATGCTTCAGTCAGACCCAGCACTATAGGAGCAACTCAGAGGACCCCCATATTGCATTGTTTCCCATTAGTGCAACTCATATGCTTTGCTTGTCAGAATAGTAAATGGGAATACTGTTTTTAAATGCTGTAATGTGGCATACCGTGAGTATGTCTGTTATAGATGTGTGGATTTATAGGATTTTATGTAAATATAGTTGGCACTGTGTATTTATTTAACCAAGTTTTTTGTAACTTGGTGGTTTCTTTCCTAGACGAAAGTCATTTCTTCAGCCCTTCCATTTAAACTCATGCCCAATACCGAGTGCATTTAAAATTGTAACCCTCCCTACTGCCAACACACCTGCTCACTATCTGGCTTCCTGTCCACCCTCCTCCCCTCCTTCCTAATTCATGGGAGTGATTTCAGTGTTTCTCCATCACAGAGGAGAGGCGTTCTGGTTATCTATGGCTACACAAAGTCATCCTAAAACTTAGTGGCTTCAAACAGCAATTTATTATCTCATGGTTCTGTGGATTGACTGGTTCAGCTGGGCTTTTTCTCCCTTGTGATCTCCCTGTGGTTACAAGCAGACAGCAGCCGGGGCTGGAGTCCTCTGAAGGCTTGACTGGGATGGATGTCCAAGGTAGCTCACATTTGTGGCTGGCAGTGATGCTCACTTTTGACTTGGAGCAGCTGGGGCTGTTGTCCAGAGCACCTGCTGTGGCTTCTCTGTGTACCTACGGCTTTTCAAACCTCGGCAGCTTGGTCCTAAGAGGGAGCTTGCCCAAAGCAGACATTCTAAAACTGCAAGACTTCTTGGGATCTAACTTTGAATGTCACTTCTGCTGGATTCTATTGATCAGATAAGCCACTCACACCAGCCCACATTCAAGAGGAGAGACATTAGACCCTACCTCTCCATGAGAATAAGAGCAGAGAGCCTATCACTGGCAGTTCGGTCAGCAGTGTGGCAGGACAGGGGCGTCCTCGTTTGCCCTCTACTTCATAGTTAACCCCATGTCTTCTTTGAGGATCCGTTGCAGATTCTGGAACCCATTCCTACTCCCAGTTGTTCTTGGTTGCAGGAAGCAGAAATTCACTAAAGTAGCAAAACTTAAGTGGCGCTTTACCCTGAGGGTGCGCGTAGAATGAAATCAAAGGCTCTTGAGAATTGAGGCAGCTCTGGGAACTGGTTACTTTCTCCGTTTTCTCCTCTTGGTCTTTCTCACAGTGACTTTGCATCTCTCTACACGTGTTTTGTTTTTTCTTAAGACTGTTTTTTATTTACAGCAGTGTAGGTTCAAAAACTGGAGAGAAAGATACAGAAGTTTCCCACATACTCTTGTCCTTACACATGTATAAACTCCCCCGTTATCAACAGTCCCGCTCCAGAGTGGTGCATTTGTTGTGATTGATGAACCTACATTTGACACATCACACTCACTCAACGTCCATAGTTTACCTGAGGGTACATTCAGAGTGCCATACATTCTATGGGTTTGGACAAATATGCTGTAATGTAAATCTACCATAATATTGTACAGAGTATTTTCACTGCCCTATTAATCTTCTGTGCTTGCCTATTCATCTCACCCTCCCTCCCAACCCCTGACAACCATTCATCTTTTTACTGTCTCCATAGTTTTGCCTTTCCCAGAATGTTCTACAGCTGGAATCATATAATATATAGCCTTTCCAGATTTGCTTCTTTCACTTAGTAATATGTATTTAAGATTCTTCTTTTTTTTTTTCAAGACTTGATAGTTCCTTTCTTTTTAACATTCAATAATATTCCTTTGTCGGGAGGTACCAGTTCATTTATCCATTCACCTACTGATGGACGTCTTGGTTTCTTTGAGATTTTGGCAATTATAAATAAAGCTACTGGTTTTTGTTGAAAACATACGTTTTCAACTCCTTTGGTAAATACCAAAAAGTGCAACTGTTGGATCTTGTGGGAAGAGTATGTTTAGTTTTGTAAGAAACCTACAAATTGTCTTCCAAAGTGGTAGTATCATTTTGCATCCCCACTGGCAATGAGTGAGATTTCCTGTTGCTCCACATCCTCGCCAGCATTTGGTGTTGTCAGTGTTCTGTGCCTATTTTTATTTTGAAGATCCACGTATTTTCCTCATGGTGTTAACTTCTTCAGGGATTCCCTTCATGTTGTTGCTGGTCATCTGACCTTCACACAGTACGACCTTCAGCCTCTTTTCATTCTCAGCCCTAGCTAATTAGTTCAAGTTTCACAGTTTTGTTTTTTTATTTAATTATTGAGACAGTAAATTTGGCAAGCCTCATCTTTGTATGTCAGGCCATAGAGCAGCCTTGAGTCATGATCCCACCTAAATAGTCACAACTTTGCTTAACAAATCCATTTGTTTCAGCTGTCTGTAAATTATGTGTTCAAACCCTTCTACAATAGTAATATTTTAGTTTTAGCTTGAATTCTGTTAAGTATCCCCTTAATAGTAGTGTATGTATTTTGATCATAAACTATACGCAAAGCCATATTCCTTATGGTTGAGCTTGAAATCCATTGAGATTTCAGATCCCATCATATCAAACCACAGAGAAAATTTCCTCACATATGAACACACGTGCTCTGGCAATCAGAAAGAACTGGTGAGTCAGACTGCCCGAAATGGATTTAATACCTGCTTTTGTGATCTTTTTCTTCCCAGGGTTTTCTGTGGCTGTGACCTCACAATGCAGTTTTCTTAAGGCAGAACTTTTGTTCCTCTGTGCTAGTCTCTGTGCACATATCCTAGTTATAAATACAGAATGGCATGAGGCATAGTCATTACATTGGATTTCTATGGGGTTGCTCCTATATAGCATGTCAGGCAGCCAAAATTTATTATGTTTTATATTGATGCTATGGAAATAAGGTTGTTTTCGTAATGCATATATCTTTATAATTCATTTGTAGTTTAATAAAAATATAATGGTTATAGTGTATCAAATTTTGTTATCGTTATTTGGAATACTCTCTTGGAGAATCTTTTTACATACCCCCAACAATGTGAGACCATATTGTAAATTTTTTTTTGGGGGGGGGTGTTCATCAGTGGTAATTTCTAGTTTAATAGACTTACAACAAGATTAAAGTGAATTAAATTATCCTTGCTTTCATAAGCTTTACATTATTTACAATATTATTCATTTCCAGATTTTTATAAACTTAAAATTGTACCAAACATACATATTTTAGTCAAGATCATATCACAAAGTTTTCTATATTCATATGTTATAACATATGTTATAATTGTGATTTTTAATTATGTCAAAATAACCTTATTAAAGGTAAGGTAGAAAATATAGCAAAATAAACTGCCCATAATTCTTCAGTTCTCATATTGTAAGTTTTCTTCATTTATACTCTTGATGTATTCCTATCTTCCAGCTCTGTTGACTCTAAGGCTTAGAGATTGTTTCAGGTATTAGGTATGACCTACTATCTTTGTTAAATATGGTCCTATTCTGCCACTTGGGGAGACATCCCTATAAATCTGTGTGCTGACAGGTGATTGCATGCTGGGAACCTTTGGTAAATGTTTCCTAAACTGAGGCATCTAAAAATGCTGAGGACAGGACCCATGTCTCACTGTTATGCCTCTGTGCCTAGCACTGTGTCTGACATACGGGAGAGGCTTAGAAATGTTTATTGACTGGATAAATGCTTGACCAGAAGGTGTTAGTGATAAGGGCAGTTAATGTAGTGTAGTCGTTTGGTGTACTGTGTTGCTGTTAATTTAGACATAGATGGCCAGTGTAGAGGCATTAGCTCCAGGGACTGGAGCAGGTTGAAGGAATTGATGGACTTTAGGGAGTAGCTGTACCATGCCTACACGTGTACATACCCAGAATGTGTCATAAGAAAGGTTTTCCATGATTACTCAGTAAAGGAACCAGCTTTTAAAAAGCTCCTATTGATTTTATTTGGCTTCACTTGGCAAATAAACTAACCCTCATGTAGAACGTTAAGAAGAGGATGGAGATAACATGGGGCATTTGGTGTAACTTATTCATTATTGCCTGTGTTTTTTAGTAGAAAAGATTTTATTGAATGGGTAATGTGAATTTATCATGTTAGAATCACAAAGAAATCAAAACAAAATGAGACGAACAGTAATGAGATACCACTACACACTTACCAGAATGGCTAAATTCCAGAGCACTGACAACATCATATGCTGCTGAGGATGAGGAGGAATAGAAGCTCTCATATATTGCTAGTAAGAATGCAAAATGATACAGCCACTTTGAAAGATAAAGTTTGGAGGTTTCTTACAAAACTAAACATACTCTTATAGTAAGATCAGCAATTGCACTCCATGATGTTTACCCATAGGAGTTGAAAACTTATGTTTTCAACAAAACCTGTATGAGGATATTTTATTTATAACTGCAAAACTTGGAAGAAACCAAGATGTTCTTCAGTAGGTGAGTGGATAAACTGTGATATATCCAATTGAATATTATTGACCCCTACAAAGAAATGAGCTATCAAGCCATGAAAACACATGGAAGAACCTTAAATGCATATTGCTAAGTGAAAGAATCCCATCTGAAATGGCTCTATCTATGGTTCCAACTATATAGTACATTCTGGAAAAGGCAGAACTCCGGAGACAATAAAAAAGTCAGTGGTTGCCAGGAGTGGGAGGGTGGGGAAAGGTGAATAAGCAGAGCATAGAGGACTTATAAGGCAGTGAGAGTATTCCATATGATATCATGATAGATATATGTCATCATACATTTGTCCAAACCCATCGAATACCAAGAGTGAACCCTAAATAAAACTATGGATGTTGGGTGATAAGATGTGTCAGTGTAGGCTCATCAGTTGTTACAAATGCACTCTGGTAGAGATGTTGATAATGGGGGAGGCTGTGCATGTGTGGGCAGGGGGTATATGGGAAACCTCTGTAACTGAAACTGCTGTAAAAAAGTCTAAGAAAGACGGAGAGAGGGAGGGAGGGAGGGAGGGATGGAGGAAGAGAGAGAGAGAGAGAGAGAGAGAGAGAGAGAGAGAGAGAGAGAGAGAGAGAGAGAGAGAGCTGATGAATAGCATAAAATGTTAACCGTGGCAATATCTAGATTTAGAAGTTTCTGAGAAGCCAATGAGGCACCTCCATCACAGTTGGCCCAAAAAATCTTCTGCGGGTTACGACTAAGGCACTGGGCTAGAATAAGAATTTTGCTCCTTTCCAACTTCTGTGAAAAGCTTTCTCTAGACTTCGACTTGAACTCTGGGCAAAAAAAAAAAAAGAGCTATCTGATGACACTCTGGGCTGCCTTCGGTGGCTCAGCAGTGTCATCTTTTTAGGGGAAAGTCCAGCTTGTGATGGACACGAAGCCAGCCAGATGTCTCTTTTCTGTTTCCCTCTCTTACTGTTTTTGGGGAAAGTCTCAGAGTCATTTGACTCAACACAGTTCAACTGTCCGGCCATCCTTTTGGTTTTCTAATAAATAGGGGAGGGGCTTGTTATGATAGAAAAATATGAAGAAAGATTAGGTCACAGCTTTCATACAGTTAAGGTACTTTACACAGTGAGGGTCTGTAAATCATTAAGTGGTTCTGGTAGTAGTAGTCAAAATAGACATGTATAACAGGCAGAACCCAAATGTGAACATATTTGACAGGTCTGTAACTTAATTGCTTTTTAATGTCAGTCAAACAGATTCTACTTTGGTTTCTTGGCCAGGCTTCTACAGGCCTATTAAAACCCTATGAAGTTGAAAATGTGAAATTTAATATTATTTGTAAAACGTGTAAACAGTGTAGCCTTTTTCTACCTTACCATGTAGTTAAGAAATTAAGAGTGGGAAATTTCAATTTGGTATCTGTCTCAAAAACAATTAAGTGGTGAAAATCCATTCTCTTCCCAAACGTCTTAAAAATTTAGTTACAGATTTTTTTACTCAAGAGCTTCATTTACACACCAAATCAAAGGAGAAAATCCTGTATTGCTTTATGTTTAGAGATGTACAATTAGTCTAACTTGAAGAAGAGGATGGAGGTAACGGGCATTTGGTATAGCTTATTCACTATTGCCTGTGTTTTTTAGTAGAAAAGATTTTATTGAATGGGTAATGTGTGAATTGTGAATTTATCATGTCAGAATCACAAAGCAATCAAAACAAAAAGAGATGAACGTTTATCAATATTAGTTTGCTGGGGCTGCCATAGCAAAATACTATCTACTGCATGGCTTAAACAACAGAATTTATTTTCTCACACTTACGGAAGCCAGAAGTTCAAGATCAAAGTGTCTGCAGATTTGGTTTTCTCCTGAAGTCTCTTCTTTGCTAGCAGATGGCCATCCTCTCACCATGCCCTCACATGGTCACGCCTCAGCCTGTGTGTTGTCTGTATCCTAATCTTTTATTATAATATAAGGACTCCAGTCACATCAGATTAGGGCCCACCCATCTGACCTCATTTTACCTTAAATTACCTCTTTAAAGGCCCTACCTCCAAATATAGTCACATTCTGAGATACAAGGGTAGGACTTCAACATGTGAATTTTGGAGGGACACAATTTAGCCCATAACACTAGGGGTGAAGATAAAGGTTCTTTTCTCAACTTGCAATGGGGACTCATTCCTGACTGCAGTAGAGTGATGACCCCTCTTGTGATGGCACGGGGTCTGACACTTTCCACTCAGAGCTGGATTCAGTGAGTGGCCTCTGGGTCTTAGGCTCCCTCAAGTTTGTTAGCTTCTCTATGAGGTTTTTTGGGGTCTGTCTTTAGTACTTGTGAACAGCAGCTGACTGCTGTTGGGCCTTGCATTTTATTTTAATGCATCCACTGCTATTTGCTGAATATCTGTTTTGTACCTGTGATCTTTATATATGATGATAATACCTGTACTTCCTGTACTACTATACACAAATTGTTTTCATAGTTCCATTTAACATTGGCTTAGTAAGAGAATAAATTGGAAATATGTCGAAGCTAGATTTCTTAAGAAGTCTTCATTTTCCAGTTTATTCAAAAATCAAATACTGTCATCACTTGAGTATTCATTTTATATGTAGTGTAAACCATTAGACATTTACTAGTATAGACCTTTTTTGTAGTTGCAATTTTATTTGTGTCCAAATAATCAAAATAATGTATTTGGGTTTTAGTTTTTAAAAAAGTGATATTCCATAACTTCATATTAATCTATTTTTGACACATGTAAGCACACATTTTAGAATGTCAGTGTGCAATTAGATATTCTTAGCACATGTCATTTGTGAAAAGCACTTTAAATCTAAGTACATTCAATTGAGCATAATTAAAATATCAAGATACATATTCTTCATATACATTTTGCCACTTAATTTTTTAAGTAGCTATAAGTATCTACCATGTGAATTCAAATTAAAAGGAGGTGATTAAATTACAGTTATGGTTAATGCTTTTAGTTTAAAATATAGCAGGAATTACACTGTGTTAAAAAAAATACACTGCTATGTTTTCTGTGGACAGGAGAATTGATAACAGAATTGAATTTTTTAAACTCAACACTGTTAATATTCTCTGCATATTCTCAAGACTGTTGTCCAGAATGATTTGAGGGGGTTGTGGGCATCATGAGAAAGCAGGCTTTTTCATCTTGTGGGTTCTTTTCACTCAACTCTCCAGCACCCGAGAAAGAACGTTTGGGGATACTATCCCAGTTAATAAAGAAGTGTTGGAGAAAGGCTTGTTTAGTTTATAAGACGTGAGAGAAAATGGTTCATGGGGAAATAGGAACTGGAGCTCCCTAACTGATCCTGTTGGTAATGTATTTAGATAGTATTTTATGCCACTATTTCCTGTGGTTATAATAATGAGCAGGCAGCCTTGGCAAGTCATTTTTAAGATACATATAACTTTAAAACCTACTTGTTCGCAATTATTGGACCTAAAGTCTATTAAGATCATTTCAGTGGAGGTCACTGTTCCGAGAGTACTTCAAGAAATTAGGCAGTACATTTAGGATTATATTGCCTTTCTAAATATTTGATGTCTTGAAATTGTTTTTAAAAGAGAAATAGATAACAGCGCTTATTTCATGTTTATCCCACGATAAAATTACCTATGTGAAATCAGAAGTGTTAACAGGGAAGTAAATCATTATATAACATAGCAAGAGGCACTGGGGCGGCAAGATTGTGAGAAAGAAGCAAGCAGCTGGGTACTGGGCAAACGCTGCGATGGAAGCCACATTTCAAGTTCTGAATATCTAGCCCATTTCAAAGAGGAGGTATTAGAAGAAAAAAAAAACCCTGTATTTTATTTTGAGCCGTGAGGACCGTATCATGTGAAACACTGGAGCGTTTGGAAAGGACGACGTTGCTTTGTGTTGAGAGAGCCCTATTCATTTGAGAAGCCTGGTGCTTGGACTTCCTGCTGACATCGTTGTAGCCTCCACAGTCCCATTTTGCTTTCTGGATGCTCTCAGCCCTCCAGGGCGCACTGGTGAATTGACGAAGATCATGGACTTTAGACGGGAATCACAACAGCTAAAAATGTCATATGGAGGTGGGAACTTCCGTTCGTGTTGTTGGTAGCAGAATGAGGCAGTCAGCATCCACTTGAGGTAGCTTTGAAAAGACCCCCGATTCGAAGTTCATCTTGAGCATGAAGGGTGATTGTGTTGCCTTTCACTTCTAGTCGTTATGTCACCTGGTCAGAAGAACATGTACTGTGCGTCGTTTTCAGCAGTGGGGGACCTTTTGTCGCACACCCAATTTAGTCTCTTCTCTCTTTGTTCCTTTTGTGACAGTGGTTCACATTTCCAAAGTGCTTTGCCAGTGTTGGGGGCAGTCCACACCGAAATGGAATAGCAGATAGCAGTCCTACAAACACAGTGAGGTGAACTGTGCTAGTTACCTATCGGCCATTGTCATTTTTACCAGCTCCTACAGTAGGATGTGATTAACCATTTCTCAATAACAAAAGTATTTCAGAATTAAAAATACCCATAATTTATTGAATGTCAGCTTACATTTAAATAAAATTAAATGAACTTAAATAAAAATCATCTACTTATGTTAACCTTTACTGCATCACCCATCACCCACTTAGGTACATTCTTTGCTTCCTTTTTTTTCTTTTTTTCATAGTATAGCTACTTCCTACCAATCCTCAGTATAACTATGCTTTCCTCAAAAAGAAAGTTTAATGTACAGGTTTCTAGGGAAAAGGAATTTGGTAAGCTAAATTCACCTGAACAGAGTTCTATCTTATATTTATTAATGGTAATCAGTGCCGTTGATTGAGCATACAGCATGCTAGGCACTGGGATTAGTGCTTTATGTACATGTTTCATTTATTCCTCACATAATTTGATAAGTAACAGCTAGAATATGTGCTCCATGACGGTGGGGGTCCTTCTCTCGTTCACACCTCCACACCTGCTATAGCGTTGGCTCACAGTCAATGTTTGTTGAAAGCATGAAGAGCATTAATGTCAGTGTGCCCATCTTACAGGTGAGGTAAGTTTGGAGTGGGTAGGTTAAGTAGTTTGCCAAAGCCTAGGCTGTCAACCATGGTGCTATACTGACTTCCAGCAGTGCCCGCCCCCTCCCCCACCCCACCTCCATTTTTGACCAGCTGTTCTGTTAGGCACTGTTTTAGAAGGTGCATCTTGCTGTATGTGGTCCTCACAGTGAATCTGAAATGGTGTCGTCTCTGTGGTCCAAATGAGAAAGCTAAGTCTTAGTAAGTTTGAGGAATTGTCTGAGGTCACATAACAAGGAAATGACGAAGCCTGAATTAAAATCCAGGTCTGTGTGACTCAATTGCTCCCATCCAGAACCACTGTGCTGTATTTAGGTAAAACCCACACCAGTGTAATTATTTTGTAAGCCCATTTAAGTGTAATTGAAAATAATGTCACTAGTTATACATGTCTGAGTCTGAACTATTTCTCAAGGATTCAGATTTGGCATGATTTGGGGATTTTAATCGCCTACGGGCCTGGGGCTTCCTGATGATTTATTGCCCAGTCTACAAAGAAAAATTTAATACATCTGATGAAAGTCAACTATATTGTACCTGGAAAAAAAAAAACCTCTCTTCCATATTTCTTGATGTTGTTTAGTGTCTCTGAATCATTGATTTATCTCTTCTAGATAGAGGCTCTCCAAGTCATGACTTCTAGTCTATGTGATCACATTAACCAATGATTCGGGCAGATACTCTGCTTAAACAAGAAAGAAAAAAAACAAATCTGTTCTAAAACATAGGCTTTTTGACATTCAGCAAATCAACCTAATGGTTCTGAGCTTGGGTTAGGAATCAGTTCTGTCTCTGCTTTGTACAGAGTGCTGTGCTTTTGTTTCCTGATCTCCAGAATGGCAGAAATGTAGCCTATGTCAGCATCACTGGAAGAATGGAGATAATGTGCAAAGAGTTTAGCACAGTGCCTGCTGTGTCACAAGTGCTCAACCCAAGTCTGTCTCTGGTTTCTCCAGGAGAAAAAGAGAAAGGGTTTCAGGGCTGTATTCATCCTAATCTCACTTCCGTCACCAGCTGATGTGTTGTCTTTTTATATGCCTTACCATCTCCTCGATTACCCCGGCCAGCAGAAATCTTGCCCTCTTTTGAATTGCTGTGGCAATGTGTATGGACCTTAGCTCTTGTCATAAATATAGTTATCTTTTCTCATGTTCAGAAGGCATGTATTTGTTGGACTGAGTAGAAAATTCTCTGCTTGCTGGCTGTGTAGCCCTGGATAAGTTGCTATATTACTTTTCTAGAACTGCCATAACAGAATACCAAAGATTGGGTGACTTAAACCACATAAATTTTTTTTTCTCGCATTTCTGGAGGCTGGAAGTCCAAAATGAAGGTGTCAACAGGGTTGCTTTCTTCCGACGCCTCTCTCCTTGGCTTGAAGATGGCCACCTTCTCTCTGGTCCTCCCCATGGTCTTTGCTCTTACACATGTGTTTGTATCTCCGTTTCTTCTTGTTATAAGGATACTGGTCACACTGGGTTAGGGCCTCGTTTTACCTTGATTACATCTTTGAAGGCCCTACCTCCAAATAGTCACATTCTGAGGTACTGAGGTTTAGTACTTCAGTACATGAATTTTGGTGGCGCACAGTTCAGCCCGTAACAGTTGCTTTAGTCTTTCTATGCCTCAACTTCCTCTTATGTAAAATCTGGAAAAATACCTCTTGAGTGGACTGAAGAGATATATATATCTGCAAAGCAATATCCTGGTAGCCCATAATGGATGCTTAATAAGTATTTATTACCCCTATGCCTTTTCAAGCTCCTTGAAAACAAGAATGCTTTCTCACTCATCTTATATCCTTGCAGTTTTTAGGACAAACTTTGAACATGATTTCTTATAACTATTTGGTGAATAAACGAATGAATGATCAGGTAGCAGAAGTGAGTCTGCAATAGGTGTATGCATTTCTCTGTAGATGGAACAAGATACTGGGTAGTAACTAAGATCTCAGTAACAAAGAATATTCCAGGAAGCCTGTAGAGAAGTCAGTGTCACTGCTGTAAATATAATATGCCACACAGAGCCAGTTCTAATATGGACAATCTTCCCCTGTCCTGCTTGCCTCGGACTCCACAAAGTCGTAGGGAAATGATTTGTGACAAAATTGCGCACACAAAGCAAACAGTATCTTCACACAGCCAGAGCTCTCAAGTGATGAGGGACACAAAGACATTGTGCACAATAGGTGTTCCTGTCCGTGGATTTGGCCGTCTTTGATCTCTGCAAAGGAGGGACCTGGGTAAGGTACTGTGAATGGATAATAGACCAGGAGCCAGAAGAGCAGCAGGCAGTGTGCTGCTCAGTGATCAAGTCATGGTGATGCCCAGACACGGTGCATCTGATGATAAGCATCTCCTCTTGGTGCCTTGGAGTCTTATTTCCTTCCAGCTCGACGCCAAAGGACCCATTCATCTTCGGCACCTCTACAACATGCCACTTTCAGTCTGTAGGTTCTTTCTTTCTGAGCCCACTAAAGGTAACGAGTACATCATGATTTTTTTCCTAGTATCCCTACACTCTTTCTTCCCACTGCTCTGTTCCCTGCAGTTCTCTGGAGTGAATTTGACTTTTGCATCACCCTTAGTGATTAGAATTCACTTCTCTGTGTTAAAAGAATTGGTACCTGTTGATTGGCTTGGAGTTAGGGAGTTGAATATAAGTTCTTATTGTATTCAGTGTTATCTTTTACAGATCTTAGTACAGGTATGAAGTTATAAGTGAGACAGCAATTCTATACCTAAGAATGGATATGGATAAAAAGTTTGTTATGAAATCAGATGTAAAACATGTGGACGTTACTCTTTGAAAGAACATGGAAAACTAGAATAAGAAATCACAGTTTGAAATAAGCCTATTAAGCAGCCGCTTGAAATTGAAAGGGCTCCTGGAGATGATGTCGTGAAGTGAAATGATTCTCAACTCTCACTGCGCATTTTCATCGCGTAGGAAAAATTTTTCGAAGGGCAGATTCAGAAATTCTTATTTATTTTGTCTGGAGCAGGGCCTAGAAGTCACAACTTTTTAAAAGATCTGCAGTCGATTGTAACATGCAGCCAGGGAGGCGAACCATCACTTTAAGAGCTAGAGGAAACGAAACCAACCTGCTAAGAGTCGCTATGTTTTGAGCACTGTGCTGGCTGCAGTACTGTCACCATTTCTTTGATCCTCAGAGTAAGTGAGATGGTTTGACAAATCGGGGCTGAGCTCTGATTTTGTGTGTTATAGTGAGCTGCCTCCTGACCTGCTGGAGGCAGTACTTGCTGAGCATACACTGCATCCCTGTTCTGCTCTTTAACAGGATGGATGTGCATGGACTGCTTTCCATTCTACCCTTGGTAGACAAGGTCTTTACCCACTTTTGAGCTTTTGAAAACCAGCCTCAGGCGAATTCCACCTCAGCAAATCTTTCTGAGTAACTCAGCCCCCATAAAGCGATTTTGTCATTTTTCATTTTTATTCGTTTTTGTAACTGGAGAGTGCAGGTCCAGAAGCACAAACGTAATCCTTACTGTGTCCTTAGCACTGTTACTAGGTCAGGTCCATTTTATCTCGTCATCCTGCCACCTTTGAACAACTCCCTCTTGTCATGTGGAAAGCTGCTGGTGCAAACCTACAAAATACTCAAGGGCTGATGACAGGCAGGAGGGGGTCTTCCTGCCTATCTGCAGGTTGCAGCAGCCTGGGAGCAAAGCCTGGCTCTTTTAGGCCCTAGAGGAGTAGAGCAGAATGTCTGTGTGTGGATCAGAACACAGCGGCCCCTGGGTGTGTCATCTCAAGCTCCCTTTCCCACTTTAGAAGGGCCTTTCTTGAACCTTTTAATGAATCCAACCCAGGCTTTCTTTTCCAAGATTGTTTGGTCCACCTCCTTAAAGTCACCCAAGATGGGGGATGGGCAAAACATGGTAGAAGCAGGTAAGGAGAGGTAGCCTGGATGGCATTCTAGACAGAAGGGAATACTACTGCCTTCTAAACAGTTTTTTGTTTGTTTGTTTTTTAGTTTTATTGGGGAGTAGCATGTTTTTCCAAGATCCATCAGCTCCCAAGACCCATCAGCTCCAAGTAGTTGTTTCAACCTAGTTGTTTAGGGCTTTTCTCCAGGACCCATCGGCTCCAAGTAGTTTTTCAGTCTAGTTGTGGAGTGTGCAACTCAGTGGCCCATGTGGGGATCGAACCAACAACCTTGGTGTTATGAGCACTGTGCCTTAACCAACTGAGCTAATCAGCCGCCCCCTAAACAGTTTTAGTGAGTGGAGTGAGGGGAAAATCTCAATCTGTTTTTAAGAACAAGTCTATCTTGACTAAAGTATCAAATGGGTTAAAATGGAAAAAATTTGATTTAGAGAGTGGATGAACTTTTTTGGGGGGGGTTAGCATTGCTATGTATATTAGATAAGTTATGCAGAAGTATTTATTTTTCCTTACAGAAGCAACACATGATCTATATAGAACAAATTTTTAAAAATACAGCAGAAAATAAAATAAACCCCTTGTAACGCTACCACCTCAAAAGCGCTCCACCAGTGTATCTCTTCCACATGATGTTAAGGGACAGTGGGGGGGAAAGGTGTACATACATTTAAACATATGAGAGTTTTTACTTCACAGTATATATTGAACATTTTCCACAGTATTTGTGTTAGCTTAGAATCTCATTGCACAAACATACTCCAATTCATTTAATCCATTCCTTACCATTGGATATTTATGTTTCTCATTTTTATTTCCAGGTATTATAAACTATTTCAAAGACCATCTGTGTACCTGGTTTTGATTAGCACAGGCCATTTTGTGAGGGCGCATACATTAGTTAATAGGATCAAAGGATCTAGCAAGAAGTAGTTTGGTGTGATTTTTGACCCACATTGTGCCTGTTGCCATGATGGCATCTACTAAGCTGTAAAATGTCATTACTTACGTCTGTGGTCTAGTTTGGTGGGGTCACTACATCGTAAAGATTCTGTGTCAACTTTAGTTTGAATGATATAAAAATTTTAATATATTTGTGACAAGGAATAACAAGTTGAAGTACAGTAAGAAAGAATGTAATTGCTTATGATAAATATAGGCTTAGCTTCAAAATAGCTAGCTTAAAATTCCCTTATAGTGCACTTTAAAGATTTCCACTGATGATCTTGGAGGTATGGCACCCAGCCATTGCTGGAATGAAATAACACACGTTGTTCAAAGTTGGGGCCGTAATTGATTTAATGCATATTTTTACTACTTTGACATTTATCTTATATGAAAAGAGTAATTCTATACACAGGTAATACATAAATAAAATGATAATAATATGTAACTTCAGAAAATGGTGTTTGATGATCGACCTGATTTTTTAAGAGAAATAAAAATAGCTCTCACCTAAGGTTACATGTTTTCTGGCAATTTTGAATCATTGACAGAATCACAAAATCCATCATAGGCGAACCTCTGTCTTTCCCGTGCCCTCCTATTCTGACAAGAAGATCTGTATCTCTTTACTTGGTTTCTGTTTGCTTTTCATTTTATTGCTGCCATGTATCCTCAGCTTTGAGCCCTGGGGTGGCAGTTGATGGTGCCTCATGAAATTTTAGTGTGAGGACATTGGTAAGGCCAACAGAAGTCTCTCTGCTTTTGGTAAAGTCTTTGCCAAAAGTCTTTGGTTTTTGCCTTCTTTCAACCTCTGCATAAAGGACATAGGGTCTCTTTTACCCAAGGTCTGCTAGGCAGTGACTGTATTTTGATTCGAACTCGTAATGTCTGTTTTCATTGATGGGGCAAGGATTGAAACTACAGCCTCTTGAGGATACAATATTCTGAGCTCCGTTGAGGATAAGGACTCATTTCTTCCTGAACCCAACCTTACCATTACCCTGCTTTGATACGAAATCTTTTCTTTTTCTCCCTCGTAGGCAGGAGGTTCCCAGGTGATTTTCACAAATCCTTTGGAAATCGTCAAGATCCGGTTGCAAGTGGCTGGGGAAATCACCACTGGTCCCCGAGTCAGTGCTCTGTCTGTCGTAAGGGACCTGGGGTTCTTTGGGATCTACAAGGTAACTTTCCTATGGGTCATTTATTTCAGTGTATGCTCATCATTCAGTGTATACCTAAACTGGTAACTGCTCATCAACATGAAATCAGTTCTTCGCGTTTCTACACCTGGAGTAGGCGCCCTGCTCCTAGTAGAAGCCCCTAGAGTATCTTCATGCCAGTTAGAAGGAGGTACCCCTTTCCGCTACCTGCCAAAAAAACTGGCCTTAGAAATCCACAAATCAAGGATAACTGTGAGGTGAATGGCGCCCTCTGGCCTTTTTCTGTGCACAGCTCTTTGCAGCACCACTGGCTGGAGCTTTGTTTGGATTTGTTATTGATACAAAAACCAGATTCTCAGTGTTGTCCTCCAGGAAAGATAGATGCAGAGGTCACAGGGCACCGTCAGAAGATATGCCGAGCTCAGTTTAAGAAGTCCACACCAGATCAGGAATTTATCTTCTGATAGTGTACCTCCCAGCCTTATCCATATGTATGCCTTGTCATAACTATTTGGAATCTTAACCATTTTTCATTTAGAAAGTAGTTTTCCAGAGTGATTACAAAACCAAGCTTTTCAAAAATTCTTAAAACTTGTTATTCACACTCCTCTACCAAAGAAGTTATAATGGAATATAGTAGAATTAGCTTCATTTATGCCCAGGTGTAAGGCTTTCTTAAACATAAGGTATTCACCATTTTTCAATACGAAGATTTAAAAAACATGTTTCATGGCCAACTTGAATAAGTAAATGTTTAGGAATATAGGAGGAGAAGTCAAGTGTCTACTTAAAATAGTTTTCCTTTATTTACACATTAATATATAAAATCATATTAGTATATAAAATTAATATTGTTTTTTCCTAAACACACATATCAATAAATACTCAAATTCTCCATAAGAATTTTGAATCAGTTTCTTGATCGCCACTTACTCCACTCTTTGAATCAGCTGTTTACATGGTTTTACAAGAGTATAGCATCTTCATTTTTATCCCAAGCTCGCAAAACGAAGCACTTTTGGACTCCGGGTACAGTATCTTCCTTGGAAGTTTTATCCCACAGACACAATGTTAGGATGTTTTCTTTTTTCCTCTTCCCAGTTCATCTTGAATGGATGTAACTGGTCCCATAATGTAACAACTTAAACCATATTGCTTTTTACTCATAGAGTGAACTTTCAATGCCTTGCTTTGACGTTCAACACAGCGTCTGTGAGATCCTACCCCCGGGATCTCCTCTCCTACCTTTTTACCCTTTTTTTTTTTTTTAACTTAACTTTTGCAGGTGACCTTGGTAAACATCCAGTGTTAGTAGTAATTGAGGTCATTTCAGGCAAATCTGCCTTTCCCAAATGGGACTTGGTACTTCTCAAGGTCAAGTGATTGGAAGCGTACCCCATGATCTGAGACTTTGTAAAGATCAAATATAACATGACATGCTTTTTTCTGAGGTTAGCTTTAAGGGAGTGGGGGAGGGCGAACCTTGGCTTATATGTAGGGGTCTGTGGTGTTTGGGAATAAACATGCTGATTTTTAAAAGCAGCACTTAAAAGGTTCAATCTGTGATTGTGCAGTGGACACAGTGTTCTAGCTATTTCATTGACCCATTTTCAGCTGTAAGAAATAAACAGTGTTGTCATGAGGCATAGCATTGATCAATCTGAAGGAAAATCATCTGCTTTTCTAAATTTGGGGGCTCTTGCAGACTAGAACACGATGTCACAGCATGTCATTTTGACAAGATGCCAAGCAGTCTTTCAACAGGTTGTCTGGTAGAAAACACTTAGGTACTGTGGCAATGGCTGCTATTGAAATGTCTAGATGGATAAAATGGTACAAACTTGTTTGCTGACACACAGAAACAGAGACTGTTAAACTACCTGCAAGTGATACAAGACTTGAGACTTAGCCCTTTTCATCTTCACAGTATTTCATAATCGTAATCCTCTTTAACACCCCCTGGAAGTCGTTGGTCTCCTGATTTTGTAGTTAGGAGAACAGAGGCTGCCAACGATAGTATCTGAGCTGAAATTGAGGCTCAGAAGTTTCTTGTTTCCACTTTTGTGCTAAAATTGCCTTCCTGAAATGAGCAGGATTGCTCAAGTTTGAGCAAGAGACCTCTCCCATATAAAGTTAGTTTAATTACTAGCCTGGTGTTTTAATCTAGTTCAGAGGCATTCCACAGAGCTTGGTGCTGCTTTGGGTGCATTGGTAATTACCAAGTGAAGTTGCTAACACACTGAGCTTCTGGAAACTTCTATGCATTGCAAGAGAGTGACCTGGCAGTCCCCTGCTTTCTGCTGGTCTTGGGTGTCATCTGCTAAATTCACTGAGATCTGTGAACCCAGACTTCACTGAGCAGAATTCACCTCTCTGTTCAGCGTGGTTGGTCTTTCTTACCTCCCTAGCTTATGCTCATTTATATTATCCCAGCTTCCGGCCTCAGGTTTGGTTTCCTGTGACGCTCTACTCCAGGATCACCTACCTTAACCCACCTCTCCATGTCAGAAATCACTTCAGCAATTCGAGGTCCATCCTTTTAGGGGCATCACGCCTTTAGCTTTGCTGTGTAGTTTGCTCTGTTTTTGATTCCGGATAGCACTTTTTAGTAATAAAGCTTTTTACTGTTTCTTGTTGTGCTTGGGTAGAAAAATGCAAATGACCTGAAGTGACCTGATACTTTTAAACCTGGTAGGTGTCCCTCCACGTGGATCTTTAAAAAGAGGACTGCAGTCCTAGTTTTAGTTGGGACAGATAATCTTCAGTTCTCTTTCCTGGGGTCCTTTTGTGTGCGCTTGTTAACATGACAATGCCAGACCCAGGAGGGGGGCATTGTTGGCCCTGCCTTGTGTGTTTAGGCCTGCAGTGCTTCACCTCACCTAAATTGGACTTAACCTGGTGGCCTTCTATTTTTCTCCTGAATTGACTTGCAAAATACCCTACTATTCTGTGACTTCCCAGTAAATGGTAATTAGAATACGTGCCTTAGAAATACATTTACAACTGAAAAAAAAAAAAGTGGATGTGGTAAACATTTCACATTCCTGAGGTTAGAAATAGTTTGGAGCAGATATAGTGAAGGCTGTAAACAAAAGACCCCTCTTTTGGTAACATTTAGAAATGTCTGAAAGAAAGTAAAATTCTCTCTCTACCCCTTACTGCTCCAGTCTCTCTTCAAAGGATAACCACTGCTTATGTGTATATATAAATATATATATATATATATATATATATATATATATATATATATATATATATATATATATCTTTAAGAAAAGAAAAACTTTCTACTAAGATCAATATTTATCTTTCCTCCCCCTTTCCTTTCTTTCTCTCTGTGTATCACAAATTGTACCCATATCAGTATCAATCTCGTGTATGCATGTTTTAACAAAAATAGAACCTTTCTAAGCACACACTATATCTTAAAGCTGTTTCCTCATTTTATTTTAATAGCTGTATAAATTTAAAAAAAAATTTTTAAAGCAGTTTGCTACTGATGGGTATTTATGTTGTTTCTTGTCTGGGGATATTACAAGCAATGACAGAGTGAACATCCCTGCATATATTTTGACATAATGTTGTGAGTATATATATGAGTCCCAATGATAAATTCCTGGTAATGAAATTGTTAGGTCAGGGGGCATGTGCATTTTTTAGTGTTAATAGAATTTTGTCAAATTACACCAGTTTATCAATTTTATCTTGGTAACACATAAGTGCATGAGACTAGTGTCTTGATTTAGCAGCTTTAAACACTATATCTATTTTTATGAGCTCATAGCTCCACATGAAGAAAACAACCGTTGCGTCATTACGTTGAGGACATGGTGCCATGCTAATTCTCTAACACCAAAGGGACAGTGTATGCTTTACAACCACCACAGTGGGTAGTTCTCCCCTCCTTCTTGGCCCACATTTGACTTGCATCTGGATCTCTGGGAAAACCTCCTCATGGGGTTTCTTCATTTTGACTTCTGACTCTCCCAAATCTTGTTTTGTTCCCACAGTCGCCAGATTGATTGATCTATTTAAAATGTAAATCAGATTAATTATTCACACAACACACTTCCATGGAGAGCTGACTGTGTGCCCTGTTCTAGCCATTTAGGATGTGGCTGTGAAGTCCATGGACCTGCTCACAGTTTGGTGGGTAGAAAAAGCCAGCCATCAAGAAAACACAGTAATACCTTGGTTTGCGAGCATAATTCGTTCCGGAAGCAAACTACTACTCTTATTGCAAGATATCGCTTGTTTACCACGTTAAAATATACTTGATTTGCATTAAAATGTAGATAATTTGTTCTAGAAACAAATTACTCATATTGCAAGACATCGCTCGTTTACCAAGTTAAAATGCATTAGAAATATTTGCTCGTCTTGGGGAGTGCTAGCAAACCATGTTAACTCAGAATCCAGGGTTTTACTGTACACAATATCAGGTGGTGTTAAAAAGCTATGAAGAAGAAGAAAGGCTGGGTAGGCTGAGGGTATGGAGAAGGGCCAAGGCAGGTTGAAATTGGAGGGGGTACATTTCAATGGGGTGGTCAGGGAAGACCTCTCTGATGAGATGATATTTGAGCAGAAACCAAAGCAAATGAGGAATTAGTGTGCCCCTGCAGAAACTGTGTCTCCCTGGTGAGAAACTATCCAGCAGCCTCCTGCTGAGCTCAGGACAGAACCCCAAGTCCTTCACTGCTGGCCCTGTCCTCTGCACCCCCCATTTTGTACCACCTTCTCCTCTGTTGGATGCACTGACTGCCTCTCCTTTCTTCAGTACTCCAAACTCATTTCCTCTCGCCTTTCAGCCTGTCTAAAGGTCCTTCCCCTCACATCTTAGCTCCGCAGATGCCTGCTCACAAAGGCGACCATGTCATCACTGTCATATCCCCTCTTCCTGTTCTTTACATAGCACCCAGCACCACCTGATACTTTTCTCTGTGTGTACATCTCCCTAATCTAGAGTGCATTTGGATACCAGAGACCTGTCTTTTCCACACTGTTTGTAACAGTTTCTGGCACATAATTAGACATTTGACAAGTATTTGTTGAGCCAATGAATGGTGAGCAAAAGCCATGTGTTTGCAATGTATAAAGAAGGATATTAGAGCATAGAAACGGAGTGAATTGGCAAGTAAGGACCAAAGAAGACCACGATTATTGGAAGTCGGCTGTAAAGAAAGGGGCTAATTACATGAGAGGTTGCTTTTCCAGTTTCAGAGACATCTACTAATTCACCCAGCAAGCTCTGCCCTGGGCTGTGGGGATATGAAAAAAAAAATCAATAATGCATGGTTTTAAGGAGTTTACCATCTCATGGGGACGGTCAGGCAAGCAGACAGATCCTTGGAATAAATCACCAGTGCGGCTAAGAAGGGCTATCAGAGGGGTGTGCACAGGGTTCTGAGGGAGGTGGAGCGGACTCAGCAAGAAGACCAGGAAGGCTTTCTGAAGGGAGATGGCCTTAAAAGGTGAGTCAGTTAACCAGGTGGGAGACAAAGACAAGTGGCGTGATCAGCTTTGTGTTTAAGAAGGGATAATTCAGCTTCAGGATGGAGGGTGCCCTGCGGGAGAGCAGGACTGAAAGCTGGGAGGCCACTTAGGAGGATATTGGCTGGGAACAGGCGGCGTGGAGGGATGGCTTTACCTAAGCTTGGGCCGTGATGGTGGGATACAGAGGCGGGGATACATTTGAAGGGGTTTTGAGAGCCTCGCAACATCTTGAAATATGATTAAAAGGTGAAAAGTAAAGGAAGATTAAAACATGAATCTCGGGCCAGCCAAGTGGCGCATTGGTTAAGAGCTGGCTTTGAACGCCAGAGGGCCCTGGTTCAGATCCCACATATGACGGCCAGTGACACTGCCCTCTACAGCTAAGATGCTGAACAGCAGCTCAACCTGGAGCTGGGTTGCTGTGAATCTCCGGCGATGGCAGGTGGGTTGCCATGGGCTACCGTGTGTAGCCAGCAGCCAGTGTGAGCGGCCAGCAGCCGCAGTGAGTGGCCGTCCAGAAGCCGGCAACTTGTCTGTTCCCTTTCCCCCAATTCCCCAGTGCTGTTCCCATCCCCCAATTCCCCAATAAAAATCTTAAAAAAAAAATGACTCATATTTCTAGTAGATGATACTACTTTAAATTTTAGATTTTCATAATGTTTGAGACGCTGCAAGAAACCTGAAAAGACTTCCTATCTGATGTTACCTTTTTAATTGAGGAATGGAAGCCTAGAAGTCACATGAGATTTAAGTAGGTGATGTAGGTAGGCCCGGGCAGGGCTAAGACAGGGACTGCCCCTGACTTCCTATCCAGTGTTTGTTCTTACTCTGCCATGTTGAATGCAGGAGTAGGGCCTTGTAGGATAGGGACTGTAGATGCTCTTTTAAGGGTTGTCCACATGCATGGAGCTATAAGAGTGGGTAAGGTCCCCAAGCTAATGGAGCACCAATGACAGAACTCAGAGACCACCCACATTTCGGTGGCAGAAGTATGGGTGCAGAAAAAGCAGAAGCAGCCGTCAGGTGGAGAACGGGAGTGAACAGTGTGTGGGAGCTAGTAAAGGGATGAGATATAGTGGGGAGGAGGGAGAAGTGACTGGCATTAAATGCTGCAGAGATCAAGGGTGATGAAGGCCAAGAAAAGGTCTTTGCACTTAAAGATGGGGGTCAGTGGTTCTAAGTAGGATGGCAGAAGTAGAAACCTTATGAGAAAATATTAGCAGGCACAAACCACTAACTTTTACTGGGAGAGGAAAATACGGAAAACAGTACAGTAACTGGAAGAGAGTTGCGCAGTAATGCTAGTGGGGAGAGGAGCTTGAGAGATTTATTGTTTCTTTTCATTTTGTTGGGAGAACCATGCCTGTCCATATACAGAGAGGAAAAAGTCTCTGAAGATGGAAGGGTTTGGAGCATCTGAAGATCGCAAGATCGAATATGGTGCTAGCACTTTCAGGAGGGACTTAGGAACAGAGTCCAGGCTTCCCATTAATGGAAAGCTACATACATCCTATGAGGCAGATAATTTTGTTTTTTGTTTTGTTTTATTCAGCTCCAAGTTACAGCTGAGGAAAGGAAGGCGTGATGGGTTTAGGTAATTTGTCTAAGGTCACATGCCTTGTAAGTAAGTGGGAGGCTAGGTTTCAAACTCAGTTCAATCTCTCTTGGAAACCTGAGCTATCACATAAAGATATGTTGAGCCAGATAGCAGAGAGCAGATGCCTGATAATTCAGGGAAGTTGAAAAAGTTATATGCTATGCATTGATATTGAGCAGTTGGCAGGTTTGGTGTCATTGTTGACAGCGAAGGTACTAGGGAAATGGAGATGAAAAGAATTGAGATGACACTAGATGTCATGACTCTGTGATAGCTTAGGCCAGGGTAGTTACTGTGTAGCCTAATTGCTTTTAGTACCCAGTGCTATTTTTAAATGTAAGATATTATAAGAAAATGACTCAATTTTGCTTTTTGTTTTGTTTTAGAATAAGGACATGTTATTTTAGATCTTATGTCAACTCTTTAAATTATAGAAATTAAAATTATTTTATCCATTGTGAGGCAATAGGGCCTTCCTGTTTTCCTAACTCTTATATTAGCCAGAGTAGCAGGGCAGACCACATATGTATGCAGAGAGCGTCAAACCGGATAGGGGAGCCATGTTGCTATTCCATATGCTATTTGTGTTAATTGAAAAAAAACTCTGGGCCAGCCGAGTGGCGCATTGGTTAAGAGCTGGCTTGGGATGCCAGAGGGCCCTGGTTTGGATACCACATAGGAGGGCCAGTGACACTGCCCTCCACAGCTAAGATGCTGAACAACAGCTCAACCTGGAGCTGGGCTGCCATGAGTCACCGGCGATGGCAGGTGGGTTGCCATGGGCTACCATGTATAGCCAGCAGCCAGCATGAGTGGCCAGCAGCTGCTGTGAGCGGCTAGCCAGAAGCTGGTGACTGATCTGCCTCGCCCAGAAGAGCACAGTGATGGTGCCAACTTGGGCCAGTGAAGCAACGTCCTCCACAACTAGACTGAAGAACAAAAGAATAGCAACTTGTCTGTTCCCCTTCTCCCAATTCCCCAATAAAAATTAAAAAAAATCTAAAAAAAAACCAAGAAAAATATCTTTATGCCTTCCTGATAGCTTTGTCAAAAACATCTGCCATAAAATGACCATTTTGGACATTTTATCTTATTAAAAGGCAGAATTTTAGAAATTAAGGAGAGTATGTCAAGTACTTCAAGGGGCCAGGTTTTGTATCTAGTATGGTGTGAACCTGTGATTAATATTGGAAGTCATGTGATATTGTTCATAGCACTCTGCTTAAAGTTGTATTAAAAGAAAAACTGGAAAAAAAGGCGGGGGGGGGTGCTTTTTTCTTTATCTTTCTGCCCCTGTGTTTCAGATGCATCATCTGCAGAAAAAAGATAGTACTAGTATCTACATATTCATAGGACTGTAGTGGGGTTTACTAAAATAATGCATGTAAAGGACATAGGCTAGAACTTAGCACATAATATACATGATGTGTCAGTTATTAATATTAAATTATAGGATGTCAGCTAATGGATTCATGTAGAAATACCTCGCTCCTTCACTCGGCCCCACTCCTAGGTAGTTTCTGATGCTATGCGGTCAAAAGCCCCCTCAGGTCAGGCATTCTGCTTTGGGTTTGGAAAGGAGACACCTTGAAAACTATTATTTTTATAAAACAGTGCCCCAAAAGTTGAGTATGCAGAAGCGACTAGAAAAGATTCTTAGAAATATTAGAAAATGAGTGATTTTTTTTTTTTGGTCATTCTTCCATTCAGTCATCAAATATTTGTTGAGCATTAACTCTAGTAGGTGCTAGAGCTACAAATGTGAGTACAATAGCATTCCCTTTAAAGTGATCAGTGTTAAGGATGGTGAGAGACTATCACCACATATTCTAGTGCCATACATTAAAAATTAATTGTAATACACAGTATAGTTTTGAGAAGAAAATTCAGATATAAAAGAATATGTAACAATAAAATATTAGTGTCCTAGCCCCTTGTTGCAGATAACCTACGTTTCCAGAGACAAACATTTTTATCAAGTTAGTACTAGTTCTGTCTTGTTGGATTGTTTCTTTTGCTTTTGTTTTTTGCTAAGTTCTTGAATGGTTAGTTTTAGCACAGCACTTTTTTATTTTAACTTAACTTGTATAATATACTATGCTGTCCTTCGTGTTTTAAAAGTATTGAAAATGTTGCTACTAATCCACTGTTCATAGTGCATTGAATATATTTTCCAGAAATGACAGCTATATTTCTACTAATCTAGTCTTACATTTCTCTGGTTTCTAATTGTGACCAAGGTACATATTTAAAAGATGGCCAGTTTAAGAACTGTTTTTTTACTATAAAATTAAGGAGATATGTCTTGTGACAACCAGAGAGTCCCATGTGGGGTGTGATAAATTTAGCAAACTAGTATAAACTTATTTAATAGGATTAAGTCTTCTGCCAAATAAAAGATTGACTCTTAGCCTGATAGGTGTAGAACTCTACCGTGATTCCACATAGTAGTCATACCCCAGATGCTAGCTGTTTAAAGAATATATTGGGTTGTCAGAAAAGTCAGGATGTATTTTTTCTATGTTTTTCATTGCAAAAATGCGTCATGACTTTTCCGACAACCCAATATTAGTTACTTTTATTTTCTGTTCCAACAAGACAGTGTGCTTTACACTGATAGTAGTAATTACCTTTATATCATCACCCTTTATTGAAAATCCTTGTGCTAGGAATTGTATTAGGCACTTTATATTAATTATTGGGTTTAAGTTCATAACGTCAATACAAATGTTACATTTTATAGATGAGGAATTGGAGGGACAGAGATTTTAAGAATTTCACCCACCGTCAGCTAAGTGGCAGAGCAATAATTTGAGCCCAGGTCTCCGACTCCAAAGCCTGTATTCTTGCTCTTAATGTGTCCTGCCGTTGGCGTGGAATGGCAGAAATTAGATAGAGATCCGTATTTAAGATGATACGTTTGGACTATTTGAATGCAGTCTGCTGCTTTTCTGAAAAGTCACCCTCTTCAAGAAGAATTGCACACAGGAAGGTGAAACACGGAGGCATTCCCCCTCAGCTAACCCATCAGCCATAGTGATTAATGGTGCAGAGAAACGGCCTTCACTGAGTGTGCTGAAGGGGATTGGAATAAAAAGCTTTCTTCTTTCTCCCTGGACTTTAAAGATCTACATTAAGGAGAAAAAGAAAAAAGGAATTCTGTCAGGGGCATTGCCTGCCTAATATTGCACATATGAAAGAAACTTGTCAAGAGAATGAGTCGAGGAAGCCAGTTTGAGCGTCTCATCAACAAGACATGAAGTTCTCTCTATAGGGTTTCTAGCCATTGGCCGATGAGCATCGTTGATGGCAAGGCAGCGTACACTCGTAAAACAGTAAATAGAGAATTAGAACTGACACAGGAGTGGCCTTTCCTACCAAAAAACCTTGAGTTGCCAAGATGCTTTTGTTAGACTTGCGATGAAATTAAGGAGAAACCAATATCCTAAACGTCCCTAGGCTAAAGAAACCAAATAATAGGCTCTGATACTTTCTATTCACATTGAAGTCATTTCAGTGTCACTGGTCTCGAGCCTCCAGTTGTTGGCTGGTTTGTTTTTAACACCAATGACACAGTCACGTAACAAACAGGTCTTGGCACCAGTGCTATTTCTCAGCTAGACACTGAAACTCACTCTGTTTATTTCCCAGCCACGTGGCCCTAACTGTCCCTTGGCTGGGCAGGAGAGGGGCTGCCAGGCTGTGTAGACAAGGGTTAACTTGCTTGGGAGAAACCAAGAGGAATGCTAAAGAATCAAGACATGACATGCTGCCCATTGTTTGTAGCTCCAGGATCAAAATATACAATTATACATGCCAAATAAATTCTAAACCTGTAAGTTAGGAAAAGAGGGGTGGCTCTGACTACAGGTGCCAGAAGCATTAAATAACATTCTCAGACAAGGTGCACCACTGTTGTCTTGAAGGCTGCAGGGTCCCCCAGTCTGGCATTTTCCCCCATGCGAGACAATGTGCATTCACTGCAGGAGTCTCTGTTAAGCCTCCGTCTCCCAGACCTGCTGGCTCCTGGGGCCCGGCCCTGACACAGAGGTGCCTTTGTGAGTGTAATTACCTTCCCCTGTATTAGAAATCGCCTGTTTAGAGCTGTATTTGCAGGTACAGCTAGAATAAGCAGGAATTAGCATGTGAAAAGACCTGCCCTGGCCCTGACTTCTTTATCAGCAACCATCCCTCAGGACTGGTGTTTTTTGTTGTTGTTGTTGTTTGTTTGTTTCCCCTCAAATTGATTGGGCAGGTGTGGTACCAACTGAGATGAAGAACTTTAAAAGAAAACAAAAAAGACTTTGGAGATAGCTGTTTGTGTGTGTGTGTGATACCAATCCTGTTGTGTTATATCTTTTGACAGTTTCGTGCCCGACAGAGTTGCCAGAATAAAGCCGAGTGGATGAGTCCAGCAACTTATAAATTGATGAAAGCTCCCTTCGGCTTTCAACACAGTGTCCACATCCAAAAAAGCATGAGGATCAAAATAAATAATTCCTTTGCCATGGTGATACTGTGGCCAGCGTCCCCCATCCTGTCTAATTGGCTTGTGTCGATTGTGGAGTATTACCTTGAAGTTAAGTGAGGCCTACCCTTAAAGAAGCTTTCCTAGACCTTAAATAGAATGACGATGGAGAGACTTCAGAACGATACAGAATTGGAATGGAGCCAGAGTCGATAATTAAACTAGATCTCAGTTTGGATTCTGGTTTATTTATATATAGGTCTCCCCTGAGATGCCTTTTATTGTTCCTGTCTGTTATTACTGGGCCTTTTATTAAAAAGGAAAAAAAAACACCAGTAATTTCCCCTCTTTGGAGAAAGAGTACTTTAATGAATAGTGAGAGATTAGATGATTGCATTTTGCATTTATGAATTTCCCCCAAGTGATTTTACTGTGTACCAAGGAAAGTCAGGGCTAACCAGAGAGTGGCGGAGACTGGGCTGCCTGAGAACCAGCGAGAAAGACTTAAGGCAGGAAAATGTGGGGATTTTGTTACGGGACGAGAACGTTTTCAAAGATTTATTTTAAGTGGCACACATTTTGTAATTTATTAATTTTTTAATGGCCAAAGTAATTATTTTGGTGTTGCTGACGCAGGCTCTTGGGCAGCATGGAATGTTTCCCTTTATTATAAAGTTGCCTGTTCAGAACGGCTGATCACCTAGTAAAAATTGTGCATGAGGCCAGCAGAATTCAAGCCAAACAGGTTTATGTTTTGATGTAGGACTGGAGAATGGGTGTTCACCCCAAAGTGAAGGATTTATCAAGGAATCTGGGAGAGAAACGTTCTCACTGTTGGAACTTTAAAAGCCTTTTTCACATCCTGCTTCCCTTTTCATTGTGCGGGAGCAACAGGTCAGGCATTGCCTGGGGCTGCCTTACAAATTGGCACCTGCCTTTGTGCCTTAGACCTGAAGGAAGTGGTGAGGAAAGGAGGCCAGGGAAATTTAATAAGTCTGTGCCTTTTGCTCCAACCTTCTGCAAAGTTAGCTTTCCTTGGAAATGGGGCTTTGATGCCTGGGGTGTGAGAGAGGCTTGAAGCACCTCGTGACTCAAGAGAGTGATTTGCTACACGGAGATAGATGACTGTGCAGGTGCTGGGCTGTGGGAGAATGCCGGCACCGAAAGAGGCAGGGAGTCGTGGACCTCTACCTCGTCCCTACCGTGACTTACATCTTTACACTATACACCGGACTCTCACAGTTATTACCTCATTTATTCCTAAACCCCTGCTCCCTCCCCCCAACCCTGGAAGAAGGCAGCCTATGGTTGGTATGTTTGACAAGGAAGATTCAGAGCTTGATTCCTCCTAGTGCTCATCACGCAGCTACGCAGAGATAGAGAGGAGGTTTGCACCAGAGGTTCTTCATACCTGGATCGGTGGAAATTTGAGTTTTTAAATGTTTCAGCTTGCTGGCCTCTGTGGAGCAGAGATGGTGGCTGTTCCTCATGTTATCTTTTGGCCTTGACTTTTCCTTTGCTCCCTTTTTCTCATATAATCAGCAACCTAAGACTCCTTACATGTCTTAACATTTGCTCTCGTATGCATAAATTTGATTTTTATTATACACTGCCTGACCCATGGTAGGAAGAATACGACATATTCCTATCCATTTTCCTTTAATGTTTCAGAGTGCAGCTCCACCTTTTCCTTAAACTTGTTCTCTTGTTTTGTTTGTTCTTTTGCGTTTTGATTAAGGCGTTTTTCTTCCCAGTCATCTGGAGCTGTTTTCAAACATCTCTTAAAGCACATCACATGCACCCCTCACTGGGCACTTGTTCTCACGCTGACACGGGATCGGGGAGAGAGTTCCTCCTTGGGAAAACCCAACTGCTTCTTCACATGGCCTTCCTCTCCTTGTGTCACAAGGATGTTTCTAATTTCAAATCACATCTTCTCATGGCCTTCTGATCCTATGGAAGCCACATAGCTTAAGAGAGGCTAATCACTGTCTTTCTCTCTCTCTTTTTAATGTTAACATTCTAGTACAAAATTATCCACTACTTCCTCCTAAGCTCTGTTGTATCCCCAGCAAATTATATGTATATCTTTGTTTGAAAAACAAAAAGCTTGGTTTTGGTTTCTAGTATAGTTTTCCAAGAAATGGGTTAGTTTTCCTTGCAGAAACCTGACAGCGTATCCCAAAGCCTCTCATTTCTCTTTTGAGTTGTGGTTTTTTCTGTGTGAATGGGCAAAGCCAAATCACTGTCACCAGCAACAAGCCTTAAGCACCAGCTGACAGCCTGAGATTTTGCGAAGTGTTCTCTAAAGTAAATCAGACAGTAGATCCTGGCCCCTGGTGGCTTACAGTCTGAAATCGGCAACACGGACATAGGCAGATATGAGAGCCTGGAGAAAACCGAGGACCGCATTGAGAAAGTGCAGACAAGGCGGAGCCATGTGGAATCCACTCCCTGCTTATCTTCTAATTAAAGGACCCTCAGTGGAAAGAGTGGCATTTGGGTTTAAATGAATGAAGAGGTGGTATTTAAGAGGTTGATGTTCCCAGCTTAGCAATCATCAAAGAAGATGCAGAGTGATAGGTGTGCCTTGATTGATCAGATGAATGGGGGGCATTGAGTAGCTTTACTGAGAGGAATCAAGCTGACCAAGGGGAGGGAAATGGGAACGTGAAGCCATTACCAAGCTGTGAGATGGTGAGAACACTGGGCCTAGTCTACAGAACAGGGAAGACCAGAGGTGGCAGAACAGTTTTCGAAATAACAAATAGAAAGGACATTTAGGCGATATGGCTGAGGAATGAAGATGTTAGACCATACTGCCCACCCCACCCCCCCAAAAAAAACAACAACCGTACACCATGAATTTTAGGAGAAGAAAAGGCAAAATTAAAACCACAGTAGCATGATCCCAACGATGGGATGGTTGTTCATCTTACCGCTGAAGGAAGCACTCCAGAACAAACACAGTAGTTGTAGCGGTTATCCCTGACTGGTGAACATCAAGAGCAATTTAAATTTTCAGGACTTTTCTGTATTGTGTAGGATAAGCACTTAATGTTTTATAATCAGGGGGAGAAAGCATTTTAAAGGGGAACATATTATCAGCACAAAAATGAGCAGAGCATACAGACTGAAGTTGGGCTTACATAGGTGAAGGTGGGGGCAATGAGGTTAAAAGTAAAAAATGGATTTAGTAAAAAGCAAGGTGTGTGAGAGGAGGAATGAAATCAGCCTTAAAAGTTACTCCAGAGTGATTCATTTGGACAGTCGGTAACGTGGCAGTGTTTTTTGCTATAGTTGAGGAGCCAGACATGAAGATTTAGATCTTAATTTGAGTTGGTTACTTGGCATCTAATATGGATAATCGCCTGGACAGAGTCTGTAGGTGGGCAAATGGCTGGCAGAACTTAGAGGAAGGTTTGGAAGCAAAATAAGGAAAAGGAAGTAAAAGTAGAGAAACAAATGGGAGATAGTGTTACCGTTACAAAGTAACTACCTTCATTATAGCTTTTTAAAAAACAATCATAAGGAAAAGATTAGATGCCTCACATGGACACTGGTGTTATACTGTACTTTTCCCCCCTTGAAAAACTGAGGGAAAGAGAAAGAACTGGAGAATCCTGAGTTTTGGACCTGCCTCTGGACCCGAGAAAGCCAACAGCATGGCCCTTAATAAGCATGCAGTTAATCGAGTAACTCTCCTGGGCATCCATTTGCTCGAATATAAAATGAGGAACTTGGGTGCGGTGGCTTTTGTGGTTCCTCTTCTCAGTCAAGCATTTAACAGTTTGGGGGTCGATAAGATACAGAAGTTTGGGCTGGTTGGAAGTACATGATGTGGCTCTTGTCTTCTCTCTCTTTTTTTTTCCAAGATTTTATTGGGGAAGGAGAACATTGTGTTTTTCCAGGACCCATCAGCTTTAAATCAAGTTGTTGTCCTTCAATCTTAGTTGTGGAGGGCGTAAGCTCAGCTCCAAAACCAGTCGTCGCTTTCAATCTAGTTGCAGGGAGGCACAGCCCGCCATCCCATGTGGGAGTCGAACCGGCAACCTTGTACAGCTGAGCCATCCAGCCATCCATTGGCAGCACAGCTCGGGCGCAGCTCAGTGCCCCATGTGGGAATCGAATCAGTGACCCTGTTGCTCAGAGCTCACGCTCTAACCAACTGCGCCATCCGGCCGGCCCTCATCTTCTCTTGAAATATCTGTACTCACAGTGGACAGAGGCATCTGAACACATCCCTGGATGAGCTGACTGAGAAACAGGCAACATGACAGCATCCAGATTCCAAGCTTTCATTCTGGTTGGAGGGATGGGCCAAACTAGGAAGAAGTTTAATAGGATTAAACATAAAGTCCTCCTTATGTTATTTCTTTAAGGCAACAAATTAAGTTACAAGAGACCTAGGCTAATAGCAGTTCCTGTGAAAAAGTATGCAGGCTTTTGTTACCCACAAGCTCAGTTTGAGCCAGGAGTGTAAAGAGGGTGTCAGAAAAGCAAAGGTTACGTACAGTAACTGCTGTGTAGTGTTAAGGAAGTTTGACAGATTGGAGCCTAGCATCCGTCAAAAAAAACCCAAGCTCCAACCTCACCGGACCTCAATAAATGTCACTGGGTGTGGCTACAGCTGTTGAATCTGGATGGATTCATTGTGTTCTCTGATGAATCTCTGAATTTGGTGGAAATTTTTAGGCATTAGAGATCTGTAAAAGAAATGGTATTAAATCGTTGTCGAAAAGCGGTGACTTTCCTTTAGGACTAACCTCCCTAAAACACAATACATATCTTGTGGTTTTCATTAGATAATGAACAGTTTCAGCATCTTTTTGGGCACGCATCAATTCTCAAGGCCTCCCCATGGCATCATTTTGGCAGCAAAAATTACTTGATGAAGACTTTAGTTGTTAATTGTTCTACACACATCTTTTAAATGTGTAGGAATTATTGTAAATATTTTAAGCCTTTAGAACAGGCATTTATCCATGTTCCCTAAATCCTGGGCCGTAGGGGTAAGTAAGTGAATAAATTTGGGGATCCATGAACCCCTAGAAAATGTACATAATTTTTTACGTATGTGTAACTTTTTTCTGGGAAAGAGTCCAACACTTTCATCAGTCTCAAACAATTCAAAAACAAGTCCCTTCCCCCGCCACCTATGTAATTTGCCTACTTCCTAGTGTGTAAACAGAGAGGCACCTTGGTGGTGGTGTCCCATCTTGGGAGAACAGATCCTCCTTGAAATGCCAGTGACCTGCCATCAGTACGGATTTAAAAGGATGTCACATACAGAGTTCCAAAAACATTTTAATTGAAATCTTACCATTAGAATAAATGAGAACTACCCCCCTCTTCCTGACCCCACACAATAAAATTAGTTTTGGTTTTAAAAAGAAAATTCAGATTTATTACTTGCAGAATTTGGGTGATTTTGTTTTTTTCCCTTCCCCTTGTAACTTGTGAGTACAATTCAGTCGTCTTCTCCAGGAATATTTTGTTCTGAGGTAAGTTCCAAAGAAGTTTGATCTTCTCAATGGGATATGTGTTTCATGTGGTTTTTCTTCCTTTTCAAACGGACAGGGTGCCAAAGCATGCTTTCTGCGGGACATTCCTTTCTCGGCCATCTACTTTCCCTGCTATGCTCATGTGAAGGCTTCCTTTGCAAATGAAGACGGGCAGGTTAGCCCCGGAAGCCTGCTCTTAGCTGGCGCCATAGCTGGTGAGTGCCCCTCACAGAGCTCTGTTACCACCCCCCACCCCCTTGCCACTGCATGAGTTTTTGCTTCCAGTTCTGACGGCACATATGAGATGGCTATAGATTGCTTTGAAGGGCTACTGAAAAGAAAGGGAAAGAAATTAACCTTACTTCTGGCAGATTAGACTATTCATTTAATTTCTTAACTCCAGAAAAGTGTCATTAAAAATTGGTGCATTTTGGGGTATTGTTGGATTCCAATTCAAGTTCCATATCAATCCATAGTTTAACTTCATAGAATAAGAATGAGAACTGTTAAGTCAGAAGTATTAAAAATGTTTAATGCTTGTGCCTTCGTGGTATTTCTAAGCAAAATAGTGTATAAAAGCTTGTCCAGAATTGAAGCGATAATTATTATCATTTAGAGAAAAGAAATGTAGAACAACCAAAAATAACTTGGTCCTTATTAGATACCTGATTCCTACCAGCTATGTGAGGTTATAGGCACTGGGTGTGTGTGTTAATTGAATCCGAGAGAGAAATTATCTTTTTTTCAGTGTTAACAGTGAAAATATCAACAGAAAAAAAAAAATAGATGTGGACCTTGGCTTCTACACCCCAATGTAAATCCCTAGAGGAAATTTGATTATAGCCACAGCAGGAATCAGTTTGTTCTTTGATGCTCCTCCTTATCCAGAGATCCTAAAGGCCGGAACAATCTGGATTAGCTCTCCAGGTGGTGACAAACATTTAATGAGTTAACAAACCCTAAGGCAGTCAGGGGATGCCTGGGTCCAAACAGTTGATACAGGGGTTGTTCTCATCAGATATGTGGCTTAAGTCTCCTGAGAACAACTCCCTGCTTTGAGAAGTTGGTGCTGTTTTGTGGGCCCCACGGCCTGCCTGTAGCCTGGGGGCCCCTGGAGGAATGAACCAAGGTAGCTTCTCTTTCATTCTTAATTAATTCTTTTTCTCTCAAAGCAGCAATGTTGGCATAGGAGGCAGGACTGTACCTTCCTGGCTGCTCAGGAACTCTGCTTGTATGAGTGGCAATGAGACGACTCTCCCTGTATCAGGAAATCATGATTTCAAGACTAGAATATCAAATTCTCAGTGTTAATTCCAATTTAGCTGTTGACTCACTGTGTCTTTTATATGTCATTTACATATGTGTAAATGATAAATATTTTTTGAACCAAAAGGTTAGAATACAATTTGTTTCAAATTACTTACTTGAAATAAGGTAGGACCCAATGGGGAGAACCAACATACCTCTTAGTAGTGTGTGACTTTGGCCAAGTCACATAACCTCCCCTAAGTCTTGGTTTCCTTGGCTATAAATGGAGATGGTAACTGTCCTGACTAGAGTGTGGCTGTGAGGCTTAGTGAGAGCACCCGTGTGAAGGACTTAGGGACTAGCATGCAGTAAATATTTAATAAATGTTAGCCAGTAGTTCATTGAATCCAAAAGAACCTGTCTGTGTAAATCACTCCAAAAATCAATGATGAAATCAGAAGGTAAGTATTAGAGTTCAGATCCAACCTTTGCTGTGTTCACACTACAAAATTAATTGCCTTTTACTCTTCCGTCAGAGAAGATAGCTACTCAGATGTGATTTCTGGGTAGTAATCCTTACCACCAGAGTTATAGAAATTATGAGTAGGTTTTTTTTTCTGTTAAGGTTTATTTTCTTCCTTTTTTTTTTTAAGGAGGGCACAATTCACAGTGGCCCATGTGGGGATCAAACCAGCAACCTTGGTGTTATTAGCATCAGGCTCTAACCAACTGAACTAACAGGTCACCCCTCTTTTTTTTTTTATTACTATGAAAATAATATTGCTCATCATAAAATATTTGGAAAGTACCAGAAAGGGTAAATAGGAAATATTATCCATTATTCTACGACTCTAAGATATTTTACCCTTTTTAACATTTTTGCTAATTTTCTCCCCCTTGATGGTTTTTAACAGAGTTGCAATCACACTATACATATGTGGTTTTCACTTAATATCATATCTGAAGCATTGTTAGCCATCAGAGCAAAATGGTTCATGGCATGGGCTGTAGGGTCAGACTACCCAGCTTCAAATTCTAGTTTGTTCACTTAGAACTGTGTGACCTGTGCAAGTTATTTAATCCTTCTCTGCTGCTTTCTTCATATATATATATATATATATATATATATATATATATATATATGGATAAGAATAGTCTTAATCTCACAAGATTATTATGGGGATTAAGTGAATTAATAGATATAAAGATCCAAGAAAGTACCTGGCACTTAATAAGTATTTTTAAATGTTTGATGATAATATTAATTTTATTATATGTCATTTAAAATTTTGCAAACATAGCTTTTAATTGCTGAATACTTAACTAATTTTCAATCTTAGATAACAAAATTTTTTCAAAAAAATTTAAATACATGGTGTAAAAAATACCTTTGTGCTTAAAGGCTTTTCCCCTATTTTGGGGAAACATTCTCTTAAGTGAGTTTGCTGGTAAAATAAAGAAAGAGAAAGAGAGAAAGAGAAAGAGAGAAAGAAAGAAAGATTGTTTTTAAGACATTGCCACATTATTCTTGAAAGTTTTCACTACTTCACATCCCCCATGCTGCTGGTTTTTTAGCCCTATGGCCATCCTGTTGTCTTTAGAATTGGTTTCCAGATACCTTCTATATTTGTTATTTATTGATGCATTAACAAATTACCCCAAAACTTACAGCATAACATAGCAAACATTTATTATTTCAAAGTGTCTGTGGGTGGGGAGCAGCTTATCAGGGTGCCTCTGGCTCCAGGTCTGTCATGAGGTTGCAGTCAAGATGTCAGCCAGGGAGGGCTCTAGAAGACTTGACGAGTTGGAGGATTCATTTTCAAGATGGTTCAATCACCTGGCCATTGGCAGGAGGCCTCAGTTCCGGGCCATGTGACTTCTTCTTAGGTCACCTTGGATGTCCTCATGACATGGCAGCTGGCTTCTCCCAGAGCAAGATCAAGGAAAGAGAGGAGAAGAGAGAGGGAAGGGAGATGGGGAGGGAGGTGAAAAAGAAGGGGGGGTTGGAGGGGAGAGAGAGAACGCAAAGCAGAAGCTTCCATGTCTTTTATGACCTAGCCTTGGAGGTCACACGCCTACGTTTTCATACTGTCCTATTGGTTATAGTGATTAGCACTGTGTTAACAGGCGATGAGATGAGACAGAGGCAGAACTGTGAATACCAGAAGGTGAAGATCATTGAGGGTCATTTGGGTAGCTGGCTGTCACACTTACTATGGAACGTTTACTTTCATTTATTGTCCATCTTCCGCCTGTTGTTCCACTTCCATGGCAAGGAAAATATAAGACGCTTTGTCGTATTCGTTTTTTCTTCAAAGAGCAGATCAGCTGCAAAGTTTAACACTCTTGTAGATTCCACAAATCTGTATAAACTATGCAATGAGAACTAAACTACCTTCTTAATTTAATAACAGGTATCAGAAGCCCATGGCAAATGCCATAACTACTATTCTCATTACCATTAGGGATAAAACAAGAATGTCTCTATCATCCTTGTTTTTCAGCCTTATTTTGGAGGTTCCTGTCAGAGTGGTAAAATAAGAAAAAGTAAGAGGCAAAAAATATGAGAAAAGAAGAAATGAAACTATGATTATTTACAAATATTGCTTACCTGAAAATCCAAATGAAAATGCCTAAAATGTATCAGAATTAATGAGAAAGATTAGTAATGTATTTTGTTAAAGATGGACATAAAAATCTATATTAATGGTAAGCAGTGAACTGATGTCACGGCCGGAAGCAGGGCGATCAGCTGCCAACTGCAGAACCTCGCTGGCATGCTGGGCCAGACTGCTGATCTCAGTGTGGAGAAGGGCAAGGAAACTTTGTCCAGAAGCGTGCCAAGTGCTGCAGCACCACGCAGGGAAGCAAGCACAAAAATGCACACCCGTATGGGCTGGTGGGTGGAAGATAGGTCAGGCCCCCCATTTGTCTGGTGATAACAGTGCCAGCAAAAGTATTTCCTATGGAGAGGACACACAGGTGGAGTATGTACAGGATCCAAGGAGGTATATCCCAAGGCCAAAGTGATCTTGGTTTCCATTAAGAGAAAGGGGAAAATTCTGAAAGCAAACCAATAAAATGCACCTAAGCCATCAAAAAAAAAAAAAGAGAGAAAGGAGAAAAGCTTATCTCAAGCTATGATGACTAGTACTTAACCACTAAGTATATATTTTCATATTTTATATAAAACAGATTTTATATAAAATATAATTGTATATTTTATATTTAAATTGATCTCTTACACAAAATACACAGAATATGTTTTGTTGAACAATCCTATTATAAATAAGATGGGTCTGGGATTAAATGAATATGATTATGCTCTCTATGTTTTGATAGTAATTTCAGTTATTCAGTAAGTACTATCTTTTTCCAAAAATTTGATTTCGAGATAGATTGCTTTAGTAATATGCAACTTTTTAACAGTTGGTTGTTGCTATCTCAAAACCTAGAAAATACTGTTTTTAAAGATTTATATACCTATTCATAAATTGGGAATATCTTTAAATACTGGGAATATCTACCTCAGTAATTCACAGGGTAGAGTAAGACTAACTGCTATTTGAATTTATGTTCATGATGCAAAATACCTCATTATGTTAGAAGGTGAGGTTTGAAGGAAGGAGCCTGAAATTAAGAAACCAAATTCTAATTCCCTCTGATTAACATGTTGCTTTTTAATTAATGTAGGGCATTTCAATATGGCTTATAGATAATATCAAATAAAGGGTATCTCATACTCCTTATAGATAATAGAACGATCTCTCATGCCAGATGATCTTAATTGTCAGAATGATTAACAGGTCATTCTGTAGTGACTACGGTCTTGTCTTTCAAATAATTAGCTTAGACTAAGTTGTGATTCAGGAATATCTTTAAAAGTTGTTCATAACACAAACATGGAAGTATTATGTGTGTGACTGATCGTGACGCTTTCATAGATGTATTCCAAGAATTAAGATAGAAGAGTACTGTTGGCACAGATTCGTTAATTATGTCGCCATAAAGCTTAAGATCATTTAGAAGCAGATCCTTACAAACATGATGTAATGGAGAGGTTGGATTAAGGTAATGGACTGAGCACATTCGCCATCTCTCCTCGCCTCCCAACTACCTTAAAATGTCAGAAAATACATTTTTAAAAACTCCTTATTGGCACTAGAAAATGTCAGTGCCAGCCCCCAGAAAAGCAGGAAACAGAACCATATTCCTATTGACTCAAACTGGACTAAAGGATGCCACAGCCCGCAACACTGGCAGGAAAAACTACTTTTATTAATGTAAGAGCAGAACCAGAGAATTTTTAACCTCTGAGTGAACAATAGCATTCCTAGAGGTGGGGAGGGATGGAGGTTTTAGGGTAAATCATTACAAGAGTTAAAGAATTGCTTTTACTGCAGAAAGGTCGGGCTTGGTCCACTGTCTTCTCCTTTTTATAGGGAGTTCAGGCAACACTTGACTCCAGCCTAAAAGCCCAGAGCTGCATTCCAAAGGAAGGGACTACTTACCAGGAGAGGGCAGTTGTAAGGAACTGAAAGAAAGAGCAAGACTTAAGATAATTGCAGACCTTCACCACAGACGCAGAAAAAAAAAAACGAATAGCTGCTTTTCCCAAGATGGGTATAAAATAATTCCTTCTACTTCCAGAATGAAGCAATTCCATATTTCAGATTTGGAGATCTCAGCCCGCCAGCTAACGTAGTCTCTTGTATTCAGTTTACTGGCCTCACCCATGTCACAAACCCCGCAGACAGCCCACTCATTCGGGAGAGAAGCCTGTGGGTGACACTGACCTAGGGTATGGTCGAAGCACAGCCCTAATCAGCCTATCCTTTGAACTTGAATACCAATAGACAGCCAGAGGTCCTCAGACAAGACAAGACGGAGCAATAAGGTAAGTAAACAGAATTACAGAGAAAGCAGGCAATTCAGGGAACAGAGAAGAACTTTTAAGAACTATAATTAGGGTCCTCAGATTTTAAAGGAACAATCAGTAAAGAAGCTTTCTTGAAAACTAATAACAGGATTGCCAAAATTAAAAATCCATAGATGGTTTGAATGATAGAATGGATGTGATCAAAGACCAAACTAGGCATCTGGAAAATAAAGTCCTGGGGGGGAAAAAAACCAAAAAAACCAACAGCACTCTAGAATATGGAGCAAAAATACAGAGATGACAAATAAAAAAGTTTAAGAGACATGTTGGATTGATCCAGGAGGTCTAACATTCATTTAATAGGCATTCCCTAGGGAGAAGTAATGAGGGACGGGAGACAGCACACAATTAGTAATAGAAGGTTACTTCTCATCTGCAGTACTGGATACCTTCAAAGTGCCAAGGGGAGCGGATTACATCCCGAAGCATGCTAGCATTCGGGAGGGAGGGCCAAACTCAAGTTACTTTCTTTCTCCCGGGCCAGGACTCAAAGGTTACCCCTCAGACCTCTCTGAGACAAAATGAAAAGCGAATTTAAGAAAGAGGGATAGGAAATAAAAAAAAGGGAAATGTGGGATCTATGAAACAGAGCAAATAAAGTTAAACCTGAGAGTAGATATAAAACTGCTAACTTTGGCACATATGTATTTTTTTACAAGAACGTCATTGGGAGGCAGATAAAGGAAAGGAAAGACAAAAGTAGAAGTGTGTTGAAGTCCTCACCTTGCTGGTGAGGGATGTAAATGTTAATGGTACACATTGTAAATATTACACTTATGTAATAAATGCATAGAATATTTAAATAAATGAGTAAGGAAAGGGTGGAGATCAAAAGGGAAACAACTAGAAACAGAGAAAAAAAACCATAATAGAGGATAGCAGAAATAATCACAATAACAGCCACAACTGAATGGATTCAATGCCCTTAGTACAAAAGAGACACTTTTAGACGAGTCGTGAAAGGAAATCTAGTCACGTGAAGTTTGAGAAAACAGTAACAGAAAAATTGAAAGAGAATGGATTGAAAATACGTGCCAGGCAAACAACAATAAGCAAGTTTAGCAATATTAATGTCAGACTAAGTGGAATTGGGGGTTAAAAATAGCATTCAGAAGCACAGAGGCATATTTTAAACTTATAAAAGATAAAATTCACTAAGAAGGTAGATTGTCATCAACCTCTATATAGTATCAACATAACATTGTTTTATAAAACCTGAACTTAAAACTATGACAAGAACACAGTATTTTCTCATGCTAAATGAGAATCTTTACTTCTATAAAAGCTGATACATCAAATAGATAATTTAGATAAAACTCTGAACCTTGATCCAAAATGAATAGATATTAGCATTCAACCTATACACAGAAGCACAGATTTTATGAATATTAATGGGATATTTATGAAAATTAAGGATAACCCTCCTGAAGTTGTATTTTGCCGGTTATGCTTGCTTTTTCTACTCTTTAGTTGCTGGGCCCCCTTAAAGAGTGACAATTTTTTATTGGCTGGAGAGCACCCCAGATTGTTCCTGTCTCATAGGTAGTGTGTGGTCCCAAGGTCTCACCATTTGTCCATCACTGAAGCATCACATAGACTGCCCGTCCCCTCCCTCCTGAGGACCCT
>NW_017731715.1:881391-896032 GCF_001890085.2 Hipposideros armiger
CCCCACCCCCACCGCCAATCTTTGGGAAGAGAAAACTTGACCTTTTAATTAATGTTGTCTTAGCCTTTTGGAAGCCAGGAGAGACCAGGCAAATTCACTCAAGAGCCTTTGCCAACCCTGGCCCGGAAAATCAACAGATCTCTGGTGGCCAAGGTCTTCCCAGTAGATAGATGCTGCTTTCCCAGCCTTGCTTTGCAGCTGCCTGGTGCTGTTCTCCAGGTTCACTAGAAATCCCCTGTCTACAGAGATATCCACAGTTTCCCTGAGGCCCTCACAGCGGTCTGCCTAGGAGAGATGGGAGCCGGGGATGGGCGGATGAGAGTCTTGTGCAGGCTACCACGCATACGCAAGCATGCATGCATGTGCGCGCGCGCACATGCGCCACATACACAGAACACACCAGTTTTGCCACACAGCTTACTAAACATCTTACACATTTCTTTTGGCATTTTTATTCCACTAATCAGTATCCTCCCTTCCCCACCTCATACTTCTCTCTTTTTTCATAACAAGGAACTATTTAGGAGAACTACCCTAACTGAAGGAAACTTTTTACCTCTTTTACTGCCCGTGTGTCTGTCACAGTCACACTCGGACATGAGTGCCCACTGTTGTGAGTAGGATTTTATTGCATGTCTAAAGCAGACGGCCTTGCTAAACTCCTTCTAAACCAGGAAGTAAAACAAAATCGGTGGTGTGAACACTGGGTTTCTAAGCATTTTTCATGTTTCCTTCCATTTTGTTGGAGGATAAATTTCTGGCTCAAAGTTAAAATAATTCCTCCAAGCTAATAGGAAATGCAGGGTGACCTATCCAGTATAGCAGTGGATATAAAGGAAGCTTTTTCACATGCAAAAATGTGATGTGTTTTATAAAAAAAAAAAAAAGGGGGTTACTAAAGATGAATGTTTGAGGAGCTCAGTCAAGATGGAAGTGGAAGAGATTCAGCTTAGTAATAAAAATGCAAACGTGTACTATGCACATTTCCCCAGACACACATGCACACACTGTAACTTGAAAGCTGTCTGTTAGAAGGATGACATGTAGTTGTGAGCCAGACCACGTTGGTTTGGACAGAAATTCTTACAGAATTATTAAGCCTTAAAAAAAGCAAAGGAGATTTATGCATCTGCATTTGACCAATTTGGTTTGGAATAGGTTCATAATGGAAAAGTAATAAAACCATAAGAGACAGTGTCTTCTGAGTACAGTCTCGCTTTTAAAATATCTAAACATGGGCTGCCCCATTTTGGATAAAATGACTGTAGAAAAATTCCCCATTGGTAATTTTGGGAGGGTTTGTTGGTGGTGGTGGTGGTGTTGTTCCCTTTTCATTGATTATCAGCCAGTATAAATTTTTAGTGGTCTGTCAAATATTTTTTCTGGAGATGTCAGTCTTATGAAAAAGGAATCCTAAAGTGTTATCTATGGAAGCCTCCCTCTGGTCTCCCCCACGCACATACACACGCGCACACAGTGTTTGCTTAGCTATCAGTAAAGTCTTTTTCTGGTGTAACTGGAGAGGTTAGCATTTTGGAGAGAAGGGGGTGGTTGAATGTGTGTGAAAAGGCACCTCCTGTGACTGCCAGCAGCCACAGAAAAGCGTGAAGAGGAAACGCATAACAAGCTTCACCTCTGAAAAATCGGACCTAATAACTTTTCAAGTTTCTGATTTCAAAAGGAAAGAAAAAAAAAAAGAAAAAAAACTTTCTCCGTTGGTTCTCAACTACTTGAAGTAGTGTTATTGATAAATAATTTCTTAAAACCATTCAAGAATAGAAGCATAACAAATGGAGGTCAGGTGATTTGGGGAAGCAGAGGTGAGGCATGTAGGTGTGTCAGAGCGTCCATCACCACAGACAAGATAGTCAAGCTGTGCTTCCCAAAGGGGACAGTGAAATAGACATTTGATTTCATCGGATTCTTAACTTTCTTTCCACAGCCAGTAGTTCAAAGCACAGTTATTTTTATATAGTGAGAATGTGACCACACTGCGTTGGTGGTGTCTTTCCTGCAGGTATGCCGGCAGCATCTTTAGTGACCCCTGCTGATGTTATCAAGACTCGATTACAGGTGGCTGCCAGGGCCGGCCAAACCACTTACAGTGGAGTGATGGACTGCTTTAGGAAGATACTGCGGGAAGAAGGCCCAAAAGCTTTGTGGAAAGGAGCTGGCGGTATGGAAATAATTCATCCTTAACTAAACCTTTGGTATTAGGTAAAGTTTTAAAAATCTAATTATATCTGTTATTTTCCCTTTTTTTTTTTTTTTTTTGAAGCTCGTGTGTTTCGATCCTCACCCCAATTTGGTGTAACTTTGCTGACGTATGAATTGCTACAGCGGTGGTTCTACGTTGATTTTGGGGGAGTGTAAGTATCATTGCTAACTGCAGCTCAATTTCAGCGGCTTCTAATACTCAGTCATCATGGAAAAAGATGCATTAGCCTATGCCCTATGACGAAATAAAGAAGATGAAGGAAAATGGTGAAATCACGTTACCAAACCCATTTCCAAGGGGAACATATAACTGACTCGAATTCCACAACTCCTCTATGATACAGAGTTTCAGGTTTTGAATGTTGTTTTTACCAAGTTAAAAAAATAAAAAATAAAACAAAACTCAGATTCTCACTGTTTTCTTCTTCTAGGAAACCCATGGGGTCAGAGCCAGTTCCTAAATCCCGGATCACACTGCCTGCTCCCAATCCCGATCACGTTGGGGGCTACAAACTGGCAGTTGCAACGTTCGCAGGGATTGAAAACAAGTTTGGATTTTACCTACCTCTCTTCAAGCCATCAGTATCTACCTCAAAAGTCCCTAGTGGAGGCCCCTAGGAGGACCAACCCTGGGATGTTGCTACAGCCCTGTTGTTACATGGGGAAAGGACGCCCCATTTCGGATTGAAGCAATATTTTCTTCCTCTTACATCTATATCTTGTTTAAATTCAAGTCCCGGCTTTTTATAAAGTGAAATCATTCAATTTCTTTGTGTTTTCGTATCCAGATCATTGTAAAATTATTCATAATTATACTTTGGGGCTCTGCTCACAAACCTTTGGTTGTATCTGCCATTTGCTGCCATTTGGTTAACACAGGGTTTGGGAGAAAGAGCGAGTCTGAATAGAAATTGGAGCTGTTCTACTTGGATTAGGAATATAATCCCAAAGAGGCTACTGAAAGGCAGCCATGGTACCCAGAGCAAGGTGTATCGCGTGTATGTTTAAACTGATAGAAAACTGGCTACATTTTTATAAAAGTAAAAAGCATTGGAAGCAATGAAAATATCATCAGAAAATATAGCTAGCCTGGCTTCAGATTTTAAACATGCACTAATTCTGCCTCTGGGTTATATTATGAAGCTTTTATGTGAACGTGTTTTGTTTTTGTTTTTATAATGAAAACCATATTGAAGATGTGTAATAATCATATACTGTTACTGGTACCAAGACTATCAGTGAGAAATCTTTGTAGTTTAGGGGAGTGCTCTTGGCATTGTTTTGTTTATTAGCACCTCTTCAGGATGTACTAATTTGGGATAACTGCTCGTAGGACACACATGTGCTGATTACTGCCTGTAATAAACACTATAGAGAAACGCATGCCCCCATTCCTGGTACCTGTGCTAATTTCCTTCCGATCCCCCTCAGTTGGCACCCATTTGCTTTTAAAACCCACTCTATCTTGAATCATATGAGACAAATATATTCTAACGTAAGTTTCTATTTAATTTGTGGTGCCTTGCATAATGATCAGAAGGCTTGTATGCTTGTGAAAGAGGAAATAAACTATTTTTAAAGCTATTGAATTCTTTTTTCTTTGCATGTCACATGGTGAATAATTGTCATTATTGTACTCTCTCTGTTTTGTTTTGAGGGGGATCATTTTCAGAATGCCATTTTCACAGTAAGAGAAACTACATTTAACCATTGATAAATAAGCAAAGAACCTAGCGAGCTGACATTTTTATTCTCGTCATCTCCAGCACTCTCTGTAGTTGCTTTTTTTAAAAAGATTTTATTGGGGGGTTGGGGAACGGAACAGCATTGGAGAATCAGGAAGGGGAACAGCCAAATTGCTGTCCTTTTGTTCTTCAGTCTAGTTGTGGAGGACGTCGCTTCACTGGCCCATGTTGGTATTGTGATCATTGCGCCCTTCCCAGGTGAGGCAGATCGCTTGTCGGCCATTGGACGGCCACTCACAGTGGCTCATGGCAGCTCACACTGGCTGCCCGCGACTCACGACAGCCCAGCTCCAGGTGGAGCTGTTGTTCACCATCTTAGCTATAGAGGGCAGTGTCACTGACTCATGTGGGATCCGAACCAACTCTTTTTTTTTTTTTTTTAGCTGAGCCATCCTGCTACCTGTTAGCAGCTCAGTGGCTGCTCAGCTCAGGCCGGGACTCGAACCGCTGTTGCTCAGAGCTCAAACTCTTGAGCGAGCTCTTAACCAACTGAGCCACTCAGCCGGCCCCCCAAGCCAACTCTTAACCAAGGAGCCACTCAGCCGGCCCCTCTGTAGTTTCTTATCATGAGAATTAAAGTAATGCAAGTTTCACTGGAAATTGGGAATGAAAACCGGTATGACATTATGGCAATTGTATTTTCTCTGACTTCGTCATACCAAAACCATATACCACTGTATCTGACATTTGGTAATTTCTGGCCAACACGATAATGATTTGGGGAAAGAAGCTAGTGTAGAACAGAATTTAGGGCTCTTCCTATACAACAGTCATACCCCTGAAGAGCCTACTGATTAACCTATTGGCAGTCAGACTGAACGTTCCTCTCCATAATGAAAGCCATTTTTCAAGCTCTGTCTTGCTGTAGGTCAATAGGTTGACATTCAATTACTGTTAAAAATTGGGAAGAGCCAATGCCATCCACAAGTCTGATTTTTTCTTTTTTAAGTGAACAAAAGCTTTGATATCCTCCTCCAAAAGCACACATACACACGTGGCTCCCTCCATGGTTTTGGTTTGGCAAAACTGAAGAGAAAACCCCTCCCTCTACCCGCCCTCCACACCCCCATTCCCATTCAACAGGATAAGTGATAATAAATATTTACATTTTAATCTCAAAGACCAGTCACAAAACTCCAAACAGGCCTTAGAAAATGTGGATGGTGTTATAATAACAAAGCACTCAAACCTTTGGTCTTTTGAATGTGGAGAAAAGTCCCTGAGTGTAAATCTCTGCATTCCTTTTTTTCACTTGCATGAAATTATATAGATCAAATTTTCATGTGATAAACACTGACTCGAATCTCATAAATGGTGCATTGCTCTGCCTGCTTTAAGAGCTGTTGTATTTGGTGGGAGAGCATCTTGGCTTCACTTAGACTTAACCTGTAGCAGAGGGCGATTCTTCGTAAATGAGATTGCGGAGGTACCAAGAAGCTGAAGGAGACAGGCCCAAAGGGCTGTGTTTCTTTAAAACCCTTGGCTTATTCTGTTCAGGGATAGGCCCTGACCTGAGACATTTTGAAGGAGGCCTAATTTCCATCCGCGTTCTGCTCAGTGGGTGGCGTGACTATGACATCCTTGAACAGAACTGCAATCACCCTGTGGTGAAAACCACGTCAAATTTGTTCTGGGTTTTCCTTCTTCCTGAAGTGACAGCACAATACGTCGCCAGTGCTGTGGCTGCTGTTCGTGCAGCCAGCCGTTTCCCCCCTTAACGCTGAGGAACTGGAAGACGTGTAACTGCCACACACTTGCCTGCCCACCCAGCCCCCCCCCTGCTCTGCCAGCCCTGAAGTCTTTCAGCTCTGCCTTTGCTCCACCTTGTGATTGCTTGAGGGGTGGGAAAGAGGGCTGACTTTTGTAGCAGCTTTTTTTTTTTTTTTTTGCAAGGAGGGGAAAAAATGTGAAGCTGACCACAAAGTGAACACACTGATTCTTGGGTTCCAGTCGTGGCTGGGTTTCTTGAGGCTGGGTGGCACGCTGTCGCCAAGCTCATGCTACACCTCATAACCCACAACCATTTGCTGAGCTCCCTGGGGTCGCCTTAATCCCAGCAGCCAGGGTTGCACAGGGGAAAATAAGAATTCTGGCACAGAAAGGAGTCATTTAAATGCTTATTGCATTTCAAGCTTCAGTTTTTACTTAGCTAAAATATTTACCATTGCTGGAAAACAATGTTTAAAATTTTGTGCTTATATGTTATTTAATGGTGTGGCCTATGTAAACCTCAGGATGCTTACATTTTGACAGTCTTCTGGAAATGTTTAGCAGCACATAACTCAGTGAGCAGGGAATAAAAACGGGAACAAATTGTGCTTGAAACTGTTTGTAACCTCCTCTAGCTAGGTATTCAGCAAGGCATGTTAGAATTCTTCAGGTAGAGGGAGGGAAATCTCCAATAATGCAATTCGATGAATCCTGTCCTGTGTCCCCATTAATCAACCTTCTAGATAAGCCCTCTCTAAAAGTCATGTGCCTTTTACCGCAGAAGCCATACTTGTGGGGATGAATTTGTGTCTTCACCACTGAGCAAAATCTCATTTTAAATGCAGGGTAATCAAATGATTTCAGGATGTGGATTTTTCCAAAGATTTTTAAAAGACACGTTCCCTGGTAAGAGCAGTGAAATGTTCTTTCCACAAATGGCACTGCCCACAGAGGCGGGTGCCTTTTGTATTTTACCTTTTGAGAATAACTCAACCCTCACCAAAAAGTTCTACTTTCCATGTTATGCAGACCACAGGGAGTCACTGCTTCATTTTATAGCCTGACGCAGCTAAAAGCATTGCCACCTCTCTTGAAACAGTGGTAATCTTCATATTGAAAGCCTAGACTGGGCTCTGTGAGGGCAGGGAATGTATCTGATTGTAGTGCTATATAGTCGGTGACACTTAGCGAGCTCTTGGTTATTATTTTGAAGGATGGATGGATGGATAGATGGATGGGAATTTTGAGAATTTTGTTTGTCAACGAGCAATCTATTATTTTCCTACTTTACAGGCCTTTTCTGCTGCTGAGTTAAAACCATAACTGAAAACGATCACGATCTTGAGCATTATTTAGTTCCTTTAAAAGTCATAAATTTATCTTCTATTAAAGCAACTACAGTTATTTAAAATTGGTTTTAATTAGTTGGTTACCTCGAGTCAGGAACTGTCATACAAACTGTGCGGTATTTAAAATTCCTGGTCATGGTGAAAAATAAAGCTTTAAAAAATCATATCCTTTGAGATCAGTGTTACATTAGGGTTAAGATATATCATTAAACTAGTTTTTCTGATCAATGACTATTAATTATTTACAACTAAATCCCTCTGTTCCTTTCACTGCCTATGTGTCCTTAGGAACACAGTGGCAAGCTTTCCTTTAGAAGTTGCTGAGGACAACGGGAACGCTCAGAAGGGTTTGTTTTTAGCTAATGCATTAATTGACTCCAAAAGAGTCCAAATGGAACACTCTGCTTTCATCTGCTGGGGTAACCTAATAAAATAATGTTGTTTGTTTTTAGATTCCTGGCTGTTAAGGGGGTTTTGCTCAAGGCAAAACCACAGTCCCCTCGAATAACTTTAGAAGGAAAGTTAAGAAGACACACTAATTGTGCCTGTCTGAGGCTGCTTTTGCCGGGTCACAGGCACACCCCCACACACTGGTCAGGCCACCAGGGCTCCAGTGCCCACCGCTGCTTTGATTCCTGCCCCCTTGGAGGATGCTTGATTTTGCAGTGGAGCAGTTCTTGAGGTGATTTTAAAATGGACTCAAGCTCTCCGAACAGACTTGTGCAAACACACTACAAGTCTATCCTCCATGGTGGGGAAAGGGAAGTACAGATTAACGAAAGACATGAAAACACTCATCCTATCTCTCATCACCCTCCTGTACCATCTTTTGCTACTTATCCCAGTTCTTGCTCTGGTCTCTTACTGGCTGCTTTCAAATGAGAAAAGGGCAAGTAGTTCTGCCCCACCCTGGGCTCTTTGGCCAGTCGGGACTCATTAAACATGAGATCTTACATGCCAGGCACGATCTCATAAAATCTTCCCCACAACCCTTAAAGGAGGTACAGTTAAGTCCTCAATATCACCGATAGGTTCTGCAACTGTAAGTGGAATGACATATAATGAAACCAGTTTTACCACAGGCTAATTGACAAAAACAAGAGTTAAGTTCCTATGGCATCTTATCAATGTTATAATGAAGTGACATTGAATGAAACGTTATTCAAGGATTTGCTGTACTATTCTTTTCCCCATGCTACAAATGAGGGAACCAAAACCCAGAGGGGTTCAGTACTCGTATCTTGCTCATGGTCTCTCAGTCAGTAACTGAGGGTGCTAGGATTTGAATCCAAGTCTGATGGCCACCCAACCTCTGTTCTTTCCCAATTAGGGTTTCTTAACAAAGTACAGAAACTTTTATAATAGTCTATGCCCAGAAATTCTTATTGTCTCCAATTCTCAGTATCAGATGTATCATTCCCAGCCTAGCATAGAAGGAAAAGGTGATCTCTGATTATTTACCACAGTAAGTGCATTTGTTATCTCAGAGAATTCCAGAGCCTGAGGACCAGGTAAATCCTGACAAGCCTTTTGAGGTTCATCTGAAACTATTTTACAGCTTATTAAAGTCAGTAAAGAGAGTATTAAGGTAAACTTGAAGCATTTGCCCCACGGGTTTGAAATTGGAAGGTAATGTGGAAAAAGCAGAGGTAAATTTACAGACTGTTACAGTGCAACGTGATATGATGCGAGCTGAACTGGACCCATCTTTAAAATCTCTACTATAATTAGAAAATGCCATTCTTCAACAAAAGTTGGAAATAATGGAAAACCAAGTTAAAAGTAAATATCTATGGGTATTTGGCCTCAAAGTGTGTCTGGAGGGAATGGAGACAGTTTACAGAATGTGGGATTTTCTGGAATTACTTTTAGACATAAAACCTCCATCACCACTAATGGTGGAAAAGTCTTACTCTATTCCCAACAAGTTTCCTGCTATCCCTAAAGTTAAAGGAGAGGTTACCTACTACTGCATTTTGCTGCCCTCTCCCCCATTCTTATATAAATGAAAGCAGATTACTGACTGATTCACACCAAAAATATACAGCATTTTCTTTATTTATGTATATGTATGTATTAAAATGTCATGCTCTATTTCCTTTTCAAGAGTGATGTATCTCCAAGTGTGAATTTCTGTTTTGAAGCAGAATTTACCTACATAAGTTCTAAGTAGAGAGATATGTTTTATCAATTTGAGGATTTATGTCTCCTGACAATTAGCCGCTCCATGTAAGAAGCTGCTTTTTATGATAACCTCTTCACCTGGGCCAGGTTCAGTGTTATAAATGACCTTTACTCTGTTCGAGTAAAATCAGAAAAATGAAAAATTGGGGATGAGGAAATTTGAAGCAGGCATTCTTTTTTTCTTCTGAAGACAGAAGTGAAGTGATTGCTGATGTTTGTTGAATTGTATTACTGTGGAAAATAGAGATTTCTTCACACTTTCAGTCTCAGCCTTTGTCCTGCCTCACTATGTAGCAGATGCTTCCTGTTCTTCCTAACTGAAGAGGCAGCTCACACTTGACCTAGAGCTTCAAGTTACCTGGGACCTCTACTTACAAAGTGACTTCTTGCTTTTCTTTAATAGTTTGCCTGTTTGAGAATGAATGTAGAGAAACCAGCGATTCTGTCTCTTTTTGGTACTTGAAGCTGAACATGGCGTTCTTTCTTTTTATTCAGTTTAGGGGGTGTCTCGATTTGGTTTAATAACTAAGCCTTTTAACACCACACATATGAGGCTAAGTTACTAAAATTATAATGCCATTTGACATAGTGAGATGTAAGGGATAACTGCTATGGCTTATTAAAGCTGTTTAAAAGTAAATTGCAAAATAACCATAGTAATCTATCATCAAAGCCCTGAGGTAATATTAAATAAATGCTTTGGCTTCTAGATACTGAATATTGAAATAGATACTGAACTCTAGTTTGCTTTTTTTTCTGTCTTAAAAAATATACCTTTGGGAGGTTTCTATTTCTGGCCTTGATAGAACAGTAGGGAAAACTAGAAGACTGGGAAAAACTATATATGATAACAATAGTTTTAAAACATTGAGCATGAGGCAAAATACAACTGTGAACTATGAAAGAAAACCAAAAGGTGAGACCAACTACTGTACCAGCTTATTACTTGGAGGCAGTTTCCAGTCACTGCAAGGAAGGGGAATCCAAACAGGGCCCAGCAGAATCACCAAGTTGAAGAGATGAAGATCAGAAATCAGGAAGGCCAAGACAGATAGAATTTGTAAGACAAAGAACCAAACAGGAGGGAGCTACTCTAAGAGACAGCTCTGGAGTTTTGCAGAGTTCCCAAATCTTTGACTGAGTACTGATGTTTGCGTTTGTGAGAGGAAACTATATAAGACTTCATAAAGAACTAATGGAAAGGAGGAAGCATAAAAATTCTGGAGCTCACAGAAGGCAAATGGTTTGTGTTCTCAATAGCAAATGTAGAAAGTCCTCCATTATAGATAGAACATCAGGTAGAATCCTCGGAAGAATGTTGTATTACACAGAGCTAAATTAGTGCCATGATAAAGGCTGCTCGACCCTTAACAAAACTTAAAAGTGGACCTCACAAGGATCCAGCTGATTCCAAGTAATTTAACTAGTTGTCAGAAAACAATCTAATATTACTTAAAACAATATAACCAAATACCACAAGCCACATGTAAAATGCACAATGAAAAACATCATTCAAAATCACCAATCATAAAAAGGAAATATAGGGGCTGGCCGAGTGGATCAGTTGGTTAAGAGCGCGAGCTCTGAGCAACAGGGTTATTGGTTCGATTCCCACATGGACCAGTGAGCTGCGCCCGAGCTGAGCTGCCACTGAGCTGCCAACAAGTGGCAGGGTGGCTCAGCTGGTGAGAGCACGTGCTCCTAACAAAAAAGTTGCCAGTTCAACTCCCACATGGGATGGTGGGCTACGCCCACCCGCAACTAAGACTGAACACGGCACCTTGAGCTGAGCGGCCGCGAGCTGCCGATGGGCGGCTGGATGGAGACTGGGCTTGGAGCTGAGCTAGCTGCGCCCTCCACAACTAGGACTGAAGGACAACAACTTGGCTGTTCCCCTTCTCCAATTCCTCAACACTGTTACCCTTCCCCAACTCCCCAATAAAATCTTAAAAAAAAAAAAAGGAAATATAAACCATAACAGGACTGATACCAAGATGGCGCAGCAGGTAAACACTGTGCTTACCCTGTCTCACAACCATGTCAAAATTACAACTAATCTACAAAACAACCATTATTGAGAATCACCAAAAATCTTGCTAAACTGAAGCCCTTTGACTAAGGATGCACAGAAGAAGCCACCTCCAGACTGGGAGGAGGGGCAGAGACACAGAACGTGCTGGCCCCACACCTGCATGTGACCATTAAAAATTGGAAGGGATATTTCGGCTGTGGGGGTTCCCCTCACCCTCCCCAGAGGAGTGAGAGGTCCCAGCCCCACCCCAGTCCAGGGTTCCAGTTCCGGGGAGAGAAGTCCCCATAATTTCTGGCTGTGAAAACCAGCAGAGATGGTGACTGAGACTGAGGGCAGCTGCACTCCTAGGCGCTCCTCTGAAAGGGACCATGCATGGACTTAACGACTGAAGGAATCACTTACTCTGAGCTCCAGTGCTGGGGTAGCAGCTGAAAAGGCAGCCGGGACATATGGTGGGGAACAGAGTTGTCTGGATGGGGATGGGGGCCGGAGAGGCGGCTTTCCCTGGACGGAGGAACGGGTGGAGACTATTGTTTCTTTGTTGAACCCTTCTCCTTCCTGGTATGTGGACACAGGTGGCCTCCATATCTGAGTCTCCGCCATTTGTTCACCACTCCCTGGCAATTTGAGACCCCGCCCTACCCAATTTACAGACACACCCAAACCGCTTCCAGTGGCTTTTTTATACAATCCACCTGCCTTAGCTCATGCTGCAGACTTCCCTAGGGTCTCTCAAAGGTTCTCGGAGCCCAGACAAGCAGCATCTGGCTTGAGTGTGTCCTGTACCTCTGGCAGAACAGCCCTAAGCATGGCACTAGTGGCAGCGGCCTTGGTTTGCGGCTTCATCTCTCAAGGGACTTCCAAACACAGCATGGGTGGCAGCCATTTGTGGATTTCTTTGTGGCTCCTGCTGTGTGGCCCCAGGTGGGGCACGGGCTGGACTGAAATTGGCCTATAGCAGATCCCCTCCAAGATGGTCCTGGGGCTGACGCCCAGTGGCCAGCTTCAAAATGAGCTGGAGCTTTACCGAAAACCTCCTAGAACGACACATCCAAGGGTCAGATTGGGCAAACACCAGAGTCCTGCTGAGGCAGATCCTGCTCCATAGGATCACTCCCTGCACAACTCCTCCACTGTAGTCAAGGCCACTCCTCACAACCAGTGAGCCCAAGGGTCAGTCCCTCCCATTGATGTGCTCAACTACAAGAGGAGGGCACACACAATCCACACAAGGGATACACCTGGAGTGCATGGCTCAGGTGACCAGAAACACTGCACCACTGAACCGCACAGCACACCTACTACATAAGGCCACTCTACTAAGACCGGAAGACATAGCAGCCCTACCTAATACATAGAAAAAACACAGGGAGGCAGCCAAAATCGGGAAGCAAAGAAACATGTCTAAATAAAAGAACAGAACAAATCTCCAGAAAACGAACTAAGTGAAATGGAGATAAGCAATCTATCAGAGGCAGAGTTCCAAACACTGGTTATAAGGATGCTCAATGATCTCAGAGAGAACTTCAACAAAGAGATAGGGAACATAAAAATAGAGATGGAAAAGATGAAAAAGAACCAGTGAGAAATAAAAAATACAATAATGGAAATGGAGAATATATTACAGGGAATCAACAGTAGATTAGGTGAAGCAGTGGATCCAACAAGTGATATAGAAGATAAGGTAGCAGAAAGCACCCCACCAGAACAGCAGAAAGAAAAAAGAATCCAAAAAATTGAGGAGCGTTTAAGGGGCCTCCGGGACAATATCAAGCATATCAACATTCACATTATAGGAGTATCAGAAAAAGAGAGAGAGCAAGAAATTGAAAACCTATTTGAAGAAATAATGACACAAAACTTCCCTAACCTAGTAAAGAAAATGGACGTACAAGCCCAGGAAGTACAGAGAGTCCCAAACAAGATAAACCCAAAGAGGCCCACATCAAGACACATCATAATTAAAATGCCAAAGGCTAAAGACAAAGAGAGAATCTTAAAAGTAGCAAGAGAAAAGCAGTGAGTTACCTACAAGGGAGCCCCTATAAGACTGTCAGCTGATTTCTCAACAGAAACTTTGCAGGCAAGAAGGGACTAGCAGGGAATATTGCAAGTGATGAAAAGCAACGACCTACAACCAAGATTACTCTACCCAGCAGAGCTATTATTTAAAATTGAAGGACAGGTAAGGAGCTTCCATGACAAGAAAAATGAAAGAAGTTCAACATCACCAAACCAGTATTACAAGAAATGTTAGAGGAACTTCTTTAAGAAGAAGGAAGGTGGTGGGGTGAGGGTGGGGAGGGATGGAAAGAACATAAATATGAATAATAAAATGGCAATAACTATGTACCTATTAATAATCACTTTAAATGTAAATGGATTGAATGCTCCAATCAAAAGATATAGGGTAGCTGAATGGATAAGAAAACAAGGCCCATACATATGTTGTCCACAAGATATCCACTTCAGATCTAAAGACACACTCAGGCTGAAAGCAAAAGGATGGAAAAAGATATTTCATGTGAACGAAAACAAACAAACAAAAAAGCTGGAGTAGCAATACTTATATCAGACAAAATAGACTTTAAAACAAAGGCTATAATAAGAGACAAAGAAGGACATTTCATAATGATAAAGGGATCAATCCAACAAGAGGATATGACCTTGTAAACATTTATGCACCAACATAGGAGGATCTTAATATATAAAGCAAGTATTAACTGACACGAAGTGAGACACTGACAGTAATAAAGTCACAGTAGGGGACTTTAACTGACATCAATAGATAGGTCTTCCAGACATAAAATCAACAAGGAAAACAGCAGTCTTAAATGACACATTAGACCAAGTGGATTTAATTGATATTTGAAGAGCATTTCACCCCAAAGCAGCAGAATATACATTCTTTTCAAGTGCATGTAGAACATTTTTCAAAATAGACCACATGTTAGGCCATTAAACAACTCTCAATAAATTTAAGAAGACTGAAATCATACCAAGCATCTTCTCCGACTACACTGGTATGAAACTAGAAATTGATTACAAGAAAAAAACTGAAAAATTTTAGAAAAGAAATTAAGAAAATAATCCCATTTACAATTGCATCAAACAATTAAATAACTAGAATTAAATTTAACCAAAGAAGTAAAAAGACTTGTACTCGGAAAACTATAAAACATTAAAAAAAGAAATTGAAGAAATAAATGGAAGCATATATGTGCTCACGGACAGGAAGAATCAACATTGTTAAAATTTCCGGGCCGGCCGAGTGGTGCGTTGGTTAAGAACTGGCTTGGGGGCCGACCGAGTGGCGTAATGGTTAAGAACTGGCTTGGGACGCCAGAGGGCCCTGGTTCGGATCCCACATATGAGGGCCAGTGACACTGCCCTCCACAGCTAAG
>NW_017731715.1:896272-956678 GCF_001890085.2 Hipposideros armiger
AAAAAAAAAATTTCCATACTACCAATTAACAAATGTAAATGGTTCACATTTCCAGGTACAAAACAGATAAGTCATGGGGTTGTAATGTACAGCATCAGAAATATAGTCAATAATATTGTGATAGCATTGTACAGTCAGATGGTTTCTTGACTACAGGATATGCCAAAAGAATTTCATTGGCTGAACAGAGATGACACTAGATGGAAGGCCCAGAGTGCTGGAAAGAAATAAAGAGAACTAGAAGAGGAAAACATGGGTAAATATTTTTTTGAAAACTTTTAAAACTTATCTTCATTTTATAAATACTTTTAATCCTCAAAAGACTATTCACTGAAGCAAAAATAATATAGTTTTTTTGTGGGATTTATAACAATATAGAAAAATAGCTGACACTAAGGGAACAATGGAGAGACAGAGGATAAATGAATTATTACTACCTATTTTGTTTGTGGGAAATAATATAACATCGTTTGAAGGTAGTCTATAATTAGTTAAACATGCATATTATATTACTGTGAAACCACTAAAAATAATAGAGGTCAACAGATGAAATCTAATACAATACTAAAAATTACTTGATCCATCAAAAAGAAGGCAGGAGAGAATGAACAGAAGAGCAAAAAATAAATGGGATCAATAAAAAACAAATACCAATACCAAAAAAAAAAATCAACTATGTAAAAAATTACATTAATTGTATATAGACTAAACCTTCCAGTTAAAAGGCAGAGACTGTTAGGTTGGATGAAAAAAACCAAAACAACAATGAACCAACTTTAAGCTGTTTACTAGAAACACACTTTAAATATAAAGACACAGAGAGATTAAAAGTAAAATGGTGGGAATGATAAAGCAAAATGGCAAAGTAAGAAACTCCAAATTCTGCCTCTCCATAAAAGCAATTAAAAACAGGCCAAACTGTCAGAATCAACACTTGTTCTTGAATTCTGAGAATGTAAGACTTATAGCAACCAGGGGAACGCTGACGGAAGAAAAATGCAGATTCTCAGGAAGAATAGTGAGTTGTGTAGTATTTTAATTTACCCTAGTCCCATCCCCCATCCCTAGTCCAGCACTAGCTCTGAAAATAACAGCTGACATTCCTGGTACTGCAGGAAGCATAAAGTACCTCATTCATGACTAATTCTAATGATTTGTTCTGACCTATCTAGTCCCTCCCTAGTAGACTATCACAGAATGCCTGTGTTTATTTTACCTAACTCCTGAAACTGGCATGGTACTAACTGCTGCCTGGGGGGCATTTGTCAAAACATTCACAGGCTATTATCTTAGTTGCTGTTCTCTGAGGTAATAAGTAACAGGTAAGGAATATAACAGATTAACCAAACACTTGAGAGGACAAGCTAGGGAATGAGATGTCTGTAAGGGCTTTCAATAACTCTGATATATTCCTGGGACTCTGGAAGAACACACACACATACTCAGACCTGGTCACATGTCCAGGAAAGATCTGAGAAGATCCTAAGCTCTCAACTCCTGTGGACCTTGAGGCTCTGCAAAAACAGGAAGTGAAGGCTAACATAGAGTTGCAAACTGCCTGGCTGAGTGATGAAAGTGTACCTCAACACATACATCTTGGTTTGGTTTTTTTTTTGGCTCCAGGCATATAAGAAAATCTCTGATCATTAACTAAACATCAAATTAACAGAGACTTCAGGGGTTACCCATGACACAGAATACAGACTGTACAGAATTAGTTCAGAGAATTCACTAAATAAACAATAATTACAATAAGCAGAAACAACAACAAATTGTGGGGAAGGAAGAAAATCTGATTTCCTGAGTTGCACACTACAATATTACAAGTACTGGGTACCAATTAATATTACAATTACTGGGTATATTATAATACCCAGTTTTCAACAACAACAAAAAAGTGCACATGCAAAGAAACAACAAAGTGTGGCATATACATAGGGAAAAAAATGAATAGAAACGGTGCCTGAGAAAGCCCAGATATTGGATTTTCTAGACAAAGACTTTAAATCAACTATTATAAATGTACTCAAGGAATTAAAGGAAGTCATGTCTAAAGAACGAAGGGGAAGTATGAGAATAATGTCTCACCAAATAGAGAATATCAATAGTTAGACATTTTTTTATAATCCAAACAGAAATTTTAGAATTGAGAAGTACAATAACTGAAATAACAATTTCACTAGAGGAGTGTAACAATGTATTTGAATAGCCAGAAGAAAGAATAAACAAACATGAAGAAGGGTCAATTGAAATTATGTAGTCTGAAGAACAAAAAAGGAAAAACAAGGTAGAAAAGTGAACAGAGACCCATAGGACTCTATTGTTCATATCAACATATACATGATGGGAGTTCTAGAAGGAGAAGAGACAGAGAAAGAATACTTGAAGAAATAATGGCTGAAAACTACCCCTAAGTTGGATAAAAATCATTAATCTAAACATTCAAGAATCTCCACGAGGGTCGGCCGAGTGGCATGTTGGTTAAGAGTTGGCTTGGGACACCAGCTCTGAGCAGCAGGGCCCCGGTTCGGATCCCACATGAGGGCCAGTAATGCTGCACCTTCTACAGCTAAGATGGTGAACAACAGCTCGACCTGGAGTTGCACTGCCATGAGTTGCTGGTGATGGTAGGCTGCAGTGGGGCTGGCCGGCAGCGGGCATGAGCTTCTGTGAGCCGCTGTGAGCAGCCGTCCAACGGCCAGTGGGCGACTGCCTCACCCGGGAAGAGCGCAATGATAATACCAACATGGGCCAGTAAAGCGACGTCCTCCACAACTAGATTGAAGAACAAAAGGACAGCAACTTGTCTGTTCCCCTCTCCTAATTCCCCAATAAAATCTTTAAAAAAAAAAGAATCTCCACGAAATCCAAGTAGGACAAAATCCATTAGAAATAATAAGTATATGTAGCAAGGTTACAAAATATTAGGTCAATATACAAAAATAAATTTTATTTCTGAAACTAGTAATAACATTTGGAAAATAAAATTTTAAAATAATAACATTTACAATAGAAAAAAAAGAATATCTAGGAATAGATCTAAAAATATATATACAACCTATACACTAAAAACATTAGTGAGATAAATTAATGAAGGCTCCATAAATAAAATGATATACCCTCTTCACATATTGGAAGATTCAATATTGTTAAGATGTCTATGTTCCCAAACTGGTATATATATTAAATGAAATCCCAGTTGAAATCCAAGCAGTATGGATTTCTTTTAAGAATGTCCTAATAATTCTAAAACTCATGTTGGAAACACAAAAGACCTAGAATAACTAAAACAATCTTTCAAAATGAATAACATAGTTGGAAAACTTACACTACTTAATTTCACAACTTAGTGAAAGCTATAGCAATCAAGACAATGTAGTATTGTATAAGGACAAACTAATTGCTCAATGAAATAGAATAGTGGTATATAGATATACCTAATGTATATCGTCAATTTACTTTTTACCAATGATGCTAATTCAATTTAATGGTCAAAAAGAAAATAATTTTTTTAGCAAATATTGTGAAAACTGCTAAATATCCATAGGTTAAAAAAAAAATCAGTTTTGACCACTACCTCATTCTATACACAAGAATTAATTTAAGATTCATCATAGGCCTAAATGTGTAAGTTAAAACAATAAAATGTCCAGAAGAAAATATAAAGTAGCATCTTTGTGACCTGTGGCAGGCAAAGGTTTACTATTGATAGAAAGAACCATAAATTACTAAGCTTAAAAGATAATTATGTGTAAATTGGACTTCAACAAAATTAAAAATTTCTTCATATCAAAATATTTTATTAAGGAAATGAAGTTCCAGCCATAGGCTGGAAAAATATTTGCAACACATATGTCTGACAAAGGACTTATATCTAGAACATATAAAGAACTTCTTTAAATTAGTAATAAAAAATAAGAAATCCAATTTTAAAAAATGGCTGAAAAGTTGAAAAGCTATTTCATAGAAGATAAGTAAAACATATAAAAAAAGGCCAATAAGCACTTGAAAAGGTGCTTAAATTCATTAGACATCAAATATATGCAAACTAAAACCACAGCTAGATATTGTTTAATACTCACCAAAATGGCTAAAATGACCAAGACCAATAATACCAGCCACTGGAGAAGCTGGGGAGCAACTGGAACTCTGATGCTTTACTGGTGGAAACATAAAATGGTACCACCACTTTGCAGAACTCTATTGAAGTTTCTTATAAAGTTAAATATAGAATTACCATGTGAAACTCTATTGAAGTTTCTTATAAAGTTAAATATAGAATTACCATGTGACCCAGAAATTCTAATCACTATTTATCCAAGAAAACATATGCCTACAAAAAGAACTGTACAAGACTATTCATAGCAACATTATACAAAAAGGCCTAAAACTGAAAATAACACTAATGCTCATCAACTGGTGAATGAATAAACAAATTGGATACTGGTCAGCAAAAAAAAGTAACATATTACTGAAACATTTAGCACATGAACGAATGTCAAAAAATTATATTGAGCAGAATAATACAGACATAAAATAAGACATGCTGTATAATTTCACATATATGAAGTTTAGGAACAGCATAGGGAAAACTAATCTATGTCGACAAAAATCAAAACAATGATTGCTGGAAAGGGCTGTGAAACAATTGTCTGTGTTTATTAAAATGTTCCATATCTTGTTTTGTCTGGTAGTTACCTGAGTGTACATAATTATTAAAACTTGTTGAACTAAACACCTGAGTGCATTTTATTGTATGTAAATTATACCTCAATAAAAATACAAAAACATAATTTTTCTCCTTTTAATCCTACTGATACTTTTTTTCTTTAAAAAAACAGATTTTATTGGGGAATTGGGGGAGGGAACAGCGTTGGGGAATCAGGGAAGGGGAGCAAACAAGTTGCTGTCCTTTTGTTCTTCAGTCTAGTTGTGGAGGACATCCCTTCGCTGGCCCATGTTGGTATTGTGATCATTGCGCTTTTCCCAGGTGAGGCAGATTGGTCGCCGGCCATAGAACAGCTACTCATGGCAGCTCATGCTGGCTGCCGGCCACTCAGGGTAGCTTTACAGAAGCCCACTGCAGCCCCACTGCAACCTACACCATCGCCTCACAGCAGCCCAGCTCCAGGTCGAGCTGTTGTTCACCATCTTAGCTGTAGAGGGTGCAGCGTCACTGGCCCTCATGTGGGATCCGAACCAGCGGCCCTACTGCTCAGTGCTCGTGCTCCCAAACCAACTCTTACCCAATGAGCCACTCGGCCGGGCCCCTACTGATAATTTTTAATCCTCTTTCTCAGTGCTTTCTCTGAGTGCAATCTCCAGTGTTGTTGCTGTTTTAAACTAGGGCATCTTCATATTGACACTAACATTGGGCCTTTAGGGAACCTGTTATTTTCACAGATAAAAAGCTAGTTGAAAAGTCAGTCAGTCAGAGGAAAGACCTTAATTAAACAGTCAAATGTTGAAATATGTGCCTTAGGGTTTATAAACTCAGAGCTTTTAGCATTCTAGAACAGGGGTCAGCAAACTGCGGCTCGCAAGCCACATGCGGCTCTCTGGGTACGTTCTGTCATAAAAGTTTGCCGACCCCTGGAAGAGCCAATCCTATCCCTCACAACAATTTAAAACTTATTCGAGAGCCATAAATATATTTTTACATAATCACCATTATGTGAATAATATCCTTTAAAAATGTTATAAATGAAACTATGATAGTTTTATTTTCATTTTCAATTTTACTTCAGAGCCTGCAGCTTGTGAGCCACAGTTTGCTGACCCCTGGCGGCTCTTCCGTCTCAAAAGTTTGCCGACCCCTGTTCTAGACAGAAGAAACAACTAGTACAAAGGCCCTATGACTGGATGTGCTTGGTGTGTCAAAGGAAGGGTGAGATTGGAGTACTTGAAATGGATTAGTAAAGATTAGAATAATTGGATATAAGATCAGAGGGAGTTAAGACTCAAATCATATAGGGCCCATGGGCCACGATAAGGATTTTGACTTTTACTTCAAGTGATGTGAAAGCCATTGGTGCGTTTTGAGCTCAGGAGTTCAATGTTGTAACAGCATCACTGAAGTGGCTATACTGAAAAGGTACTGAAGAGGTCAAAGGTGGAAGCAGAGAGATAAGTTTGATTATTCCAAGAATTCATGAGAGAAATGATGATGGCTTGGGCTAGGACAGTAATACCTATATGTACTTAACTTCTAGCTACTCTCCTTACACACAAAGTAGATGATTAGGTGCACAATGCACAGCTCCACTGGAAAGTTTATCCCTCTTTACTATCTTTCAAGGTCGCCTTGATAGAGTTTGTCATCTATTTTCAATTTTCACCCACAATCTGAGGCAACCCATATGTAAACCAAACTCAAACTTTTTCTCCTTTTCCAGCTGATCATACAGAACCCACCCTCTGCACATGAGACCATGTAGTCAAGCATGGACAAGGGCTGGTAAAATCCTGTTGGGTGACATTGGGTTTCTGAGTTACTTGTTCTTGAAACTTGCTCATGCCCTCTGGTTCTGCTTGGATGTATCACCATTTTACAAGGAGTTTCTGCTGGATCTGTCCAACTGTACAACTTGGTGAGGCTCACAGGACTCAACTTATAATGGGCTTTTTGGAAGACTGGTGTCTTCATATCCCACAGTGAAGAGCTGTTTCTACTTGGACTCAGTAACATGCCAGGAGCTGCTTCTCAAAAGTCCCATAATCCTTTGCTTCAGATGGCATGGCCTTCCTTCAGAACCCATGGGCCACTGTTGTAATTTCCCTACTGGGGCTTGTCATAATAGTTCCATACCACATCTTTTCGCACCATTGACACTTCCAGCACCATGGAATGTATAAACTCTTGTAATTCTTCATGTGCTTACCACAAGTGACTCTGGCCTTTGCACTTTTCACAGTCTTCACTCATTGAATCATTTAGAGTTTGGTCCATAATAGCAACTCATTGGTTATTGATTTATTCTTTGTCCTTTAGTGTATGCTTGAGAAACTTTCTTCCCGCAGTACCTTTTATTAAATTGTTTTTAAACCTATTTAAGACACTCATATTTTATCTTAAAAAATTTAATTTTAGTTTATAAAAAATTTCAATATCTATGTACCATAGGGTACTTACAGAAAAGCCTATCATTATTTAAAAAATAAAAGAAATCTCATAGTTCAAGAACTACCAACAAAGCAACCATGGAAATTCTCTACCTAAAAAGCTGAAAGCCTATCTTCAAATGGTTTTCATGACTCAACCAATATTTATTCTCTCTAGGTATGAAGTGACACTGAAAAAAAATGTTTCATTAAAGTTGCTTATAGACATTTTTCCTAGTCCAATAAGCAATAAGCATAATTTTTCTGGTATAAATAAAAAAGAAACAAAGAAAATACATAGAACGAACCTTTGGTATTTGTACATCTTAACCTGTTTTTCTTACTCCAACATTTGAGAGAGGTTTTGGGCAAGAGTGGCTCCAGCAAAGGAGATAAAGGAGAGCTTTCCAAAAAACCACACACGTTCCCTCATAAAAATAAAACCGGAGTCTTGGTTTGAGTCCAGCCAGGTTGGCTGCCTGTAAATTCATTATCGATCTTTCACAGGGCCCTAACGTATCTCCCCTACTCGCTTGTCACAGCAGAATTCTAATCAGGCTTTCCCCAAGTCAAAGATTTATTCACGCTGGTGCAGACCTGGTTTAGAACATTTTATTGGCAATACTGGTGTCATATTTAGGAACCACAGACTTCTGTCGGACTGTGTTAGCTTGAATGACAAGTATCAATGGTCAACTACATTTGAAATATTGTTCAAGTACCTAGAAATAATAGGCATTAAAATTCATTCTGTTCACTGCAACACACTTCTAAAGATTTCTTGACCTCAGTGGAACCAGCATACTGTAATTGTTATTTGGAACTTAATGTAACCTCAACAGCAGCAGAGACAATACAGTCCTCTCATTATGCACATGCTCTAGGATCGTTTATTTTAATGCTTTCAAATAAATATGTTCCATGCAGCACACCACAATAAATAAGGAGCAGCAATGTTCTTCTAGTAAATCCATTCATAATGTGAGTCACCATGTAAAACACCACATCTCAAGTCTTTGGCCCTGCACCATATCATGAAGCACACCACATCTGCACCTAATCATATCTGGCTTCATATGGATTTAATAGGACTATGCCAGAAGTGCATGTAAGCACAAATTTAACCAGAGGTTTCCAGCTATTAAATACAGCTACTAAGTAGTTAAAAGGCAACAACTAAATCCGTAAAGGTTCCCCCACACACACCCCTTATTTTGAGACAGAAATATAAAGATAGAAACGCTCTGGTGAATTTCGGGTTAGTGAAGGGTAGGGTGGGATATATTGGGACTATCTGGAGCAAAGCTGGCACAATATGGCACCCAAAATGTCACAGCAATACTGATACTGAATGGACACCGAGGACGAGTGGAACTGACGACTGCAGATGCTGAGCTCAGAAGGTGAAGGTGGTGGGGGCTGGGGTGGGGGTGGCTCACTTCCACTAGGCAGATAACTCCACAGCGCCTTCCTCCTCACTGTCAGCTCTGTTAGCACGGATCTCCACAAGTGTCCTTGCAAATCGGGTCCACTCATCATTGTGGGGAACTGCAAGCTGCAAAGCAAATTCATGGAAAATGGTGAACCAGATATCTTTTATATCGGAAAGCCTTGAAGCCAGCATGACTGTTCTCCTGAAGCTGACATTTCCCTTGGAATGTAAAGGAAACCAGATATTCTTCTTCTCTGAATCAGTTAGATCCCTGAATGTTGCTCTGAAGCCGACAACTTAAAGGAATTCTGTTGCTCTCAGCAGCAAAATCGCTCAAGGAATTCCTTAAAAAGCTTTAAAAACGTATGTAAGCTATACAATTAGGTAAAGTAGCCATGTAAAAACAGTTTCGGTAATGAAAATTCATCATAAGCAAACCAGACTAAGCGTGAACACAGCAAATACAAACTGCATTACTGACTGGGGTTTTGAAACAACTGTGGCATCATCTAAGTCATTGCTATTGATCCTGTTTTAAAAGTGCTACTAATGAGCCAATGTACATACACAACAAAAATCTAGCTTACATATACGAAGAAATCTTACTACTATAAAATAATGTGTTGGGTTTTCTGGCAATATCTTACGTGATGACACCTATGAATAATAGTAACAGTGACTAAAATTTACCAATTCTGTTCTAAGTACTTTACATGTATTAACTCATTCCTCACAACAATTCAATGTAGGGTAATATTAGTGTTTCATTTTACAGAAGAAGAAATCAAGAAACAGAAAGATGAAATCATCTTACCAAGGTTACATACCTCGTACTATCAGTGCCAATGTCACCTGGCTCCACTATTTACATCCTTAGCCAGTATGCTATACTGATATGCCAAAACAAAGGCGATTCATAACATTTCCCAAATAATATCTTCTTCTGTGCAAAATTCAGTGAGGAGAAAATTAACCCCACCCAATACAAATTGTATGTTTGAATTTTTGCTGGCTGATTTAAAGGATAACAACTTCTCTACATAGCATCCAAAAATGAATTGGTTAAAGATATCATGCAAAAATTTGGAATAGAACAGATAATTATTTGAAGGTGAGAAGCAGAATCAAGTAGAAGCCTGAATGATTTTCATATAGCATAAAGTTGATTTAGACTGTACAGCCATTTTCTTGGAGGTGGTGTAATGCATCTATATAGATACTAGTGCTACACATACTATCCTCATAGTTTATAAACATTAATAACACACATCCCAATCAATATGGATTTTTTTAAATAAAAAAGAGGAAGCAAATAAATCTAAGCTTTGAGATCACTTCCACAACTGACAATGTATCCACTAGAAATAGAGCCAAATAATTAGAACTTTAAATTTTTAATACGGGGATGACATTCTCAGATACTATCTGTCCAAGAGAACTTACTGGAGAGTGATATCATCATTTTACAAACTCTGTCCTTCAATCAGTGTTCTAGCACTAAGGTTAAATGTTTCAAGAATATAATTCTGGATATTATATACAGGTGGAGGAAGTAACTTCTACTTCTTTTGAGAAGTGCAGTGCTAATAATAGGAATTCTCAGTCATATGAATGAGTTTTTGAATGGTTAAATACTTTCTTATTTATTGAAATGAATCCAAATTTATTTTTAGGCAATGACGTAAGTTCACAATAGTACTGAATAACACTGTTAACCCTTTGTTCAGTCCATTTTCTCTTCTTTGAGCTCTTTTCCTGGCTTCGACTATTCTTCATTTTTCTCTTTAATTTTAGAAAATACTACACTGAGGAAATGAAGCCCTCAAAATAAATGATACAAGAGAGCTAACAAAAAGCATAATCAGCAAAGGGTTGATATCATATTTATATAAAAGAATAGGTCCACTATTTCTTTTCTTTTCTACAACTCCTGACCAAGTCCTTCCATAAAGAACCACAAAACAAAAGCCCAAGAAAAGATAAAAAGCGAATCATGATAATGTATTTATAATGTTTTCTCATATAAGGTGAGACCCAAGCTAAAGCTAAAAGCACCTCATAACTTTATATAACTTGACCTATTGGGGAAAAGCAGGTCTCATTAATAATACATAGTATATTGTTCATAAGGATCAACATACTCTGGGAGTTTGGCTCTTAAACATAACACTATATTATTGGTTACAATGGTACAAATTTAAGTTAACATATGATGCCATATGTAATGTTTTATTGATAGCAATATCTAGAAATTGTATACTAAAACAAGAAATTAGGTAAATATGTTTACATAGTTTCATGTAGCAGCAATGGCAAGACTATTAAGAAACAACACTAATAAAGTTTATGAAACAAAGGTCTGAATATGTGCCCAAATACAGTGTGGGACAGAACTGAGTATCATTTATGACAAAGTTGTACATCTAACTTTTCAAAAATGAATTTTATCAAATTTCAATGTTTGTGATAAATGAAAATACCCTACAGTGGAACTACAGTTGACCTTTCCCATGGGGTGGGGATGGTGGGAATAACAGTACTATAATACCAACATTTGTCCTTAAAAATACAGATTATCCCTCACAAAAGGTTTTACAGTATTTTAACATATCTTGTCCTCTTTTTGATCTGTGCAAGTTTTACTTAGTTTGGAAAAATTAGAAGCTCTTTTTCTTTTTTAAACCCTGTTCTGTTAAGTATTTTCCTCTCTAGAATACCATAAATAACACAGAAATGTTAGTTTGCTTTGATTCACACACACAAAAAATTCTAGAGTAGAACACGATAAAAACACAGATGCTTCTAGAAACTTAACTTGATCTACCTCATCCTATTACATGTTTTCATTTAGTTGACTATAAAAATAACCCAAGAGGATTGTAATGTTCGAGTTAGAAGGTGAACGGCACATTGCCCCATTTTTAGAATAAGTCAGGAAGAGCTGTAAGCACAATCTTAGCATGAATGTGTGAATGTGCATTCACAGGCAGTTTCCACATTCCAAGTAAAATACTTTTTGGCATTTGAATTCTTTGTAGGTAAGACCCAACAGGCGTCCTGACAACCAAGACCACTTTTTCCATTTGACATCTTTGGCTGTAAACAGCATCTGTTTGGACAGCATCATCCTTCTTACCCTTGGCAGTTCCTGATTCTTCTCGCCTGGCTCTCTCTGATTAGAAAATGCTAGAAAGGAGGTTGAGGAGCATAAATGCATCCAAGACTTTTCTCTCAGAGATTTTTAATCCAATAATACCTCAGTCATTAAGTAGGAAAAATCTTTGCTCACGTGTCTTAGTTAAAGAAAAAGACTGCTCTCAAGTCCTTTGAAACTACAATAGCATACAAATTTATTCCATCAGTATCGACTGGGTACCAACCATATGCCAGGTACTATGCTAGGGATGAAAGATACAGCAGTGAATCATTTTGGCATATGACTATGGGATACAGATGAAAATTAATTATCATATTTTCTTAGGTCTAAATGTGTGAATACTGGCACAGTTTTTTTTTAACTACACTGACATTCAAAATATGAATTGTCTCAAATTTACCTTCTTACAGTGACAACTGCAACATTTCCTGGTATGTGTTGTGTGTCAAGCAAGTAGTGGGAAGCAAATGGCATGTTAATGACATGGCTTCAGCACCTCTTCAAGTTTCTATCAAGGCATGAAAGGCTAAATCTAGAACATCACTATAGATAGTGTTCCCCCTGAAAATAATAATTTAAAATAATTTTCAAACAATTTACATCCGCGATAGGAAAAATATTTGCAAGTTTCTAATGGTGATGATTATTTTCAATCAATTAAAAACACCTATTAGAAACACTGTGAAGAAAATAGCCCATAGTTCCATCAAGGGAACACCATAAAGGAAGGACTCATAAAAGTTGTCCAGTATTGTACTGAATCAAAGTGCATTTTTCTGCCTTCAGATTCATCAGCCAAAGTCCACATTCTAGGTCACGGATGATTCAGATTTTCCCACTGCTTCACATACAAGGCTCACAGTAACAAGTTCACCCTCTGCCCCCACCTCCCTCCCCCCCTATAGGTGCCAGTTTGCTAATTTTTTGCTAATTGTATAGAGCATTTTTATGCCAAAAAAGACTCAGGGTTCTGATTCCTGAGATAACAAAATCTTAGCTCTAAGAGTGGTCACCCTTTAAAGATGTGATATGACCCAATCATATCACTGTAAACAGCCAATGCCGAAAGCAGTTACTGAGGTAGCAATTTGGCCATAAGGAGGAGGTAAAATGATTTGGACAGGAGACTTACATCCTCCTCTCTTGGTTACAGGCAATGGTCAGGCACTTAACCTCTCATTGCCTCAATTGTAAAGTGGGGATGATGGTGTCTGACCCATTTATCAACAGAGATGTGGAGAGGGTGAGAACAGTAATCTACGTGAAGGAAATACTACGAGTACAGAAGAGTCGTACATTCTTTTTCTTTAAACTGCCATTCAGATTGAACACGTTCTCAAAAATGATATAAGTGGCATACATAACAATTCTATAACATTTGTGTGTTTTGGTGTTTGTTTGCTTTAAGAACTAATTCTGATGTTTTGTATGTGAAGACATTAAGAAACAGGGTACAGGCCTCTCTTTAACAGGTAGGAAACAGAAATACAGGGAGCTAAATGGGTTGCCAAAGACCACAAAACTTTCACGCTTTGTTCTGTTTGTGTGAGGCAATCAGGAGCCTCACCCCTTTAAAAAATGCCCGCATACCAGGGCAGAATGGCAGCTAATGTGTTTTGAATCACTGCTAAAAGATTCTAAAGATTGTTTTTAATGGTCTCAGATTCTTAGAAGGCAAAGGTCATCTAAATAAAAAGCAAAAGTGCAGAACGTATGGAAAAATTCATGAAAGTTTTAGTTCCTCCTCCCTCTCCCCACCACTTCTGAGGCCATGTCATGGATCTGCCCCCGCCCCTCTGCCTGAGTGGACTGGAGGGGACCCCTGGACCTTGCCCCACCCCCTCCCCAAATACCCCATCAGCCTAATCACTGGGTGTCTTGCCTGGGCTTCTGTGCACTTCAAGGGAGGCAAAGATTGCAGAATAACTAGATTTTGAGAAATGAGCCAGGGTTGACTTTTGCCCCTCCAATCATGCTTGCTCTCCCAGCTCTGCCTCTTATTTGCTGTGTGTCCTTTATGTTTTAACATCTCTGATCTTCACTTCCTCATTGGTGAGAACGGAATGTTAAGGCCCATCTCCTAGGACTGTTATGAATATTAAATATGTCAACAAAAACACAAAAAAGCTTAGTACAGTGCTCAGCACATTATCAACCCTGAATAAATGATGTTTTTCCTTCTTAATTCTTACCCTCCTCTTCTCCATTTTTTTTCTTTTTCCTTCTTTCCCTCTTTTCTTTCTTCCATTTTCTTCTTTTCACCTACATAGAGCTGCATTGTTAAAGAAGTATTCCTTATATTTTATCACACTTGGTTTCTTTAAAACCATACAAATGATTTCCTAAATAGTGACATTTTTAATAAAAGCTAAGATTCAAGAGCTGGGTTTGGGGCAAGGACTCTTTTAGGTCACAAGAAAAATTCTGTCAGAGTACTTTTCATTGCTCATGTAAACGATCAAATTTAAAGTATCATTATTCCTTGTAAATATGCACATATACATATGTACACATATACATACATATTTTTTATGTTTCAAATATGACTAATACAGCTTTATCTAGCTATTTACTTTCTACAGAGGGGTTCTACATTTTTAGCTCAAGTCGTAAGGCTTTGTAACCGCTGAACATACTGTTATAAAAATCAAATGGCTTTTTATAACCAGGGTTAAACACACAAATATCATTCATGTGTCCCTTTTTATAAGCACATGGCTAACCATTTTGAACAGTCCTCAGTCAAGCTTCCCTCATTTGTTAGTAATTTTAAAGGGTTTATAGTACCTAGCAGCTGATTTTAATAGCTGCCTTATCTATAGTAACTCCTACAAGCCCATTGGTGTATTTTTTTTTACGGTAAAAATATCTTTCTCAAGCATTGCTTGTATAAAAGTAGATTAATTTAAACAAATTTTTTATAATCGACAGAAAATTATTCCAGAATTTCAGTTTGCTTTCTCAGATATATTAGGCATGGCAAACAAATTAAAATGAGTAGGACTCTAGGCCTCAGGATAAATATTGCATGGATGTGTGTTTCATCAGCATCTTTGTAATCATTCAATTAAATGGAGTCATTTTTAAAAAGTCTGGGACGATTATGTTAACCATTGATTCCGAACAGATACACAATTCACTTCCTGTAGTAACCTGAAAATTAGTTTTCTGTTAAAAAGATATCTTGCAAATTACCTTTTCACTTGAATATGCATTGATTTTTGTTGTTGTTGTTGTTAGTGCATTTACAGAAACCCTGGCAGAATGACTGCTAAACCCCTTTAAGCTCTAAAAGCTTTTTAAAAAGTACAATTATTAATGATACCCCAATTCAGGAGATTGTGGAGTTACTGGTATACAAATACACGTTTGTGTTCAGAGGAAGCCTATATTTTTTAGGGCAATTCCCTTTGCCACACACACAGATGGAAGCAAAGTGGGAGGTAATAAGCAATGAAACAGCCGCTGGAACTCACTTCATATAAATACAGCTCCACTGTATTTAACTCTTGGGAGAGTCTAGCATCACTGGTAACAATGGATGAAACCACGGACCAAATTCCAAGCCAGAATGTAGTATACAGAGGGCTTAAGTATACTACAGTGTTCAACCACAAAAAGATATACTGTGCGGTAACTTAGTATTTACAGCAGTTTTAGAAATGTCCAGAAAGTATAAGTCTCCATTCTGTAGCATCTGCTATTACCAGTCAGTGGGTTAACATTTCTGTGAAATTTAGCAGCATGCTAACCTATATCAGTCTAATGATATCTGACTATTTCTGGTTAGGAAAAAATTTCTTTTATCTGAAACACCCATCGAAGGGAACCCTCATCCACCCATGACACTTGAGATCTCTGCCAAAATCTCTTCCTGGTACCTTTAAATGAGTGGTTGACCTTTTATAGCATGTTTGTTAGAACAACACTTTTAAAAAACCCATTACCACCCAATTAAGGAAAGACATAAAGGTAGGACATAAAAGTCAAAAGTAAATCGTAACAAACATAGGTCTATATCAATTTCAATAAGCCAGCAACCATTGAAGCAAATTAATTTTAAACACTATTCTTAAAAAAGGAACATTTAAAAATGTTCTTCCTGTTAAAATTTAGCATTATAGGGAGCATGACAAAATTCTGAAGTTTTTATCCATAGAGAGGGGAAAAAAAAATCACACAGCTAAAGAAGAAAGAGTTAATTAAGGTTTTAAAGATGACCTGGTTCACATTTGTATTAAAATCGTATTACCCTCCTTTCTTCAGAAATCTCTTAAGCCTTTTTTTCCTGCTATTTGGAACAATCTATTTCTCTGTCCAAAAGATGGAAAAAATGCTAAAAACATTGGCTGATGGACAATGATGGAAAATAAACTTTTTAAACTTCAATAACCACTCTTTTTTCCATAACACAGAAGATCAAGAAAATGACAGGGAAATGAAAAAGCATGTGCTACTCAACCTGATCTGTCATATTAGCTGACTAAACATATATCCCTTCTCTTCCTGATACTACTAACTATAGGTTTTCTGGTAAATTCCTAATAACCACTGCATCTAAGCAGTTTTGACAAAGAGAAAGAAGGCTTATTGCTAAACACCTTAAAAACATTTACCAAGGCAATAAAAGAAATGTCATTCCCTCCTACTGAATGTTTGGGCATAAAAGAGGTATTTTTATAATGTAGTTCACGAGTTACCGTATCTACAGCGTCCAAAAAAAGCACAATGAAAAGGAAGCATTTTTCCAGTGGTTTGATAGCTATTTGAATCAACTGTTAGGCTTTCATTGCACTAGTGGCCAGTTGCTCACTTTTAAAGGCACAGGAGGGGAGAGGGGCTGGGATAGAGAGTGGGGCGGGAGGACAAGCACTCTTTTCTACATATATTTTCTATATGTGCTTTCCCATGCAAATAGAGTTAAATGGATTATTTCTTCCTGTCCATGAATCTAGCCAACGTGGAGGTTGCACTCTGACTGCTTCACACAGTTAAGCTTTCCCTCAACCTTCAGGTTTCACATGTAAAACGCTCACTCAAATATTCGAGTGCCTGTGATGTGCCAGGTACTGTGCAAGCCAGGTTGTCCTATTCAAACAGACAATTGTAAGTATCTACTTTCTGTATGTTTCTAATCTCTAAAGATTAGAAACTCTACTGAGGAATGTGATTAACCAAAGGAGGGCTGCCAAACTGATTTATTTTCCTCCTACGTCAAAAAGGTGGCGAGTTCTCAGGACACCAGAAGATATACACTTTTTCCTAAGGGTTCCTTAATGCTAAGACAAACAAACATAAAAGATTTCATCTAAATGTTGAGAAACAACTGGCTGGCCTTGGGGGAAAAGATGTTAGGCAATGGACCACTGGTCAGTTTTATCTGCCAGCCAAAAAGGTAAAAGTGCAATATTTCTTCTATAATGCTAAGCTTTGATATTCCCTAAATGGTAAATAATGTATGTTTTAGTGTAAAAGATGTTCTGATAGTTGGCATTCTCAAAAATTCATGCAAAGCTTCCTTGAAAGTATAATAAAGTGGTTTATTCACTTCCTCACTTTGCAAGTCCAACCTATATGGTATGTAAAGATTTACATATAAACATGAATGAACAGATATTTGATTTCCTTTTTTATTTCAGATATACCAATAGCACACATATTCATGGAAGAAACAAATAACTCCCCATTTCAAAGAGGCCAGAGTTAAGCTACACTCAGATGATTGAGGCAGCTTTATGTTCGACTGGTCTAAGCTGTGATTTGAGGCCACTGTTCTAAGCAGTAATTTCTCAAGATAAAATTTAGCAGTTTTGAAATTCTAAAACTAAACACAATTTTGTCAGCCATAAAAAAAAAATTAACACTATAATTAGCGACTGCTTCAAAATCCAAACTGCTATTGAAGATGACAGTTTGAAACCACAGAAGAATCATAAAGATGATTAATTATACAAACTGGCACTTGTTTCAGAAGGTTTATATTCATAACCCATTTATCACCAAAATGGGGATATATGAATTTCATTGAATATTGCAAATTACTACACACACATTAATTTGGTCTCTACAAAATTAGATATTAGGGTTTTCTTTTCATTGAACCAACTACTCCATAATATATAAAAGTCCTAAGTATTTTCTTATCAATTCAGGAAAAAAAAAGTGGCTTGAAAAGATACTAATCTTAAAAATCTATTTTTATAAACTAATGCTACCTGAATAAGTACACTATTTACATAATAATTAGTTTAATCATGGTCTTTTACATATATAATTATCAAAATGAAAGCCAGTGCTACTACATTCACTATAAGATGAATAATTATAACATTAATTGGAACTAATAGCACTTTTTCTTTTCTTTTTTAAATTAAGCATTTTTCCTAGAAGAAACCAATACCCAAATTATAATCATGCATTTTAATCAAATTATTTTATTTCAAATTGGTATACTTTATTGTGACAAGGAAATGAATTAATATATTATTGCAAAGAAGCTTATTTTATATAATTATATTTATTAGCACCCCAAATCTGCCCATACAAATATGTTTTCATGGTTTTTTACTTAACTAAACAGTGTTGTGCCTACAACAATAAAAATTCAGGTAAATAATGAAAAGTCCAGTTGAGAATTCTGATGTTTTGATTCTAGGTCATCAAATATCTAGGTATTATCAGCAGAACTAAGTATTTGCATTTTCAGTTTTTATCCGGCTGTTTGACATCATGGAATAGTTTATGCCAAAGTCTTTCATTTTCCATGAAGTGAAAATTAAAAAGTGTTTTTCATAAGGAGATATATATATAGTTTCTCCATTGACGAATAAACCTGTACTGGCAAAGACCTTCAAGCATCCAACAACTTATGGCCACACTCACTTAAAGAGGAACACTCGTGTTTGGGTTGATTATAACTGGACGTAGGTAAGCTGGAGGCTGCCAGAGCTGAGCCATACTATCAGGTACATTATCAGCAGGAGATAATGGCTTTCATAAAGCCCAATAATTACACTGACTGATTTCAAATGCATTTTTGTTTTCATTAAGAAACTCATATTTGAATTAACCACAAAAATCTCAGTTTAACTTCACATTTTGTGTTCTGTGCATCCCCTCCCTCACAGAGGGGGGTTATTTATATTCAGGGCACAAACTTCTTGTGGAAAATTGATGAAGGCCCTGTCCTACTCGAAAACGGGAAGTAGTTTCATAAAGCAAACAATTATTGCTTAAGTGTAATCCACGTAAAAACCATAAATGTATTGTATTTATTTTGCGTCACTCAAATCCTTTTTAACTCCCAGTGCTTCCAGTTTCTCAGAGGCTACTATAAAACTGCTGTTTAAAGTGCAAGAGAAATTGCTCATCGAATCTCTTTGATTCTTACTCTAGCTGGTTATGAAAACTGTGTGAGGCACTTTTTTCATAGTCCTTGTACATTACTCCTTGACCATCACTCTAAACTACATTACATAGGTCATTTTTCCCATTGGGATTCCAAATAAACTTTTCATTTTAATTTTTCATTTCAGATTTAAAATATGTCCAAATGTACATGTAAATCATGCTTTATGTTTTGAGTAGTTACATTTGATCTCTCATATTCACCTGCATTTTTCCTATCCAATTTTTTGAGGCCCTTTTAATATTCCAACAAATGTCAAATATAATGTATTTACTGAAATTTGTAATAAAATGACCATTTTTTTTTGATCCCCCAATAGTCATATCAACCAAGGTATCTGACATGCTGCCAGAGTTCAGGGTTAAAATGTAAAGATGAATGCACATTTTCTTCGGTAATAAGTGAATGGGATACCAGACAAATAAAGCCAGGGCAATATGATTTAATCAAATCCCAGATTACAGTTTTTAAGTTGCCATTTTATTTTTAAAATTCTTCTTTAAGCTGAAAACGATTTTGGAATTTTATCATTTGACTACTGCAGAAATACAATCAGGCATTTGAAACTTCTGTGTATTTTTCACACCTAAAAACAAAATCTTCCTTGGAAGAGGTTAATGGAAAACGAAATAATAGGAGGTGGAAGATAAACTGCTTCTTTCAAAACTGGAGCTGCAAACAGCATTCTAACTAATTCAGATAAGCAGCAAACATAGTGGTTAGGGGATATTTATGACAGCTGCATCTGTGTGACAGCACTGAAGCATTAACAATGGCAACGGGCTTTTTATAAAACACATCTGCTAGGAAGACAGGTAGATAGGCTGACTATCAATCATAAGGACACGTGAATTCTATACTCACTGGCCCATGTGCTATTAAAATCAGCACCACATATATAGCTTGCTATTCAGTAAAGGAGCCACGGCAGTGAGTAATTTTTGTTTTTAATTCTTTAGAATATGTGTGTTCACGTATCACTTAAAAAATCCAACAATGATTAACAACTCTCTACAAGTATATTCTGAAGCAAAATACACTCAACATTTTCAGGTTATATTTGTAGTTAATTTATGACTTGTTATCTTACCTGCATTTCAGTTAATTGAATGAGATCATACAGCTCCACAACAAACAGATTGCAATCCCGTGGTTTAGAGAAAAAAAAAATCCTCAAAACTTATTCAAGAGCTAGGCTCATTTTTCATTTTAGATCGTAGAAAATTTGAATGGTGCATGCTACAACTGTCTATTTAAGTAACTTTTAAGATGCACACATAGAATAAAAATTATAGCCAAATAATAAAAGGGGACCTCTCTGTTTTTCACCGAATCCACATAACTTCCATTTATGCTAATGGGAGTTAAGCACCTGCTCTGCAAAGAAAATAGACCCCTATCTGTGAAAATAAATGTGTACAATATATTTTCCAGATACAATGCTGAAATCAAGCAACCAAAAATGTGTGCTATATAAACAAAGCATCATGTGGCCTACCTGAAAACATTGCTGTTTTATATTTTACCTCCTTAGTCATAGGCCCGGAGATATTACTCATGCCTTTGCCAATTAAATTTAACAAAAAGAAAAAAAAGCGGGGTGTGGGGGGAATGGACAAACTCAGTCCAGTGATTTCAGTGAGCTCATACACAATCCTGTTTACCCTTTAGGAGTTTATAATAAATTGTATCAATAAATCTGGATTCAAGCCACTGCTCTCTGCCATCATCTTAAAAGTCACGGAGGATCATTGTACTTAACAGGGGAGGGCACGATCGTGGGGAATCCCTGTAGCAGCTGCAGCCTCAGCTGGGATAGGAGGTGAGGCAGATGATTGTTAACAGCTGGTGACACCAGAGTCCCTTTTCAGCTGAGTGTCAGGTCTCACCAGAAGGCACATCTACCTGGACTTGAATGGGGGTGTCTCCATGGGCAGTCACAGAAGTCTCTTATCAGGGAGTTCTTGACAACAGGGTAGACAGAAAAAGCCTGTCCCTCTCCACTCCAGTTGTAGCAGGCATCATAGAGACCTTTCCCCAAACTCTATTATACCTTCAGTTAAAGTTACGATGTGATCAAAACTGGGCTGTGGGGAGGGGAATTAGAATATCCAGTATGGTTTCAGCTCTGTTTTTATGGGTCTCATGATATTAATAATGTAAAGTCATTACTATTTCCATTCAACATTTTAAAATAGTCTTAAGAAATAGGTAATAAGAAGAACATATGGCATGTAATACATTTAACCACATTTCTAAAAATTTCTCCTTTTTCCTAATGGTCTAGGGAAAGGCCAAAATTTTTCGTTTCTGATATGCATCGTCAGTGGTATTAAAAGCAAAACTCTTGTGGACATAATTTGCGGGTCCCAGTGAAAAATGAAAACCTGGGGTGTCTTGTTAAAAAATTCCTTAACAATTGCAAGACAATGACAGCAGAGCATTAAAACCAAGGTCAGGGCCCTTCTAAGCACAGTGCCGTATGAGATTGCATAGGTTGCACAACCACAAAGGAGCCTCACTCCTGGAATAGGACCTTGACAAAAAATGGCTGCTGCCCACTCCTTTCTCCTCAGCCTAACAGATGTCTCAGTCAAATCAACCATGGGAGAAGGAATGGGCGGTGTCTTCCTGCAGACACCTACTCAACGTACTGAGGTCCCAAGGGAAATGTATCAACAAAGCGTCCTCTACAAAATACCATTTACTTTCTTATACAGATTGTATTCTCAGGTTTATTAAAAAACGTTCCATCCTCTTTCCTAGAGGGTTCCACAAAGCAAGGATTTCCATTCTGACTTTAGTGAGGGGCCCAGCTTTAACGGGGACCAGAGTACTAATTTTGAATGCAGATAACGGTAGCACAGTCTACTGGCAATTTGATCCTCAATACCATATTTTTTTCGTTTCTTCTACATATTTTTTTCCTTTTTAAATCACTTCCTGTTCAAACTTCTTCCCTCTCATCAGTCATGTACCAGCCCTAGATTTGACCTCAAATTATAAAGGGGCCAGCTTGCCATGAAGGCCTTTTGTCTGGCTTTCTGCATTTTAGGTGATTTGGAAGGCTGGAGAGGCACGTGGAGAGGGAGCCCTTCTTGCCTAAGGACAGTTATGCTTTGTCAGCTCTAGGCTGGTGAAGGAGACAGGAGTAATTATAACAATGGTGGCATTTGCCCATGAAGTGATCTACCATCTCTCAGAAGTGGGCTTCAGCTGAGCTCAGATGTAGATAAACCATCATTCCTTTTAGTACCTGGAGCCTCTACAGTGTTGGTCTTCAGAGATTTAGACACAGAGGCAAGCAAAGGGAAAAAGAATTCTCCCCCCACATACTTTTATCTAGAAATAAATATAAGGTAAATTTGTAAATAACTTACAAAAATACTTAGCAGGAAAAAACTACAGTTAAGGTAAAATTATCTCGTTAAGTCTGAGTTTTTGTGAGCTATAGATTGCTTTGTATATGATCAAACAACACAGAAAGAGCTGTTCCCATGTATAAGCCTATCCTGATTTTTGGTGATTCACAGAAGGGCTATAGAAGATTATACAATTACCTACTCTCAATAAAATAGTATATCCTTTTCTTTTTTCCTCCTGTAGTGAATTTGTAGGGATAAACAACCCTACAAATTGTTTGGCCTATTACATGTCACAGAGATTTTTCTATAGCCTGTCTAGACTCCAGACAATAGGCGAGGCTGGCCTACAGTTGCAGACATTTCTATAGTCTGTAATATCACTTAGAAAAGTAAGGGCAATAATACAAAAATGAAAACCAGCCTGACCTGCCAGTATGATAGTAGAAATACGAGTATAACAGCACTTTACAATTTAGAAATGATGATAGCAACCTAGCAAGAAGTTTCAGCAGCCACATAGCAGCCAAAGCAACTTTTGCAAAATCATTTATACTCCCAAAATATGAGTCATATTCAAGTAATTCTGTCCATAGACTATAAAATCACTTGATCACAGAAAATTCTGTATATATGTTATGCTGTGTTTTTTATTGCATAGAGATAGTGTGTGTATGTATATATGTATATGTGTGTATATATATTACATGTAATATATAATACCACAGATATATGTATATGTATTAAATATATATTTATATATATAATATTTATGGTCAACATACAGACTTTTCAAAAGACCTTTCTTTAAATAAACTAGGTTGTTAAACCATTCTGCTTTTCAGCCCTCTTGGATAAAACAATTAATGTTGCATATAATCTTAAGAGACTTAAGGGACATTATGTATGAGCAAGGGAGGTGGAGAAAACAGTGTTTAAGTTTCACCTATTTTCTGCTATTTCATCTCTGAGCATGTCTCCACATCTATTCTCTCCTACAATTACACTTGTTATAAACAAAGGAAAGAAAGAGACAAAAAAGGAGACCTTGTTTGTTTCTTTATATTCTCCTTCTTTGCTAGCTTTTTCATTTTTTAGTAAATGAACCAATGAAGAGCACTTGTTTTTGTTGTTGGTTAGTTTAATTTTGATGAAGACCATAAAAAAGATGCATTGACTATAAAGAATACTCCTTGAAGGAAATAGTGCTGTAAAACTATAGGCAATATTTTCGATTCAGAGGATAGTCTCTTTCCCATAGACTCCAAACTGCGTCAATAATCACCAGACCATTTGCATCTTCCACACTGGGGATAAATATTAACTGAGCCTTTGTTGCTGTTGGAATGACTCAGCTTGTGGCATCAGGAATAGTTAAGGGGGTGTCTAATGATATAGATAACATGCAGTAAAACCGAGAGTTTCTTCTAGTTGTTTCACATAGAGTTGTACATCCCAAAATAGAAAACTCCTATCTGTCAAATAATTCCATTCCTGTCCCTGGTTGAATTAAAAAACAACAACAAAAAAACCACCATCCAGTTTGTTTCAATACAATCAACTCTACCATACAGCAGTATACACTATATCATCAAAAGTTTCATTGTAGAACAAACCATCTAGGATTGCCACATTTATAGAATGCTGATTGATGAAACCATAAAGAGCCCTTCTCAGTGTGATCAGCTAAGCCCATTCACCAGGCACTCACAGAGCACTTCCTAGGTCTAGGACATTATGCATACAAATGCGGTATATTTTCCCTCTGGAATGCAAATGTTATTCATATTACGCTAAAATAGCATTACACAACACTCTTACTTTGTTTTGCTAGAAAGTTCAATATTTTCTGTGTGTCAGGAAAAAGTTCTTTAACCTCATCAGAAATGAAGGTTTTTGTCATCACTTTCTCATATAGTAAAAATAAGCAGATATGCCTCAGTACAATTGATTGATAATGTAATATTAAATAAAGGTAGTATAACAATTCAAGGAGATTTTACTGAAATAAAACATGTAGTTTTTTTCCTTTGATATGTGCCATAATATTCAGGAATACTTTACATGTCATGTATCTGGTGTATACCAGATACACCAGAGGTATATATATTTCATATAAAAACTTTGAATAGCGTAAAAATGGTACACATTCTGATTCACCTCAGCCTTTTTAACTGGCTACATTTTACTTAAAGAGGAATAGTATACATTTTAATAGAACATATCAACTAAAAGTTGACTTTTCAAAATAAACGACCAATTCCAAATTCAACATCAGCATGACGAATTTGGCAAACTTTGCGTTCTCGTGCAATTGGTGGGAACTTCCATGCTTCACCACAGGATAACTGGGAATTCTACGGCACTCTGAAGGGAGGCTGAGTCATTAACTGCAGTGTCCAGTGCGTGGAGACAGAAGACCAAGTTAGGTCCTAAGAAGTCTGGCCAAACTCCCGCTGAAGTCAATGGAAATTTGCAAACGCACTCAAGAGGGCTCCTGTCTGACAAAGTCTGGTCAATCATTTCCCTAGATCTTTAAACTAGATATACCAAAACAAACAAACAAACAAACAAAACCCTGCTAAAACCCACAAACCAAAACACATGTACCTCTCCAACGTCGTAGACCCAAATACGGCCTTCTGAGTCCCCAACAGCAACTTCTTTGCCAGCTTGGGCCCAACGAACACGGTTTAGGGCAGACGCCCCCTCGATGGCCACACTTGCTGTTGGAACCTGCCAAAGAGGTTACGAAAGAATCTCTGAATATGAATTTAAATATATGTTTCACTGGATGAGTCACCACTGCCTTCATGTGCATGAAGTAATATACATCCTTACGCAGAAGTAAAAGGACTCATTGTTCTTAAATCATATGCTCCACTGTTCCAAGGGGTAGAGAGGAGACGCTTTAATGAAAAAGGAAAAGAGGGAGAGTCTTTTTCCACAATCAATGGGCAGTGAGTGACAGAAATGTTTCTTTGGATTGCGCAGGGGGTATATCCGACATACAAACACACACAGCGGCTAAATGTGATACTTCACGATCAAGTCATGATTTATGGATCGATGGAGAGGCAGATTTCAGGATTTACCAAGGTTGAGGATACTATAAAGGCAGAAAGCTGGGGGTGGGGGGCATACGGTGGGATAAAAGGCATATTAATATGAGTCTTCAGGAAAAAAAATACGTATTGATTCCTCAAAACCTCATTGGGGAGGAGATGATCAGAAGAAGAAAAAGTATGCAGGTGAAAACCTTCAAAACCTCAAGTTCGCCTCTCTTTTTTCTTTTCTTTTTTTTTTTTTTTAATCCTTTCTGCTTTTTTCCTCCTCCTGGCAGTACCAGGGTGTAGGAAGCGCTCCATACCTTTGGGAATGTTCCCAGCATAATAGAATGGAGCAGCTACTTATAGAAAAGGTCTTATATCTCCTTTAAGAAGCACCTGAAATCTGACAACTTTAATAATTACAATAATAATTAATATTAAAGTGAACTGGAGGTGCTGAACTGGAAACTGCAGTATTTGGTACAAGAATCTTAGTATTTGAAAAACAGAATTTTAGTGGGTCTGCCGCTCTTCCATCATCAGTTGTGTAAACTCTTCTCTTTAAAGTTGGACGTTTATAAATCATATAAAGATCAGATCTCCAAGCCTTCTACAAGAATGTTGAATAAGAAATGACAACAAGCCATTAAAAAAGAAAAAAGGTAAATGTTAAAACACAAAGAAAAAAATGTAGTGAAAAGAGGGCCACCGAGATCATCCCACACCCCCGTTTAAGACCTGTGTCTAATAAACATGTCAGGTTAAGAGGGAAACACAACATGTACTGTGCCTCAGCACTCCCGGCATTCTGTTAGTTTGGGAATTGAAACCATCTGTTTATATGAGATTATTGACCCAATACCTATCTTTAGAATAGCAATAAAAACTCCATCGTATGTAAGAATCTATGTTTAAACTTAATCTTGAAATCAATAAAAATTCTTTTACCTACTTAAATCATGGTATGTCAATTGTGAGCAAAAATATAAACCAAAAGTCCCCAGCTCATTTATTTATTTTTTAAAATACAGATTTCTACAATAAAAGGACCTGCTGTGCAGGCTGGAGCTTGAATTTTTAACCGAACGTTCCAAAGGCCAAAAACAATGTGAATTTAGATGGGCTGTAATTCTGTCAATACACTTTATTATTAATGTGCTACACAGAAAACAAATCTGACATTCAGCTATAGAATTTTTCAGAGTTAATTTTTAACTCCATAATTTAGAGAAATCATACAGGATTATACTTTATCTAACTCCAATATCAGATTTTATCTATGAACAATTTCAAAACTTCAATAAGAATGTTTAATCTTAACAGGAATATGATAAAACATTAATCACTCTGAAGAAATTGACTTTTTAATACATTTTCAATCATGCCTAACACATTTTAAAGACTTTCACTTATTTGGAATTAAGCAATGTAGCAAAGTGAAACAATGAATAGTCTAACTACTTAAAAATTCTTGCTTTTCATAGATATTACAAGTGGTAAAAATGACTATCACAGCCTATCAAATGCATGAAGAAAATGACAAAATATATTTTATTAGCTTGATTGGTAAAGACCTTTCAAAAGTTGATGAATCTGTAATGAAAATAATCCATGTATTGTCTCTGTCACTCTTACTCTTCCACTTTGGTTTCACAAATACTTCACATTTTTTTAAGGCTTATTTTAATTGCAAAGACAGGATCTATACAGCACAAATTACTACATTGTGCAGGGGTCCACGATACTGAGGTAGGTGAATATAAACTATCTTTTCATAGGAGCAGTTGGGATAAGTTAGTCTAAAAGCACAGTAGTTTGAACAACATCAAAACACTGGGATTTTAGGTTTTTTTTTTTTTTTTAAAAACAAATCTAATTCCTAATTTGACAAATATTTGAAAAATCTCGTTCATCTTGGGAGATGGCAAAAATGATTTGACAGTTTTCAAAAGTGTTCAGCTCATTACTGGATTTGAATCAGACTTAATATATTGACTATTACTGCGAAAGCAGAATTATGTTTACCACAAAACTAAATGGTTCGCATGCCCAGTAATGATTTTTTGAAATGTTTGGCTATAAAAGTTTTATGTGATTGTCTGTTGATACCTAGAGAAAGAGAAGGGAAAAAATTACATTTGGCAATGTTGAGACATTAGTTTCATTTTACCTAAAAAGCAGATTAAAAAAAAAGTTACATAGGAATTATTAAGTAGTTTAGAGAACACTCACTCTATTGCATTGCAGTTGGCTATTACCTACTGTCACCCCTACTAAATCTGATTTCTGATATAAGGCGTCTCCTAAGTCAATAAGGAAAACGTGTGTTTTTGGGTTGCTTTAAGTGAATGAGTTTATTCTAGCAGATAAAGGCAATATGATTTTAATCAGCGGTGATGAAAGACTTTGGGAAACTATTACAATGTGGAGTAATAACATCTTTCTATTAAAAGTAATAATGTTATAAACATTTCAACATCCAAAAAGATGGGCATTGCCTGTATTCATGCCTTTTGATTACTTTCAAAGATGCTTTATTATATAACTCTTACCCTTGTTCTTAAAGGAAATATAGACTTAAATTGAAATATTTTTTAAAAGGTAACTATTTGGCATTGGTTATAGGTGCATATAATCTTGCAAGATAAAGTGACTCAAGAATAACACCTGAAGAATATTTCCCAGCCCCCTCCCACAAAAAAATACTGGGGAGTCTGCTCCTCCTCATATCCTCCAGCTGTAGGCTTCCTAATTAAAAAGGCTGAGCTGTTTCCTGCTCAAAACACTTCAAAAGAGCTTTCTCTTGTTCTCCACTTGACATGTAGTTTTTGCAGTACTTCTTCCTCTTACCTGTTCATTCTTATTTATGGAGAGTTGCCCTGAATCAGAAACCAGGAAATGAAGAGACTATTTTATTTTATTAAATTGAAGGACATTTAATATTCATATAAAAAAACCCCACAAAAACCCCAGTAGCTGAATTAGCACCTCAAGAATTTTGAGAGTTGAGACAAGGAAAAATGCTTATGGCACAATTTTTAAAACATAAATATATATAGTCTAATTTTTAAAAAGAATATGTTCTTAGTGTCAATTTTTTTTTAAATGGCTATTTCTCACTTGTGAAGTACTCTACATGTGACATGTTAAAATCCCAATTAAAAAATACTGAGTTTAACATACAGGTTCAGAATTAGAAACTATTGTAAAAGTCTGCCTGTGAGTCCAATATCTTAGACAAGGATTATTTACCTTGTAAAAATCAAATGGAGGCTAGATCTAAACATAAACAATCAACAGAATCATCTTTTATGGATTCAAAATAGGAGTCGTACAAATAGCAAACACTGACAAATGACCGTTTCTAAAAACCCAATCTAAAGTCAGCGTCCATAAAAGCTTACTTTTCCAAATGTTTGGCAATAGAGTTATTTCAACACGGCTCTGAAATATGCCTGTGTGTTCTTTCCCTTAGGGAAAAGCATGAACACATATCGTTTTGCTCTTTGCAAATAAGGGTCGTCAATTGTCCAGGATCTGCCACGGTTTAGGGATGAAGTGAGATTAAATGATTTTTTTTGGCCAATGCATCTGCCAATTCCCTTCAGAGCAGTCATGAATGGGGGGTCGGCAGCCCAGCTGCAATTGGAGGGTCTGTCCAAAAAAAGGCCGTTTTGGGGAGAGAGAGGGGGGTGAGATGGAGAGAGGCCGACTGCGCCCCCCTCCCAGCCCTCCCGGGCCCAGGCGCCTGCGCCGCCGCTCACCTCGGTGTCATTGTTGAGGTTCCAGAGGTCCAAGCGCCCCATCCCGTCCACGCAGGCAAAGAGCGCGGGATGCACGGGGGACCACATGACATCGTACACATAGTCTGCATTGTCTTCAAAGGAGTAGAGCGGCTTGTTGTGCTGTAAAGCAGAGAGACCGTGAAGACTTTGTGGCGCTGCTGCTGCCTCGGGCTGTCTAGCGAGCCTAATTAAAAACTTTGCACATTCACAAAGTGTCATAAAACTTCCCGAGATGAAAGTCCTCGAGTAGGTGAACCGCAGCTTTAATGTGACTAGAACTGTCCAGTGGCATAAATAAATACCGTGGTGGGGGGTGCTCTTAAGGTGTTGGGGGCTGGGACGGATGGGGGGGGGCGGTTTCAGACACAGTCGTCCTAGACATTCCAGACAGGTGGACAGGACTGCCCATTAGCCCAGAATCCTTGCTACGCTTTGCGAGTCGCTCAGAGCCCGAACCCAATCGTGGTCCTTCTGCTGGGATCAGACCCGCGGGGATGCTCGGCAAGCCCTGGCGGTTCCGGCGGCCCCGAACCCTTTGCATGGAAGGCAACGCCTGCCACCTCGTGGTCACTGTCTGTAGCTGCAACTCTGCTTCCAGTCCAACTCTAGACCAAATTCATACTTGAATGGTTCCTTTGAGGCGGGGAATGGGAAACACGTATTTTAAAGGGATTTGTAGCTCTTCTGGGAGGTGAAAAATGTCATGGTTCCAAGATCATAGTCTCCCTACCTAGTGTCAGTTCACTCAAGTCAGGAGGACTGGTGTGGCTCAATGTATCACCCCGAACCTTCATAGAAGATGAACCACATTTTTCTAGATCACCCGGTATTTCCAAGAGCCCGAAAATTGTTTTTTTTTTTAACAGGGGGGTGGGGTGGTGGAGGTGGGGAGGGGGGGGGAGAATGCATTAGCACACCCCCGCTGCATACAAATGCTTCCACTCCGGAGGGATACAATAAATTAAAATGGCACTCTTGATTTCCAGTGAATATTGTCACATCAAAATAGCACAGAAGTCAGAGGCAAGTTTGAAAGTACACCAGAAATAAAACGTAATTGGACTTCATGAATTATTCATTCCATCTGGCTTGTCTTATTCTAATTTATGAATAATGGCTTTACTAATCCCTGATCAATTAATGTAAAATGAAATTTAAATGATAATGAAAGCCCTAGAGATAAAAGAAATTAAGTATTCTTATATCCTCTGACAGAAATCTAAACAATGGGATTTTTTTTTTCCAGTGCCTTCTTCATCCAGTCAGCTGTCTGTACTCTCTTCATGGGCTCCACTGAATACCTATACAGACCAGGATAGTAAGAGCAAAAATAAATAAATAAAACACAATATGAACGATCTGCCTGGAATGTTCGAAGACTGTATCTGTAGGGAATCAGCTCCAAATATTACACTCAACTCCCGAAGTGTACTGTTAGTGAATGCAAAATGTACAAAACGCGGGCGCTGAAATCAAAGTGACAAAAATCTGTAAGAAGACAATAAAACTCTCATGACCTAAACTTAATGCAAAAATTTGTTAAGGTGCTAACTATAAATGATTTCTCTTTCCATGAATTATATCACTTTGGTATTGCTTAGAAGTAAACACAATTGTAATACTATTAAAGCAACACAGGAGGTTTTGTGTGTGTGTGTGTGTGTGTGTGTGTTGGTAGTGTATGTGTGAGACGTCTTATTTTATATTCAAAAAGTATATAATGGAGGAGTAATTTGAAAAAAAATATGTACAACATTGAGATCTCAAAAAGAAGTAAAAAGACATTAGCCTTATAGTTTTGTATTTTAACATTCTATAACTCTTTTATGCCAAAATGTTTGTTATATACCATGTTTGCACTGTGATTTGGACCTAAATTATTAGACTATTTTCTATTTTTGTAGCTTCCTCCTTCCTCTCACTGTTTGGACTAAGTGACTCAAACTACTTTCTCCAGAAAAATCTGAATATTCAATGATACCTTAAAGTAGCACGATTGTATCATTTTTCTTTATTAATGTAGGAAAAAAAGGAGTAGCTGGTCCTTCACTGACCGCTTGTGAATATTAAATTCTAACTCTTAAAGTCAAAGAGTGGAAAAGACCTACACATGCTTAAAAAAAGTCGATTCTCAGTATTCTCTCTCAATAACCCAGCTATGGTAGTATAACTGATTATGTAGAGGTCAGACATAGATACAAACATACAGACATACAACAAACGCACAACACATCTACAGTCCTTGTTTTGATCAATTAGAAAGAAGACCATCCAGCTTTAAATAGTCACTTTCTACGGAGCTGATATTATTTGATATGTTAATTTGCTCAATAAATTATCCTGTTATTCTCTAGTGCTGTTTCCTTTCTTTTCTTTTAGTAGCTTCTTCTCTGAGAAACTTAGTTAAAATGATAGTAGCTCCTGGAGACCTCACTTTTTAAGCATCTAGAAATAACTGCTATTGTTCATGTTACCAAAAACTAACATTCTCACGTTTAAGATTATTGTATTGAAATGTTATTATTATTCGCCAGGTTTTCTCCAATTTCCTAATCACCCCTCACCCCTAAGACTGAACCTTTCATTATAAAAATCACTGTGCAAGTAATTCTAGGCTACTGTATGTGCCTGTTTTGGGGGAAGGAGAAGGAAGGGCTTATATTTTCAAAGGCTTTGTTTTCACCTTTATAAATTCACAGGCTGGGAAAGTCTTGGTCAGGACTGAGTCCATTATCACGGTACTAAGTGGACTGACATCTATGAACCGCTACTTTCCAAATATATAATAGCATGGCATATGCTACAGGCATAGGCTAATACTACACTTACAATAGTAAGCAGTGCTATTTTGAATATTAACTGTACTTCTTTTAATAAAGGAAGTTTTCATTCTAGGGCCCAAAGGGTAATCTAAAAACCCAATGAAAAATTTGTCTCGAATGCTTACTATAAAACATTTTATAGTAAACCCATATCATGAGGTATTAACATTTTCATAAAATATATCAAAAGCATCAGAGTCCATAGATTTCATTTTTGAATTCTGAAACATACCTATCTGGATCCACAGAGTTGTCATAACTTGCTCCTGCATTATCCCCGGTTTTAGAATACTACAAGTTTTCAAAAGGTGGAGACCGTGGGGGCACATTTGGCCAACGGTTTTAAGGAAGATCCTCACATGTCATATCAATTGTATATATTAAAGCTGCAAAAGCTTGGTGATTTTAAATATTTACTCCGCAAAATACTCAAGACCACTCAGTAAACTAAACATTGTTCTACAGCATGTTACTATAGAAAGCGTTTTTCAAAACCATCAAATTTCATTAGAGAAAAACCCCTTCGACCTGTGTTTTCTTTTCTAATGCCATGTTTAGTATTAGTGAACTGTTAAAGAAAACAAAAACTGCACTGTTACGCAGCCTACTGCACATGTGACACGTGCCAATAAAATAAAGCTGCGATACCCTCTGTGTTTCAGGCAAGTTCCCAGGGCTGTGCCAAAAATGCTAAAATATCCAGACACGGAGCAGCTTGATTTTAATTCCCTGACTCTCGAACGGAACGGAGAAGCAGGCTACCAGTCACTTCCCAGACAGACATGAAGGGCAGGGGAGGGCAAATTGTGGGGTGTTTGCTGGGTGCCTGACTCTATACACACATTGTCTAATTTAATCCACATAAAATCTCTGTAAGGTAGATGGTATTTACAGAAAAGAAAATTATAGTGCAGGAAAGTTAGTAACTTTCCCAAGGCCACGAAGGTTGTAAGTGGTAGAGTTGGACTTGGCTCTCTGGTTGTCTTAGCTGTTCAGCACATCCTCTATTTGCTGGAGCCATGTGATCCTGTATAAAACAGCAATGGTCTTCAGTCTTCACAGAAAAAAACAACACGTCTGTACCTCTTTGCTGTTCCATTCAACACAACCACTGTTTACTAAACGCACACGGTGTAACTGGTAGAAAGAGTTCACAAAGATCACAATTACAATGTTTATTTCATTTCCTGAATCAGTGATTCATAATCCTGAAGATGTTAACCATAGAACTCCAGGCATCTTTAGCACCTTGTGACGGGAACAGGTATCTTTTTCTCCTGAAAACCAGGAAATAGGATGGGGATGGCCCTTGAGCCAACAGAGAGTAACAGCGCGCCATGCATTAGAGAGTAGAATAAAATGATGCTGGAAGGCAAAGAGCAGGGTTCAAGTTCACTAAATGTCTCTACAACTTTGGGGACTAAAATGAAATTATCCGAAAGATAGGGATGAAACAGGGACCATGGAGCAGAAATGACAATAGGAGAAAGTGGAAATTTCCAGACCTTGGGAAATTTAACTTAACATCCATGGATCTTAGCTTTTCATCTGTAAGATGGAAGGCTGGAGCAACAGACCTCTATGGTTCCTACTGGTTTTGTGATTCTATGACCCTGTTTTGCGGTAAGGACTGAATAGTATCAAGTATGAGAAAGTTTTTTTTTGTTGTTGTTGTTTTTCACAAAGAGTTATTCCAAGCTAAGTATTATAATTAAAGCCATCTTCCTTGACGTTCTGTGGAATTCATATCACTATGATTTTTTTTACTTTGTATTTCATCAAAATATATATATAAAAATGTACCAGAGAGGTTTTTAGCAAAAATTTTGAAATTATGAAAGTAATAGACCTCCTATTTGACCAACTAGAGAAGGAATAAAGAACATTAAGTTTACATAAGAGACTCAGGTAATGAACTCTGTTCAAAAATGAGACTACAACATCCATCAACATTTTAGAATAAAGACTTGATCTCTAGATTTGAGTTTTGATTTTATAAGTTTACTTCTGACAATGATTAGAGCTGCATATTTTTCCAATCGGTTAACTATAAAATGATTTCATGAGAGATGAGTTTCTACTTCTGATGTCAGAAATGTGCTGAAGTCACATCTAGGGAATATAAGGTTTGTTTCAGTTTCCTCTATATTATTTGTTTTCCTCTTATCAGGCACCTCTAAGCATCTCAATAGGCTTCACTATTTTGAAGGTTGGTGAATAGAAAGGCTTGTGTTAGAATGTCTCCTTAACACCTCCAAACACTGTGGTTGAGATTGCGTTTGCCTCTAAACGATTAGCTTTCAAAGCAGCCTTAGTAGAAATGTTTACCCAAGCCTTGAAAATCTCTTGGAATGGAGAAGAAATGGGGCACGGGGTAAATACATGGGGTAGGTGGGATGGGGGGCAGGCAACTCATAGTAGAATTTCTGTATTTTTATTCTGAAATAAAAGGAAAACAAATGGAATCTTACCTTGAAGACTCTATCCTGTTGGGGAAAAAATGATGACCAAAATACTAAACAATGAGTAATAAGAAAATGTCCTTCAAAAATTGTCATGTGGGTTCCTGTGAAGTAATTAAAATAAATAACCAGCCAGTTCTTCCAGGAAACATTAAAATGGGAGACCACAATATCACTTTTAAGAAAACCACCAAAGCACCCCCAAACTTCAGGCTCACACAAAAATGGATGCCTCTACCATAAAAAGAAAGTGCTTAAACAAACAAACAAACCCAAACTCACAAACTGAACCAAACCAATCCAAAAGAAACCAACTCTCTTGGCCCAAAAGAGGTGTTGCGAATTTGGAATTTGGTACTATCACTGGAAAACATTTGCAACTTAATTGGGGATTTTTCTAATGCACAAAGTATCCTGTATTTATCTTAATTTCTGTGGTAATAGTAAAACAATACTCATGCTACCTAAGTGATAATAACTTTACCTGTTTCTATCATAGTCAGAAGTTCAAAATTAGACATAAACCCTTGGGGTGAGCTCCTCCGTATGGAACATGTGTCATGGGTCTGTTTGTTGTTTGTATGCACTAACCAAAAATACATCAGGACATTAATTTGAATTAGTTCATTGAAAATAATTAGAAAGAAGGTTATAGAAATCCAGGAATCTAGCATTTGCCTCTCTAGAAATGTAGACGTTTTGCTGAATAAGTACTGAAGCCACATGAAAGGTGTGCTTTGTTGCACGACCTTCCTCTCCTGCTTATTTGCATGGGAGAATCCTCCTAATCCAGGAGGCGCCACCAATAAAGAAGATAATTATCCATATAAAAGAATGTATACATATTCACAGGTTTTGACTAGTATTTGAGTGTTTAAAGCCATGGAGGAAAAAAAAAGCGACAAGCTTTGCCTAATTCATAAAAGGAGTATTTCCTGGCACTGGCATGATTTTTATGAATATTAGCTCCACCTAAAGGTTCTTCTTTAAAACGAGCACTTTAGTAGCACTATTCTGTACAAAATCATTGGGAAAACACTAAGCAAGCAGGGGTGCTCTCCCGAATTGCCGTTTGCCTTAATTTCAGCTGCTGGGGTTCCTTTGGTATGTTCTGCTGTCTGGCTGATTTGAGTTGAGGCAGGGCAGCGGGTCACTGTGAAGTTGGGTCATGAGAACAACTGAGGTGGCTGATCATGGAATTGATTCTGTCTCTCCAAGACCTCGCACGAGAAGGCAGCGAGCAAGTTCAAAAGAGCCTCTCTTTGGTGGCCACTCCCCAATTCTGTGGCTCAGTGGTTTTCATGTCCAATGCGATACTAGAGAAAGAAGCATTTACTATATAGAGAATGGTCAGGTTCATTAGAGACTGGACATTAGTATTAAGGATTAGGAGGTGTGGAGGGGTGATGACCATGGGCCGGAAGCAGCTAGAAGTGTGGCTGTATTCGTGCCTTGAAGACTTGAAAAATTAGAAGGACGAGCAAGTAAAGTGGTATTTGTAGGCTTCAGCAGCTTTGTTTATTTATTTGTTACTTATTTAATTTCAAATTGTACAAGTGCAATTGAATTAGCAGGTAGATTAAGTGGCAGGACAGTTCCACGCTGGTTCTTACACTATCAACCTCTACTCTAGTCTCTGGCTTACCAACTTTCTCACCACTATAAATAAATGTATACACACACACACACACACACACACACACACACACACACACACGCAATTCTTTAAAAAGATTTTTAAAATATCAAATTATAAGCCTAGGTCCATGGATTACACCTTGATTCGTACTTATTTTTAAACTGTCAGATTAACATCTGCCAGTTCCCAGAGCTAATCAGACATTGTGGTCTCACTATGTTTAGTAACTACATTTAGACACATTTCATTTCTTTTCAAGAAGTCACATACCCAGATTTGTCCCATCAAACAGGTTTAAAATCTAATGGTAAAATTTTCTAAATAATTAGTTTTTCCCTCCTGCTTCCTGCATCAACAATTGACTGTATATACGAGTATGAAGGACACATTTCCAGAGGGTCAAGGCCGGTTTTTTTTGTATGTCTGCACTCCTGTGTCAGATGATTAGTGTAATCATCTTTTATAGTATATCTGAAATTAGTATAACTGATAGTTGTATTCATTTTAATGGGGAGAACAGGCTAGGAGAATCCCACACAGCAGCAATTCAAGCTATTCTGTTTAAATGTAGAATATATTTGCTATGTTTCCTCCTTTACAACATATTTGCTTACCTCTTTCTGTTTCATCTAAGCCAAATTGAAACTAATTTCTCTTCAAAAAGCAAACACAATTGAAGTGTGAGATGAGGTGATGCAGGACATTGGAAATGGCCATTGGAAAATAACCAAGTATACTTTATGAGCCTTGGACAATTGGCAAGGTTAAGAGGTCACATGAGGGTGGCCAAGATGGACCTCCATTGGTTTGGTCCACAAACATCTACTTTGGGGAATAAAGGTGAATTTTATTTCATCTTCCAACATCAGACATAAAACACAGGTTACACCAGGAGGTGGACGTATTTTTGAATCTCATAATTATGTAGATAGCTGTGTCTGTTATTTGTTATTCTCAGTCTCTCTTCAAACATTATTGCTTAGAAGGAGAAGGCTGGGGAAGGCAACTAGTGTAACATATCATTGAAATGAAAAGGTAAACATTTCCGCTCTGGTTAAAAGAGCAAAAAAAAAAAAAAAAGGATTCACCAAGCCCTTACTTCTTGCACAATAATAAAGTCCGGTCAGCTGGGTGAATTTTAAGTCTGAAAAGTGTTTGTGCTTATATGGATTATTCACACATGCGTGTATAAATATTTAACAGCTATAGGGATGTACAGGCATTGAATGTTTGGGGGATGGGGTTGGGGTTAGGGTGAAGGTGAAAGGACAGGAAGTATGAACACAGGCTAAGTGTGGCTGTGACTTGATGCTTACATTCTTGTGGGTTTTTTCCAAGTTATCCTCCCTGGATGAGCTTAATAAAGGAACTCTTTCCCCATCTACCCCCTACCCCTTCCGAGAAAAAGGGAAGAAAGAAAGAGAAGAATTGGATGACTAGCTCAGGTGGTTTTATTGAAAGGCAATTTTAATATTTGCTACCTTTTGTTAGGCAGGGAGGAGAAGGGGGAGTGAAAATGAGGATAAGGGAAGAAAAAAAAGCCAGACACCACCTGAATGTCGTGTTTATCAGAAAGGCAGCCAGCAGGGTTTGGGGTTGTGGGGGAAAAAATGCACTCTGTCATCCGGTGTTACTGGCAGTAAACTATTGATTTTGCTAATCTTCTTGCCTGTTTTAAGTATTATGTTTAGGTACTGCGGTAGCTGAAACTTTGACTTTTATCGTTATTTTTATTCTTCTGATATTTTAAACATTTAACGAAGCGCTAATAGAAATAGATACGCTCAGGGCCCTTTTCTGGAATTATTTTTAGGAGATGTTTCTATCTCAGTTTAAAATAGTCTAACCTTCTTTAACTAAGTAAGTTATTGCACTTAGGATATCCAAAAGTATTAGTCTATCAACAATGAATTAAGGACCTGCTCTATCCTTTCTACTTTGGGCAATCAATAGAAATACAAGGTCTGACTCTGTTCTCAAGGACCCACAGTCCGAGCAGGAAAATAAAAATTAGGAAATAATAAGAGGAGAATATTGTTTACTTGGGGGTCTACTTTCTCACTTTGTTCCAAAAGGATTTACGATGTCTTACAAGTTAAATATACTGCAAAATTAAGAATAAACACACAACAGAGGCAGGTAGAAAAGATAGCTATTACCAGGATCCTGAGATAAGCTGATTATTACAATCTGGTACTGAAAGAGCTCTAAATTTCCTGATAACTAAGACGAAAGGAAAAACACATCCTATCACAAGGAGGTACACAGATTTCACCATCTGAAGAAAGAAAGAATACAAATTCCTCCTCAAAGACACATTCTTGGGAAAAATTCAAGGAGGAATTTATCACGTCTGTGAATCCCTGGGAAAGAGACTGATTTTCTGTCTTGTTTATACCAAAGAAAAAGAACAAGTATGTAGCCAGGTGCTAAATTCTGTGGTACAGATGTTAGGTGCCAGAGGAATTTGGAGATTTGGGGGGTGGCGTGTTGGTGGTTACCATGGTCTGATGTGGTCAAGGAAGGTATTATCTAGAACAGGTGATGGGACCCGCCTTGAAAGATGCATAGACTTTGATAGATGGTAAGGAAGCCAGTCAAGGAGAGAAAAGCAAAACATGCAAAGACCTGGCTGTGTAAATCAGCGTGGAATTCCCAGATAGATGCTACAGTGAGAAGTGGGGACAGCCCCATAAGCTCTGAAGATTTGACTTAAGGAAGGAAATCATTTTGGTTTGGGGTAGAGTGGGGGGTGAGAACATATTATGAATGGTCTTGAGTATAGCGTTAAGACTTTTTGATGCAAAAGCTACTGATTTATTAAACATGCAGTGACGAATGTGCAGAGCATTATGTTCTGCACAAACAGATTGAGAGACGTCTAACGTTCATGTGAGTCTCTTCAGCTTTCCTAATGTGGACGACTGAATGATGAATACCATGAAACAAACAGAAAATAGAAGCAACAGCAGAGTCGGAGAGGAAGGTCTGGTTTGTATTTTAAAAGTGGTACATGTAAGTCTTTGGAGGCTACACTCAGGCAAAGTGGAAATGTGGGTTGGGAATTGAAAGAGAGGGCAGGCTTGAAGTCCAAGCCAAGGAATCATTCAGAAGAGGTGCTGAGGGAGAGGAGAGCAAAGGGAAGAAGGAGAAAAAGAAGGCCTGTGATAAAAGTTTTGAAAAACTGGGCCAAGAGAGTGAAGGAGAAAGAACCAGTGGAGAGGTCAAAGGCAAACTAAGAGAACATCATCCTGCTGGAGAGAGCTGCAAGAATGAGAGGCAGACAGTATGAAATAAGAAAGGCACTAAAAAGAAGCCATTGCATTAAGTGATCAGGGGCTCACAGATGGCCTTGGAAAGAGTAGTATCAAAAAACTAAGAGGGTTGGTTGAGGCGTGGCTGGGAAATGTGGCAGTGGTCAGCATGGATGCACCTTGGCTCTTCAAGTGGTTTGGCAAACTAATCCAATTTTAGGACATGTCTGTGATACTTCAAGCCATCCCATCTAATCACCAATCGCCAATCTTTCAGAGGATCCTAATATCATTGGTGTTTGTGTCCAACACCACTTTCTTTTTTCTCAAGACCACCTACCTGCCATTTAAATGTAACATCCTTGACATTCTGGACCATTTTTTATGTGAATTTATGTCTCAAACACGTGGCATCGAGCCTGATCAGTAGGAGGCAGACAAGATGCACTGAAAGTGGGTGGGTGATAAGCAGGTAGCATCTGGGTCCGGTCCCGTATCTGCCTGTGAGAAGAACCTTGAACTTTCCTCTGATTCTTAGGGGTTTGGGATTCTTTTTTAGTCTCCCCAGGGCTGAACGTCTGCTTTCCCTGATGGATTTTTGATTTAGCATCTTGCTTGGGCTATCTCTTCTTCTTCTAGCATGCTACTTTGGTTCAGAAGCTTTCCCCTCACTCTGCTTCCTTAAATCTAATGAAGGTCATGGTTGCTGCCCAACCATGAATTTTGGTTGCAAAATTTTGAATTTTGAAAGCAAAAATTTCAGCATGCTTGTAGACCATGGGCAAGGAACCAGGAGCAGGGGACTGACCTTGAGGAGGAAAGTGATATGAAACACCGTAATGAAAAATAGGCTAATAGTGACTTGGATGGTAGGAAATCTAATCAGGGATTTCCTGTGTAGTATAGGAACAAGGTATTGGGAATTAAATGTCTGATGAATTTTCTCTCGTTAAAAACAAACAAAGTTGATTTTTGGATTTAAAGCATCAGTAGGTACCTGAGATACTTAATACCACATAAATTACAATTGGGCTGTGTGTGTGTGTGTGTGTGTGTGTGTGTGTGTGTGNGAGAGAGAGAGAGAGAGAGAGAGAGAGAGAGAGAGAGAGAGAGAGATTAATATACTTAATATACTTTTACATGGAGTTTTCTTATATATTTATTTGCCTGGAGAAGAACAATGATGCCCACAAATAAGAGAATGGTGTATTGACCATAAGGACGCCTGACTCCAAGGCAGCACCACATATCGCTGCACCGCTGAGTAAATGTATTCTGAACATGATGATGGTGAAGAAACGGGTCTTTGGCTTCAGCATCAACAAAGTCAGTTCTCACATTAACCATATTGCACCGACTGTTCCTTTTACTTTCCCTCAACATCCACGGGTCCTTCGGGTTCCGCTGCCCCTGGAAGTCAGGCTTGGAGGGATGGGAGCACTAGGAGTGGGGTGTGTTTGTGAAAGAACCCCACAGGAAGCACCGTGTTGCTAAGTTTTTTGTCCACAACCCAATGTCAACTATGATAATAAAATATCTTTAGCTCTTGTTATGAGCTGAACTACGCTGGCTCCACAATTGATATATTGAAGTTCTAACCCTTAGGACCTCAGAATGTGACTGTGTTTGGAGACAGGTTCCTTAAAGAGGTAATTAAGTTTCAAATGAGGCCATTAAGAGTGGGCCCTAATTCAATATGACTGGAATAAGAAGTGGAGATTAGGACACAGACATGTACAGAGGGACGGTTATGTGAAGACACAAGGAGAAGATGGCCATCAGCAAGCCAAAAAAAAAAGGCCTCAAAAGTAAACACCCCTGCCAATACCTTGATCTTGGACTTCAGAACTATCAAGAAATAAAAATGTTTGTTGTTTAAGCCACCCAGTCTGGGGTACATTGTTATGGCAGCCCTAGCACTCTAATACAGCTCTCAAATAAAAAGAGAAGGGGGGCTGTCTTTTTCTTTTTTCTTGGCCTCAAATACATAATGACATGGGCACATTTACCCTACAATTCTGCATTTGTGGAATTGTCTCCAAGAGCGCAAAGCCGAATGTTCTTTCTGAGCAGCTACTTCTGAACATATCTCTTTATGATCAGTGATGGAAGCTCCGCCTTGTGCTTTGCTGTGACTTCCATTGAAAGGGAACTGCAGTGAATATAAAAGTATGGCCCCTCTCTGGAGCCAGAAGAGCCTCTTTAATTTTCACCTTAGCTTTAAGTCATACCTAGCGTTCTGTAACGCAGTTGAAACAACTGGGACAAGTGAGGAGTGAGTGTGGACTTCGATGCTATCTCAGTACAAATGGGTCAAACCATTCCAGGGACCCAACTAAACTTGAACCAGAAATTGTAACTCTGTTCAATTCAGTCAGTCACTTTTGCCTCAACACAGAGCTATTTTTCCCCTGAAACAGAAGTCTTCTGAGCTTGAGATTAGAGTTTATTTTGGTTTAATTTTGTCACCCTCTGCAGGCTCAGTCTTGATTTCCCTTTTGTTTGGAAAAGGTAATCGGAGGGTCAAATGGCGGATGGAGCAAGAGGGCAGGAAAAGGCAAGGCAAGCAGGCAGCGCTGATGGAGCATGACATGGGTCCTAGCGCTGGACCCTCTCATCCCAGGCGAGGGCTGACCTTTCAACTCACCAGGCAGGCCCCTGCCAAGTTCTCCTTATCAGCCTCCTTACAAGCTAATTACTGCTGAATGGGTTCCTGAGGTTGGAAAATTTTCAAAGAATTTTTGAATACATCTCTACAGCTCTTTTTTCTTAACAATAGGATCTATCAAACAGCCAGGGGAAAGCTCTGTTTAAAAAGCCCCGACAGGAGATCAGAAGAATGTGTTTGATTGCCAAAGTGACTAATTTATTTTTACACAGTATTAATGACGTTACAATCATCAATATCTATAGCCTGGTTTTGACAGTTTTTATCACAAGGGTTCCCATTGTTTAAAAAAAGAAGAAAAAAGGAAAAAAAAAAGAAAAAGAATGAGTTTTATTTTGCTACATTTCCATTTGTTAACAAAACGCCCCATAAGCAAAACCAGAGGTCATTAGCAAACAAGGAAAACATGCCTGTCTCCAGAAGAATACAATTCCCTTCATCATTTAAAATACAGCTCTGCTGAAAACCCAAATCATGACAAATCCTTAACATGAAAAATTCAGTGCAGACTTGAAACCACCTGACTTTACTTTGGGTTTGTGCTCCTTAAAATTACCTAGAAAATACCATAATCTTCTCTTCGTGCAGCTGGACGCGGGCCAGGGCTCTGGCTCCAGAGGCAAAGGGCAAACTAAAAATCATGTCTGAACAGACAGCTCCACCCTCTCTCCCAAGTCCACTTGGCCCAGTGACAAAAAGTGAGGTCTAAAGCACATTCATCCAGAGCCTGGGGTTTTGGCCAAAATTCAAGACTCTTATAGGACAAACAAAATGAAATCCAAAATGTTATCACCCTCACCTTAAGAAGTCAAATGGGCTTAAATGATTGCCCTGTAGATGGTGAGTAGTTCACATTTGCAACGTAATAGGGAACCGATACAACTTGGGTTAAAATGGAGCTTTTTGTTTAGGAGAAAGATCCTTAGCTGAGTTTAAATTCCAGAGTGATTTTTGGTAATAATTTGGAGTGTGTGTGTGTGTGTGTGTGTGTGTGTGTGAGAGAGAGAGAGAGAGAGAGAGAGAGAGAGAGAGAGAGAGAGAGAGAGAGAGAGATTTCTATACTGAACCAAAGACTTTGAGGGTGAAAGGCTAACTACAGGGAGAATGGGAGGATTCAGGGACTCCCCTGGTGGGGCCCACTGGCCTGCCATGGGTGCCCCCAGACTGCGGTTAAGCCTCTCAATGGCCTGCACTCTCCTTCACCGAAAGCTTCAGCTCCTAAAGACTCGCTCTCCCCAATGCCCACCCACTTTGACACCCCCACTCTCTCTCACGCTTTAGATGGGTGAGAGCCAGGAGAGACTGTCAAGTAATTTTTACCTCCTGCCGAGTTAGTGACAGGCTCAGTACAAATAGCTACATTGAGAAAGTACCTCCATGCCACAAATCCCACGGCCAGCACTCTGACAAGACAGTCCGGGGCTATGAATACCACCATCTGATCAGTGCTGAAATGGCAGGACCAGGCGTTCCAAAAGTGGTTTCCCTCTCGACCCCTAATCAAAACCCTCTGCCCCAGACAGTCAGCTGCATTCACAGTCCCCTTTGCTCACGGAGTCCCTTCTGGCCTTCTGGTCTTAGTTCATGCTACTTTCCAGCCTCCAAGGATGTACTGTCCTCTCTCCTCACAAACGGTCCAATCCTGGGATCCCGATCAAGGCCTACCTGATCCCTCAGTCCTCTCTCAAAGGCCTACATGCACAGGGACGTCTCCTTCCCACAGGTCTCAGCCTTCTGGCTTCTTTTTAGGTGCTCTGGGGCTGCCTTGGACTCTTCCTTGTGCCGTTTTGTTTAAATATACTCTTACTTCATTCCTGAAGTTTGTTTAGTTTTCCATGTAGAGCAAAGTCGTGGTGTGTGTGTTTGGTAAACGTTTATTTTTAAAGCAGTTTTAGATTCACAGCAAAATTGAGGGGAAGAAACAGAGATTTCCCATCTATTGCCTGCCCCCACACATGCACAACTCCCCCCATTATCAACTTTTTCCACAGGCTGGTGCGTTGGTTACAATCCATGACCTACACATCATTAGTGTTAGCCAAAGTGCATAAGCTTCCTAAGGGTTCACCCTGGGTGTTGTATATTCTGTGGATTGGGGCAAATGTATAATCATGACCCACCATTGTAGTAGGTGCAGGGTAGTCCCACTGCCCTAAAAATCCTGTCAGAACAAGGTTTTTCAAACAATCCTGGAGAGCTGTGGGATTAATTCTTGGAGGGAGGGGCAATTTAAGGAGTTCTCTAGGAGAAGTATTATTTCATATTTTCCTTCAGGTGAGAGTTAAAAAATTTATGTAAACATGCTCTGGGTCATCTTGATGCTGCCACCTTATAACTATGTATGTCGAGTCAGGCCTGCAGGAGTGTTTTCACTACAGTTATGGCAAACTAGGGAAAAAACAATCAAACACACACACACACCGAGGTACCATGAATAGGAAGTGACCATTTGTGCCAGGTGATTCCTGCAGCCATCACACAGCACAGGGTCACCACTGAAGTCAGCCCAATAGTCACACTATGAACCCCGCTTTAGTTTCACTGAAGTATCACTTGTCACATTAAGTTAATGTGGTTCATTTACATGATATATTGGGGGGGGTGTTACTTTAATTTGTAATTTTTAGGGAACTGTAAAATTATTTAAGTTATAAGCTATAGCTCATATATACAGGGGGTGTAAAAAAAGTATACACATTTTAAGAAAGGAAAACTGTATTAAAATTGTAATGCTCAATATATATCGATAACAAAAGATGAATACAAGTCACGTTTGACTTCTGCAATTACAAGAGGTGCTCAAAGTGGTTACCATCAGTGTCCAGATACTTCTGATTATGGCAAACGACTGCTTGAGCAACGTTGACCAAAGTGTCCACTTGTATACACTTTTTTGGCACCCTCGCCATTTAGAAACCCTCAGTGGCTTCTCATCACCCTTTAGGACAGAATTCAAGCTCCTTTTTAGGTCAACAAGGCCATGCATCACCTGACCTCTGATAACCTTTTCAACCTCATCTCCTGCTATTCTATTTTTGCTGCAAACATGGAGACCTTTATCCTGTTTCTCACACAAGCCAAATGAAGCTCACGCCTGCTTCACAGACTTGTTCCCTCCACCTATAATACCCCTGTTGCCCTCACCTTCACAGAGCTAATGTCTTCTCATTATTCATGTCTCCCTGGTGTCCTCTCCTTAGAGAGGGCTGCCCTAGTCATGTATCTAAAATACTCTCCCCAGGTTCGCTCAAGAGTGCAAGCTCTGAGCAACAGCAGTTCGATTTCCACCCAAGCTGAGCTGCCGCTGAGCCGCCAACAGGTGGCAGGATGACTCAGCTAAAAAATAAATAAAAAAATAAAAAAATAAAATACTCTCCCCAGGGGTGGCCAGTTAGCTCCATTGGTTAGAGCGCAGTGCTCATAACACCAAGGTTGCTGGTTCGAACCCTGCATGGGCCACCGAGCTGCAGCCTCCATAACTAGATTGAAACAACTACTTGACTTGAAGCTGATGGGTCCTAGAAAAACACACTGTTCCCCAATTAAAAAAACAACAACTCAACTCTCCCCAATGTTCTCTCACTCTCTCCCCTTAACTCTGCTTCATTTGCTTGCTAACACCTATCACTATCTGAAATCTTTTATGTACGGTTGGTTCTCGTTATGTGGATTCCAGATTTTCACATTTACCTGCTCTCTCAAATTTATTTGTAACCCCAAAATCAGTATTTCAAACTCATTCACAGACAAATGCAGAGTAAAGATTTGAGTCACCTGACACGCACATTCCCAGCTGAGGCTGACTAAGATGACGCCCTGTCTTCTCGTTTCAGCTCTCATACCGTAAACAAACGTCCCTTCTGTGGTCTACTGGGTGCCATGTTTTTCCCGCTTCTGTGGTTTTCTTGTTGATGATTTCACTGTTTAAAACAGCCCCTAAGCATAGTGCTGAAGTGCTGTCTAGTGTTCCTATTCACAAGAAGGCTGTGATGTGTCTTACTGAGAAGATACATGTGTTAGAGAAGCTACCTTCAGGCGTGAGCCACTGGCTGCAATTCAGTATTAATGAATCACCCATACACATTAAATAAAGTGTCTTTGAACAGAAACACACATAAAACAAGATCATGTATTGATTGGTTGATGAAAATGTGGTGACCAGAGGCTCTCAGGAACCTCATCCTGTATTTCCCATAGAAGCAATGGTTGGTTGTTTGCCAATTCACTGTCACTGGCAACTTTATAGACCATAACTGCCATGAATAATGAGAATCAATTACTTTTTTTTTTCCTTCCCAACTAGCATAGTGAAGTCAGGGACTTTGTCTAACTTTGTTACTATTATATATATTCCCAGTGCCAGGACCGCAGTAAGCCCTCAACAGTTATGTATTAAATGAATAAATATAGTTGAGTGTATATCTTGTTCTCTGTTTATATGTATTTAAATCATATTATAATGAAAATAATTTAAGGCAGTGTTGGAGGTTGACAAGAATGTGTTTCCTTTAAAGAAGTTCCATTCTTTACTCAAGTTTGAATAAAGTCATGTATACTATGCACCCATTCGTAGCAGGGACCATGTCTCATTTCTTTTCAAAGGTTTTGGCATGAGGTTAAAAACACATTAGGTTCTTAAATGTTGGCTTAATAAATGAAAAAATTGATCAAATTTAGTACTCTTTTAATTAGAAACATAGTGAAGACAATACTTACCTTTACTTAGTAGCAGAATCTTAATTAAATTTGCAGTTATCAAAAGAATGAAAAAGCAAGCCACAAATATTTGCAAAAGACATATCTGATAAAAGACTGTTATCCAAACTATATAGAAAACTCTAAAAGCTCAATAAAAAAAATTGATTAAAAATAGGCCTAAGGCTCTAACAGATAACTCACAAAGAAGAAATACAGATGAAAAATAAGCATATGAAAAGATGCTCAACATCATATGCCATCGGGGAAATACAAATTAAAACAACAATGAGATACCACTATAAACCTACTAGAATGGCCAAAATCCAGACCACTGACAACATCAAATGTTGGTGAGGATGTGAAGCAACAGGAACTCTCATTCATTGCTGGTGGGAGTGCAAAATGGAACAGTCACTTTGGAAGACAGTCTGCTGGGTTCTTACAATACCAAACATACTCTTACCATATGATCCAGCAATCACCCTCATTAGTATTTACCTAAAGGAGTTTAAAATTTATGTCTACACACGGATGTTTATAGCACCTTTACTCACAACTGCCAAAATTTGGAAGCAACCAAGATATCCTTCAGTAGGTGAATGGATAAATAAACTGTAGTACATCCAGATAATGGGATTATTAGTCAGTGATAAGAAGAAATAACCTATCAAGCCATGAAAAAACAAGGAACATGAAATCACCTTAAGTGAATATTACTAAGTGAAAAAAGGCACTCTGAAAAGGGTGTAGGCTGTAGGATTTCAACTATATGACATTCTGGAAAAGGCAAAGCAATAGAGACGATAATAACAGTGGTTGCCAAGGGTTGGGAGGGTAGGGGTGAACAGGTAGAGCACAGATAAATTTTAGGGCAGAGAAAATATTCTGTGTAATATTATAAAGATGGGTAGGGCCGGCCGAGTGGCGCGATGGTTAAGAACTGGCTTGGGACGCCGGAGGGCCCCGGTTCGGATCCCACATATGAGGGCCAGTGACACTGCCCTCCACAGCTAAGATGCTGAACAACAGCTCAACCTGGAGCTGGGCTGCCGTGAGTCGCCGGCGACGGTGTAGGCTGCAGCCCCTATGGCAGTGGGTTGCCATGGGCTACTGTATGTAGCCAGCAGCCAGCGTGAGCAGCCAGCAGCTGCAGTGAGCGGCTATCCAGCAGAAGCCGGCGACTGATCTGCCTCACCTGGGAAGAGCGCAATGATGGTGCCAACTTGGGCCAGTGAAGCAACGTCCTCCACAACTAGACTGAAGAACAAAAGGACAGCAACTTGTCTGTTCCCCTTCCCCCAATTCCCCAATAAAAATCTTTAAAAAAACAAATGGGTATATGTCATTATACACTTGTCCAAACCCATAAAATGTCAACACTAAGAGTAAACCTTAATGTAAACCACAAATTGAGTAATTGTGAACATTTACGCTGTTATATTATTTCATATTTTACAACGATACCATGTAGGTCAACATGTAAACATTCATATGTTCATATGTACATGCAATTGATTGGACAGAAGAGGGAAAAGGTCGATGGAGTAGAAAAAAAGGTGATAAATGGAGAATGCTGTCAGCAAAAGATAAAGAAGTGTCTTTGCAGGTTATGGGTATTTCTGTCACTGGGTGCCTACATGAGGATTGAAATAAATTGACAAAAATATAAAACTTCAGAGTTTGTCCCATCAGTAATCAGCAATATAATTGCTAGTGGCTTAATTTAATTTCTATGTAATTGCTCAATAAGATAATCAGCCTGTATTATATATTAACCATTTATTACTCTGACTGAAAGCTGTGAGGAATATGGAATAGATTTGAAATATGGCCACTGACCTCAAGAAGCTCACAGCTTAGTGGAAAGAGGGAAACAATTAACAAATAAATGTTATAAAAGATATTTGCATTATATTCAAGTGTTGGATTTTTGCTGTTGATCAAAATTATTATAAGAATAGTTTTATGACTATAGAGCGATGCGTTATTAAACCAGTAAATCTAAGTTATTCCAGCATCTGAGTCCACTACTAAATGGTAAATAAAAAAAGGCAGACAGTTCAAAATATTAAAACCATTGTTTTTTAATACAATGATTTCTAACTTATTCAATTACAATCAAGGTGAGGTAGAAAAAAATATAGGAATAAAAGGCTATCTAAATCACTCCTCTCTGGACATTGTTCTTCTTTTCTGTAAAATTAGGGAATTAAATAGGGGAATCTATCTGTGAAGTACTCCTCAGGTCTGATTTCTATGACTTAAACCAGATTTTCTTGTCGCCCTTCTTTCTTGTTTCCCACACATGGACTTTGATTTTACAAAGGACATAAAGACTGTTTATAAAAAAATAAGTGGTATATTTATTTAATCACATTTCCCTGTGGGGCTGGCATCATCCCTGCCTTCATGGAAAGCTCTTTCCAAGGCTTTCTGAGCTCTGTCACGACTTCGTCTCTAAATACTATTTCTGGACACTTAATTCTTCCTTCCTTTCAGTCTTTCTCTCTCCATTCTCTCTAGATATATGCAAGTTCATGAATCATTTCTATCCTTATCGATCTTTTATTTGTTTGACATTATTACTGGAAATGCAAATTGGAAAGATACTATTTAGAACTTGTGGGACTAAAGTTTAGATGCATGTCCAAAAGGGTGGAAAACCATGAAATGCAGGTTGAGGTGTTCGAAATGATTAGGAAAGCAAGTAGAGCAGGTCAGTCAGAGTTTCCAGAGGTATGGTCCAAGGAATACTGTTCTCTCAGTATGCTTGGGTCAAAACAAGCCCCACATCCACGTAAATTTGGGGATCTCTGCATGCCATGTATCCAGCCTGTTCCTGGAGAAAACGTTAAAAAGGCCTCCTGGCTAAAGATACTTGTTCACTTTAACTCTTTCTGTATTGTTTTTAAATCACAGAATTCCTTTTCCTACCTTTAAAAAATGCCTGTTAAGATTCCACAGAATAAAAACACGGTTATATTTTGCAGTATGAGGAGATGGCATGATGAAAGGTGTATTTTAGGGACATTATCTAAGGGAACTATGTGGGAAGAAGGATCATGGGGAGACACCATCCTCAGAGCAATTAGTAATAATTTTGTCACAAACTTGTTAACAAAGACATGGTCATTCTCTGCTCTTAAGGAACTATTTTTCCAAACGTTTTCTTGGGGGTGAGGGGAGGGGTATTCTTAGAGAGCAGTATGACTGTTCTAATTTATTACAGATCTAGATTAACATAAGATACTGTAAAAAGAAACAGGATCACCCATATTCATGCATACAGAGACATAAAGATGCACACCCTTCATTTTGATGGTCCTTGGATTGCTATATTGAAGTAACAGTCTTCAAAGCAAAAGAATAGCAAAACTCAGCTCATTTACTAAACTTTGTTATAAAGGAGGGTGACTGAGGGAGAGAAAAATCCAACCAATCAGGCATAAGCTAAGTTCCATAGGTAAGTGGAAGCCGAGTCTCAAGCAAAAACCCTCTGGATTGGTGACTCGTTACACTTCTTAATGCAGCTGGGCCTGGCACAGTGGCAAAGGGGAAATCTTGATTTAAAAGTTAACTTTTTAATCATTATGAGAGGTCCTAAGTGAGAAGGAAACTGACAACTTATAAGAGACTTCTTCTAACTTTTGACTTGGGCTTAGTTCAGGCCAATGAAGCAGGGGACAGGAGAGAAAACTAGCTCCACCGCCAAATCCACAACATTCCTCTCTAGAAACTTCCACAGAGCTGGTGAACTTCCAGTCGGAAACACTGAGGTCTGTTTCTCCAGAATTTATGGGAGCGCCTGTTACTCTACTTTGGAAGGAAAAATGAGAGTTTTCAAACATTAATTATATTTATTTTTCCTCTATAAAACTCTTATTTATTTTTACAAAGTATTAGAAGAATGAGAATGATCTCCCAATTTTTATTGTCCCAAGTTGATAAAAGAGTAATTTGTCCTAATGGTCGAATGCTACTCATTTTATATTGCATGTAATATTGGCAAACTAACATATATCAGGCATAGGATAAAGATGAACAAAGAAAGATCCTACTCTGAAAAAAGGGTGTGTAAATACATGCTAAATAGTCAAACAAGTTAAAGAAATGTGTGGGAATTGTGAAAGTAATTGATATTAGAACATTCTAAGAAAAAAATCCTTACATGTGTTTCTTAAAATTTAAGACAACTGCAAGTTTCTCCATCTTCTTGTCTGGCCATACTTAAATCCTCTTTGCAAAGTCAGGACATGGGTGGGAGGGGGTACCGGCTTTGGGTGAGGATTAGAAGTACTAATGACAGAAGTTTGGGACAAAGAAGAATGAGGAAAATAATATATAACTGGCTCAAAAACTTAAAGACAATTATAAGTCGATAAAAATAGAAGTCCAGTTGAAGATACAATGGAGGAACAAGGAAACATAAAGCTAACAGAAAGGTCAGATGAGACACTTCTGCAACAATCTATTCAAGATGGGGTCACATGGCAGTGTATTTACAAAAATATACTTAGAATTATATGACCTCTCTGGTACAATGCCAGTCACATGGAAGTATTCAGTTGAAGGTAGCTCCTATTATTATTATGATTATGGTTTTAATCATCATGATTGGTTCTCATCTGCAAATTAAAGTGGAGTAGTGAATTGGGAGGGAAGTCTCATGAAGGGTTGCAAAAGTAAACATTCTGGTCAATTAAGATGTCACCAGTGAATGTGGTAGAGTTGTGAAAGTATTCGTTAATAATCCAATCAGCTAATGTTCAGACAGGATAGAGCTATGCGATGTATGGAGGGGTTCATGTAGAACTCAAGTATTGCTGGGAATCTGATGAAACAGTCATCAGATGTAGAATATATGCTAACACTGTGGTTCAGAACCCTGGGGTCTTTAGTGCCCACACTCACTCTGTAGGACATCAAGCAAGAGGTGGTGAGGCGCCATTTTATCATAAGCTATAGCCCTTGCCATTTTCAGAAGGAAGTCTACACTCCATCACATAGCATCACAGACTGCCTTTCACCATCTGGACCCTTTTTGCCTCCAGAGCCATCCTTTCATTATTCCCTTCTAGTCACCTTGTACCCACTGCTCCAGCTCAACCAAACCACTTTAATATCTAAATAACAACAATATTTAATAATAATAATAATCATGGCACTGCTACTTCTTTCATAGTACTTACTATGTGCCTGGCACTGTTCTAAGAGATTTATATATATTAACTCATTTAATCCTTACACGGACCCTAGGAGATAGGAAGCATTTTAATCCCCATTGTATAGATGAATAAACTGCAGCACAGAAAGGTTAGGTAACTTTCCTAAAATCACATAGCTAGAGTATCAACTATCTCATGCTTCTATTTTTTTACTATTCTGTTCCTTTTGCTTGAACACCCTTCCCTTTCTCCCTTTACTTAACTAAGTCTTTCATATCCCAGCTTGGATGTCATGTACTTTGAGAAGCTTCTTAAAACATTTCCTTCTCCATCCCCACTCTACTGCTTTAGTTCAAGTTAAGAATTTTTCTTATAAACTATGATTTAGAGAAGAGTCAAGCCCCCCTTATTTGGAGGGAACCACATCCTACAGGAGACAGAGTTTCCCAGGGATATCTTTAGAAGGAGCACTCCTGAATGTAACTGGGCTACAATGTGCCAAGAGGACATTGTCAGGCCTGTTGGGGAAACTCTTCCCTTGCTCACTTGGACAAACACTCACCCTCTTGAGTGGAAGGGGTGGCTAAGGACACATACTCATGTTGCCCAGCTCTTTAGATCATTCTCGTAAACTAATGGCATTCCACTCACCTACTTTGTAAGAAAAATATTCAAGAGGCCACTCTACTCCTGGATGGGTGCCTTAGATATTTTTTCCAAAATTATAGTTTCTTACATATTTCCTAATAGAATATTAAAAGCTTAACCTCAGTTTTCTAATCATTATATTTCTAAATTATGGCTACGAATTTTACTGCTTGAAACCACCGCTAACTAAATATTTGCTATAGTATTTCTTTAATGCGCATCTTTTAAAAACCCATGGGTTATTCATTCATGTGTTAATTCAATGATTTACTCAGTGCCTACCAAGTGCCAAGACTATGCCAGGTACTGGGAGGCAGACAAAATAATACGGGATTACTCTCAGGGAGCTCACAGTCTTAAGGGGAAAGGGTGAAAATTCTACACACATTAAATGTGATTCAGTGGTCAAGACAAGCGTATTTTTATTATTACATTATCTATATATTACATTATGATTACACTATCTATAATATAGACATATTTAACATTTATTTCAATACATAATCATTTTTTAACTAATACATTTTAAATATTTTTTTTTAGAAACAAAATTTTCCCATTTCTCTTACTTATAAAAAACTAAAATTTTATTCCTTGTTAGTAGCTAAGGGGGAAAACATCAGCTAAGATAGTCATCTTCTATTTTAACCCTGGCAGAGGATGTAAAACTGAAATAGATAATACTAATTATTTATTTTCACAGTAGTAGCTTGAAAATTAAAGATTATCTTTCTAATTTGTGCAAACAATACCTTTCAGCCACTTAGAAAATTTCGTTATCAGAGTCACAGTTTTGTTAAAAGGTTAGAGGACTGAGATGTATGTTAACTGCTAGGAAAGATTATACAATGTCAAGATACATTTGGAGGAAGTCAATGATTCCCATCAATCAAGTGCGCATCCTGAAAGGTTCTTGGATGATAGCTCCCCAGGGCGGTGTCCAGGTTCCACATCAAATACTGACACATGGGTTAAGCCAGGCCATAGACCTGACCAGTCAGCATAAAGGAATGGAATTTTAGAGCCCTGAATTTCTAGTGCAGAAGCGATTGGGAAGGTTTTATCAATATGAGCAGAAGAACCCCAAGTCCTTTGAAGTCTAAAGGAATGGCTGGGGCTGGCAAATACACGAACAGTATCAAGAACCTTAATCCTTGTGAAGCTGTATCAGGACCAAAATAAATATTAACCCAATGTTTAACTGGAATCCACTGAAACTTTCCCAACTGGATGCAATGATAAAAAGCCCAAAACCTCATAACTTGTCTAGCCACTAAGCTAAACTACAGTACAGGGGGAAAAAAAAAAACCGAAACATCCCAGACCTCAGCAAACAGAAAAGCTGAGTGGAATAATGAATGTTTTCATCCAGCCAAGAGTTCATACTTTATTTCGAAGCATCAACTCTAGCATTTCTTGATGAATGGGAAATTTAATGTGCTAAGATATAGTAAAAGGTAAGAGCTGGTACTCGATAGAATTTATTCAGGCAACATATTTAAAACAATTTTTTAAAGGAATGTAAAGGATAGACTTTTAAGTATACAGCTTTTTACTGTTCTCTTAAGAATAGCTTCATTAATATTTTTTTTTTTTAGCCGAGCCATCCTGCCACCTGTTGGCAGCTCAGCGGCAGCTCAGCTCGGACCGGGAATCGATCCGGCCATTGATATATTTTTAAAAGGCTGTACCAAAAGACTAACCAACATTATTGAAACAGTAAGGTCAAGAAACGAAAATGGCAAGATGACCTGGGAACAGGCAAGAAGGAGGTCAGAGTACCTTTTGAAGAAGCAGGTTTAGTGGTGATCATAGGGGCAAAGATAGCTCTTTAAACTGCAGTTTGGTGGGAGAAGGCAGAAGATAAACAGGATGGAAAAGGGACAACAAGGTCAAGGGTGGGTGCTGTGCTTCGTTTTGTTTTCAATAAGTTGGAGAGATGGGGCAGTTGGGCACACAGAGAAAAGAGAGATGATGCTTCATGTGGGAATTCACATGGGAAGATCTCCCAGGGGAGGCCTCCAAGTGGATAGGTAGAGACCCTACACTGTATAAGCGCCCATGCCCTTCCTCCACACCCCAATTCACACACAGCTGATTGTTCTATGCATTTGGACTCTCCCATTATATTGTCTCTATGCTAGCCAACCATAGCAATACTATTTTCTACACATGGTTATATTTTTACTCTTTATCTACTCAGGAAAGGGTTATATAGTTTATTTCCTTTACTTTTCTTGCATAGAGTTAAAATAAAATATGTTGATAATTAAGGTGGTAAACAAAGCTTCTCTCACTACCAAAAAATGGTTGCACTGTTATACTTAATAAAAAGTATGCCTTTAATTATATTGTGTTAAGTTTCTAAAAAAAAAAAAAAGAATCTGTGCCTATCACTGACATGCAATTACTTATTTTCTCTTATTAACTAAACTAATGAAACCAGAAAGAATCATTTTAAAATTCTATAATACTATTTCTATAATACCACATTTCAAGATTCTATACTATTGGGTCAGATAATTTCCACCTATTATCAGTATGGCTATTTAGAAGCCCAAACTTCCAAAAATATGCAGTATTATGTTCTTCCTTTAGCCTTTCCCAATTCAAAAATTCCACCTGCTTACTCTTCATGGAAATTTTAATTAAAACCATGTTTGAAGTTAATGGTACTATTAAGTTTTCAAGTCACAAAGAGAAGTAGACAATCACATTACTTATGCAAAGTGAATGGGTATGGACTTTAGGATTGGGTTCATTTTGCTCAGCGTGCTCAGTGCAGCATAACATTCTCCTCTGGGATACAGATTTTTTTTTCTAATATTTTATCTTTATGTTAGTGTGTAGATCATATAAAATATACTATAAATAAGGTTGTTTTTAGATTGAGGTTTGCAGAACAAGTTGTTTACTAGTTGGGACGCAAGCCAGGCTGCGCATGTGTGAGACTGATAAGAGTGAAGTGAAAGTAAACATGTTTATGTGTAGAGCATATACATGAAAATAAACATGTTCATGTGTGAAACTGAGCATAACAAAATTGAGTGGTAAACACGTTCACCAAACAACTTCTGGTTATCACATAAGAAGTAAGCAACTTCTGGTAAACAACTCCTGGTTATCACCTAAGAAGTAACAAGTCCAAGGAAAAGAGGATAAAAGCAGAGCTCCAGAGCAGTGCCATGAGCAGTCTGACTGGGCGATCTGGCTGAGACCCTCTGCGAGGTGCGAGCCGCGATACTCCAGGACTCTCCGAAGTTCTTCCTGCAAGACCAGCTGCCTCAGACCCATCGTGGGGCCCAGTCGTCTCTCCCGGACCAGGGACCTTCTCCGTCTTGATTGACTCTGGGACTTGGTTTGTTATTAAATTCTATTTTATTTTGTATAACCCTCTGTGCTTACCAGAGCACTGGCCTCTGGGGGGACATTGGCTCCCAAATAAAGCTGTTACTCACTCTGTCTGAACCTGTGTGTCGGGACTTAGTTCCCCACTCGCATCACGAGTACCACGCAGGGACGTAGAGCCCTGCCGAGGGGTTTATGTCCCCTTGACTTTCAGGAAGAGACTGAAACGTGGCAACTTACTCTTCCAGGCGCTCACGAGAGTTAGAAATGAGAATTCTTAGTGAGTAGAATGTACAAAATGTCTATCTGTGTTGACAAATTTTCCTGTTGTTTGATTTGCCTTTAAACTATTTTTTTTTTGTTATCTTTTTAAACTGTACTTATTTTTATGCACAACGTATCAAATTGAAGCCATTTTTAAAGTGTGGCTTCTCACAAGTTCAAAGTCTTATTTCTTAGCATCAGCTTTTTCTACAATTTGAAGGGTTCTCTTCCTTATGTTATTTAATTTGCAACCTACTATGGTTTGAATGTTTGTGTTCTCCCCAAATTCTCATGTTGAAATACTAATACCAGATGATGGTATTAGAAGGTGGGGCCTTTGGGAGGTGATTAGGTGATGAGAGTGGGGCCCTCATGAATGGGACTGATGTCATATAAAAGACACCCTACAGAGATCCCTAGCACCTTCCATGATGTGAGACCCAGGGAGATGACCCCTCTTTCCCCCATGAACCAGGAAGAGGGCCCTCATCAGAACATGACCATGCTGGCATTTTGATTTTGGGCTTCCCAGCCTCCAGAACTTTGAGAAGTAATTTTCTGTAGTTTATAAGCCATCCAGTCTGTGGAATGTTGTTATAACAGCCCGATCCAACTAAGACATAATCTTAAGGGTGAGGGTATCACCAAGTCAATTGTCCAGTATGGCTCCACCATAACCTTCTTCACCTTTGTTGAAACAATCAAATGGCTCCAAGTTACCCAATGAGTTTAAAATAAAGGTTACTAAGGTAACTGTTATTGTCAGAAGGGTCTAAAAAAATAATTACTCCTCTTATTTTTTCTCTGCTGTACACCTATCTGAAAATTCTTATTGCCAACAAGACTGAAAAAAACTAAAAGCCTTGATTTCCACTATTCCCAAAACAAATATTTATATTTTCACTTTGCCCTTTTACTAAGACCACAAAGGTTATATTCAGTCATAGCCTTGCAAAAGTGATTAATAATTTCAAGAGATATTGCTACCATTTCCTTAAATTTTATGTCTGTTCAGATTAAGAAGAGGAGAAAGACTGACCAATATTATCAAAAGTATCAAGTGAACGACGGTTCCCAGCACATTACCACAAAAGGTCATGATAAATTTGGGGTTTCAGATATAATCACAGTACAAACCCCTGGCCAGAATAAGTAGAGTATAAATTATATCAGAAAACCTGGGGGCCGGCCGAGTGGCGTGTTGGTTAAGAGCGGGCTTGGGACGCCAGAGGGCCCCAGTTTGGATCCCACATATGAGGGCCAGTGACACTGCCCTCTACAGCTAAGATGCTGAACAACAGCTCAACCTGGAGCTGGGCTGCCGTGAGTCGCCGGCGACGGTGTCGGCTGCAGCCCCTGCGGCAGTGGGTTGCCATGGGCTACCGTATGTAGCCAGCAGCCAGCGTGAGTGGCCAGCAGCCGCAGTGAGCGGCTGTCCAGAAGCCGGCGACCAATCTGCCTCTCCCAGGAAGACTGCAATGATGGAGCCAACTCGGGCCAGTGAAGCAACATCCTCCACAATTAGACTGAAGAACAAAACGACAGCAACTTGTCTGTTCCCCTTCCCCCAATTCCCCAATAAAAATCTTTAAAAAAAAAAAAAACCTAGTTGGGGGTGGGACATTGGTTTTCACTCTCCTATCTGAACCCTGAACTGGCTCCCCAGTTCCTGAACACAACCCTGAAGAGATAGGAGAGACCCCTCAAAATAACCTTACTGCCCAACTACCTCTGTAGGATGGGGAATTTGAAATAATACTCTATGTTGGTTTACAGCACGGCTCTTCAAATTTTAGCAGCATCACTTGGAGGGCCTGTTAAAACTCTGATCGTTGGGCCCTGCCCCCAGAGTTTTTGATTAATCGGGGTCCTGATTAATTTCCATTTCTAATTAGTACTAGGCATTGCTGCCCATGATGAGAACCCTTTATTCAGAATTGTAGAGAAGTGCTGTATCTCCCATACCTGCCGTAGCAGTTGTGGACTTGCTATATAGTCAGTTGGAGACAGGTTGTGGAAAGCTTTGAATGCCAGATTCAGGAAGTTTCTGAAGACCTAAGAGATTCAATGATGGCAATTTTGCACAATTCCTAGTGCACTTATGAAATTTAACTTAGACATCACCTATGAAATGCATCTTTGATATTAAGCCTCAGCTGGTCTTCAAGTCAGTGACGTTCAGACATCCTGTGGAGTCAGGGCCTTGTCTCACCTCTTGCAGGACCGGCCTAAACCTTTCTCCTCTCCTTAGCACATCCTAGCTCCCATCACTGTTAGCCGGTAAACATGCCTCTGACTTCACCGAGAAAATAGGTACTTTCTCTCCTTCTCTGCTTCCCCCTCTACTTCCACTTAGCTAAACCTATCCATAAGTAATTTCTTCGAGTCTTAGGGGTGTCCTGCCTCTTCTCCCCACCCCAACCTCACATGGGCCCCTGATATCACCTTTCTCAATTTTTCTAACCACTCTCTATCAATCTGCACTTTTCCTTGGTTCCTTCTCTTCAGACCACCAACATACTCAGGTCTCAAAAGGTAATACCCAAATCCTTGGCCCAGCTTAAATTGCTAGCCACCACTGTGACTCCTTCAGTTCACAGTCGAACATCTGAAAGACTGGTCTATATTTTCTGTGCCCATTGTCGTCCCTCCTCACTTTGCAATGACCTGCAATCTGTCCCCACTACTCTACTGGAATTGCTCTCGCCGACGTCAATGCCGCCCTCCTGCTGCCTTTTTGACCTGTGGATTCCTTCTCATCCTGCAGCATCAGCAGCTCCAAGGCTGCCCCCTGTCCTCTCCAATTCACATTCTACTCATCATTTTCTCTCTTGGAATAAATGACTACCTAATGCTGGTCACTGTCATAACTATCTTTGTAATTCCACTCGTGCGCCTGAGCTCCAGTTCTTTCAATTAGGAATTTCCAGGCACCTCAATTAGAGCATGCCCCAGGATGCGATTTTTCTACCTCCATCCCTAGGATGCTCCTCTGCCTCTATTTTCTGTTTTGGTCACTGGCACCGCCAGTCTTTTGCTCACATGGGTAAGGCAGAAATATCAGAATCCTCATTGACTCTCCTCCCAAATCAAGTCAGTTGGTCACTACGTCTGCTTGATTTTCTCTCTCAGGCCTGTGTTCTCCATAAGCTCACTGTCCATGCCACTGCTGAAATTCTAGCTCTCCCCTGAATGATCAAACTAGCCTTATAACTGGATTTCTTACCTCTAGGCTTAGCATGCTGGTGTGGAAAGGAACACGGGCTTTAGGGTCACAGAAATCTGTGTTCCCAATCCCAGTTTTCCACTTTTTCCCTGAGCATATCAGCTACACATGACCATATGCTCAACTTTTTTTTTTTTTAAATCACTGGGAATTATTTCAGTTGTGAAATACTAAATTCTAATGTCCCACTGTCTAACAATAATCTCTTATTTTACTAATTCTCACACTCAATTACTTCCTTCATACCTGTTCTTTGATCTGATAGGGGCTTCCAATCTTTGTTCTCTTGACTTTCTCCTATCTGTTTTCATTTCCTTCCTGTTCCAGCTTAGAATCCTTAGTCTCCAACACCAAACTCTCTCTTGTCTATATCTCCAAATTCCAAATTTCTGTTGTCCTTCCATTACATTCTGATAAAGCTCTGGCCCAGGATCCATCTAACTGTCCCCCTCATCCATGCCCATATGTGTGCTGCTAAGCTTTCTTGGAGAATGTCATCTCTGAAGTTGATGCCACTAAAGCATTCTGGTCGGCAACCCAGCTGGGGCCTCCACATTACCCAGAGTCTTCATTTCCATGATCAGCCCTTCCTCTTCACTTTTGTGACCAGGTGAAACTTGTTCCCTTCAGTACCTCTACTTCCCACTCACCCAAATATTTCAGCTCCTATTTCATTGAGAAAACAGCACAATATAAGAGTTCTCTCTGCTTCCATTCACCAAACCTACATACTTACAAATATTTGCCCCCATCCTTTCTTTCGTTACAGCAGAAGAGATGTCACTGCCCAAATTTAAAATTCACCCCCCGGCCCAGGCTATACATCTTAGTTATGCCAACATTTTCAGGGCCCTTTCTCTGCCTTACACTTAGACATTTTCTACTCTCTTTCTTTAATGGCTCTTCCACAGTAACAT
>NW_017731715.1:958087-959252 GCF_001890085.2 Hipposideros armiger
TCACTGGCCCTCATATGTGGGATCCGAACCGGGGCCCTCTGGCATCCCAAGCCAGTTCTTAACCATCGCGCCACTCGGCCGGCCCTTTCTTTGCACTTTTTAAAAATTAATTAAAATTAATGGGCTGACAATTGTTAGTAAAGTTACATAGGTTTTGGGTGCACAATTCTGTAATACATCACCTATATATCATATTGTGTGTTCACCACCCAGAGTCAGTTCTCCTTCCATCACCATATATTTGATCTCTTTCACCCTCATCTACCACCCCTGCACCCCTTACCCTCTGGAAACCACTAAACTACTGTCTGTGTCTATAAGTTTTTGTTTCTTCATTTGTTGGTCATGTTTCTTTGTTGTTTTCAGTTTTATATCCCACATATCAGTGAAATCATACAGTTTTTTACTTTTTCTGTCTGACTTAATTATAATTATCCTTGTTTTCTATTATGACAAAATATTCCAAGCTCCTTTTGTCCATTTTCTGCTCCAGATCTAGAATCAGCAATTTCTTCCAGGATCTTTGGTTTCTTTTAGTGGATCTGCTATTTACAGAGCACAGCCTGGACACCAGGAGTGTTATTGCTACTGGGTTGGTCATTGTTTCTAGGCCTCTTTGGTAGAGCTGTGAATATGTATTCCTTTAGATTTAAAAGTAATGCACACCATGAGTTCTTACTGATACTTCCAACTCAAATTCAGGACTACTACTACTTTGTGCATTTGTATCTCCATTCCATGAAGCTGATAATATCAATTTTCAAAGATACCAACAGTCATTTATCTCATGAGAGAAGCCGAACAGTATCAGAGTAACAGCAATACAACTACCTGCAATATGAGTACTAAAAGTAGTTAAAAATTTTTGTACTCATCTTTGTGCTTAAAATATACCCCTTTTGGAAGGTATAGTAAAAATACAGGGCTTTAAAAGTCGCTTAAAATTGTTGCATACTGTAAGGCTTTATCTCCAATTTGAACCACACTCAAGTTGACTCATTTCATGTTACTTTAAATTTTTTTTAGGAACCAATTTTAAAATTTACTTCAGGGCTGGCCGAGTGGCGCATTGGTTAAGAGCTGGCTTGGGACGCCAGAGGGCCCCGGTTCGGATCCCACATATGAGGTCCAGTGACACTGCCCTCCACAGCTAAGATGCTGAACA
>NW_017731715.1:959392-985324 GCF_001890085.2 Hipposideros armiger
GCAATGATGGTGCCAACTTGGGCCAGTGAAGCAACGTCCTCCACAACTAGACTGAAGAACAAAAGGACAGCAACTTGTCTGTTCCCCTTTCCCCGATTCCCCAGCACTGTTCCAATTCCCCCAATTCCCCAATAAAAATCTATAAAAAAATTGACTTCACTTATTCATTTTTATTGTATGTAAAATATTTACATAGTTCTCAAACCAAATATACAAGGCACAGTCATAGAAGTATGGCTACCATCTTTGTTTCTTTCAGCCTCTTGCCTCCCTATAAGTAATATTTTGTGTGTGGTTTATCATTTCAATATTTAGAAATATATAAGTATAGTCTTAAACCATGATACCATACTATTGGTACTTTTCTCACCTTACTTTTCTCATTAAAAAATAAATGCTAGAGATCAGTTTGTAATAGTACGTAGAAGTCTTCCTCATTTCTTCCTGTACTTGAATAGGACTCCCTCGTGTGGATGTACCATACTTGTGATTCATCCAGTGCCCTATTGATGGACATTTGGGGTGTTTCCAGTCTTTTGCTGTTCAAAGTAGTCTTTCCTCCGCGTACATCTTTTTCTTATTTTTGCTAGTACATCTTTGGCATAAATTCCTAGAAGGAGGAGTTGCTCTCTCAGTGAGCAAATATGCATGTATTTTATTTTGATATTGCCAAATTCTCCTCCATAGCGTTTACCACTGAGCATTTCCAACAGTAATGTATGAGTCACAGAGTATGTTGTCAAACTTTTGGATTTTTGTCAATCTGGTAGTTGAAAATAAGTTTCTTAACTTGAATTTCTCCTTGAAGTGAGGTTGTTTCTCACACAGACAAGAGCCAATTCTGTCCTCTTGACACAGTGCATCTCCATTAACACCCATAAAGCCCGGCCCACCCCTCACCCCCCACGCTCACACATCCCAATTTTTCTCCTATTTCTTGGGGTGCTGCTTTTTCATTTCCTTTTCTAGTTCCATTTCTGCTGTTTATTTCCTAAATATTCCTCTTTCTCTGAATTGTGTCTTAGCATTTCTTTTAAAATCCATGTCTTGGACTGTAATAATCATTGCTAGTCTGGCTGCTGCTAAGTGCATACCTGCAGCCTAGAGCTCTCCCTGTGCTTCAGTCCCACATATCAAACTGCCAATGAAGATTGTGAATAGTGCCTTCCAGTCACCTAAAATTCAACCTGTGCAGTGCTCTTCCCGCACGCGCCTTTCCCCTCGTGTTCTCCAGTGCAGTGAACGCTCCCACACATCTCCAGTTGCCACAGTCATTCAAATAATGTTTTTTCCTGATGACTTCCTCTCTCAAATGCTTCCTTGTATCGAATCAATGACCAATTTTTATGGCTTCCGCTTAAGTGGTTCCCAGATCCATCTACTTCTCTATCCCGCACTCCTGGTCTAAGCCATTCTCTTTCTTCCCCTGTAGTGACTGCACCTTCCTTCTAGGTGGTCTTTCCCTTGCTTGCTCCCAAACGCAGTCAGTATTACTTTTGAAAACACACATACTATAGGGCCGTTTACTAGCTTAAAAACCTCCAAATCTCAAAAAAAACCCCATCTCATTATAATTATTAGAATTGTTTGAATTCTTCAAGTATTATTTATATGTTTCAAAATAAATAAAATGGACCAGGAGAGAGCCTTAACTAGCTTTGAGGCAGATCGGGCTCACCAGCAGGCTGTACAGATTCCGGGGGCATTTGGAAGCGACTTGAGATTCCCTACAACTATCGCCGGGGAACAAAAACTGTCCTCCTTTGCCTGTGATTGCCTGAGAATGTCAGTCAAGGTGTTCTTACCTTTGTGGTCCACAGCTTGACGGTCCAGTCGAATGATGATGTGACAAACAGGTGTGAAAAGTCGATCGGGCCCACTGCCATGTGGCAGTTAATTCCTGTCACTGGCCCTTGGTGACCTTCGAAGACCTCACCGATACCGGCTTTGCTGCATGAAGACCACACATAAGCAGAGTTTCAGTGACCTTTGCAAAGCCGTGATCACTTTAAAAAAACAAACAAACTTGTCTCTGAATGATTACTTCTCCAAAATTTAGAATACCACTACACATGACCAGAAATGAAACCACTTTCATAGTTATCTTGAGAGAAATAAAATGCTAGACTATTTGGGGTAACTAAAAAACAATATGGGGTAATATAATCTTTTTAATCTTCAGAATTTAATATCAATTTCATCATTTAATCCTTTTTCAGGTGTTCCTCAAATTCTATCATCTTTCATGCAGTTAACTTTGATAGAAAATTATATACTCAGATCTCAGGAGCTTTTGTACATATAATAACACTATTCTATTGTTGTGATGACATTTTGTACATGTTCCATTTTAACTTCTTTTACAGAACCTATTGGCTATAAAGCTCTAAACATTCTTATATACATTCATTTATTCTTTCAAGGGAACTTCTTAAATTAGGTTGACATATTTGAAAATATAATACTTTGTGTAAACCCTTGCCACCATAAAATAATATGCATAATTTAAATGTAATATGGAGAAAATAATGTTTTCACTGAAAGCAAAAGACAAATTTACAAATCTACTAAACATAAATTTTATGAGCGCTGGTGCCTTGTTTCTTGTTGTCAAGTATTTAGCATATAGTAAGTGTTCAATAAATATTTGTTGAATAAAACAGCAAAGGAAAAGAGACAAACGTGCCTTTTTTCTAACAGAAGCATGTTTGAGAAATAGTGATACAAGTTTTAAAAGTTATCCACAGACATATGTTACGTATTTAATTGAGCTGGGATTATTTCCAGTCCCCACCCCTATCACACAATAGTCTGCATACCATCAGACCCAATTAGAAAACATAGCAAAATGCTATATGTAAAAAAACCCATATGCATGAGGTGATAAATATGACAAATACATAGGGATTGTGGAATCAAAATATTATGCCACTATGAGTAAAATTGAACTCAATTATTAAAACATTTGGGCTTCTGGAACACCAATAAATGTCAATGTGCTGAGCAAACTGAAATCACAAGCAAAGTTCTGCAGTGTGTATTCTGTATAACAGGCACTCAGAAATTATGCCCAGTGAAACTGCTACAGCAGTTCCACACGTGATCCTTTAAATTTGTTTTAATGAACACGAGGAACTGATCTTTGAAGCAGCCCCTGGTGAGATTCCAACTTGCTCTTAACAGCATCCTGAAAGAATTTATAGGGTGCAAAATGAGAACTTTGTTTAATTTATGGAAGTAGATTTGCACCTTCTCCATGTTAGGTGAAAAGTAGAAATCCCCTGCCTCTCCCCCATATCCCTATATGACCCATTAAAAATTACTACAAAGTCAAATGTTGGGTACTTCACAACTTTACTGAGACCTGTATTTTATATTTCAGATGGATGGACCAATATAAAAGCATAACAAAGAACGTTGTAAAAAGATTCATGACGTGTACCATAGATACCCTTCTTTTGAACTACAGTGCATATTCTGATGGTGCTTGAAAAGGACAATAGCCACAGGACAAGAATATTCATCATGTAAAAGGTTATTCACAATACAGAATAAATAAATCTGAAAGTTATCAATGAACATGTTCTGCAGCCTTCACAGATAATTAAGGTCCTGGATTAAGTCAATTGAACTTATGCTCTGTTGATTGTAACAAAGGTATAGATAAAGCTTTGACTCCACATTTGGCTCAATGCACTCCGTGCTCTCTCATGCCACTTGTGGCATTCTATCTATATCGCAGATATTTGTGTGTTTACTTTTCCCACCATTATTAGTTTCCTGAAGCTGGGAGCCAGGTCTCAATGATGTCTGCATGCCTGGCAGCATCTAGCAGTGCACTTTGTCAAAGTGGGTGTGCAGTGAATGTTTGCATGAATGAGCAACTTTATCAGATCTTTTCATGCTTTGATAAGACATTTAATGCATAGTTTTAGCCAGTTTTTATGAAGTAGGACCACTGGGCACGAAACTATGAGGCATATTTTCCTAGTCACCTTTAAATCATGTGATCAGGGAAAGTACTGCTTGTTCCTATGGATGGAACAGTAGGAATAGCACAGCTCATAGTGTGTGAAGGGAAAAACCACAGAGCTGGGCCATGGACGCTTACTGCTTCTACAAATCACAAAAACACAAGAGTGTGATCTTGCAACAATCTGTGGTTCCTCATTATATCTAAATAGCCTAGGATGAGTACAAGAGATGAAAAATCAATTTAATTAGAACTACTGAAGTGAAATAGAAATTAAGCACCAAGGTGAACACAGTGAACCTTTCAAAAGATGCGAGGCTGTTCGTTAAATCTTACATGCAATTTTACAATTTAATCCAAATTATTGGATTCTACTTTATCCTGATGGTTTTCCAGGGGGCATTTGCCAATCTCTCAATCAAGTCAGGTTTCTTATCACCTGGAAACTTCACAGTGGCTTGTGTATCTCATACTATTACAACCTCTCTGATGGGAGAAAGGGCCCTGGGCATTTTTCTATATTATTTGGATATTCTTTATTTCCCACATTGATTAGATTTTGAATTCCTCATTTATTATGTGCCAGGCACTGGAGAGGGAATCAATGATAAAATGGAAATAGTTTAGTAAGTAAAAAATGGTAGATAAATGAGTAGTTGAAATGTTACTGCTTGTAGAGAAGCATATATAAAAATATGTGAAATAGCAAACCTATCTGACAGCCTTCGTCCTAACCCATTTATTGTGCTTTAATTTTCTCCATGGTATGTATCATCATAAACCATATCTTCACTTGTATATTAGTTTGCTGTCTTTCACCCTCAACCAGAATATCAACTCCAGGTCTATTTTGGTCCTGCTATACCCTTATGATGTGATAGTGCCTGGCACATGATATGTTTTAGTAAATATCCTTTGGAAGAAGGAATGAATAAAGGAATGAAAATTCTATGGAAACCTAAAGGAGGGAATGGTTTTCTTTGCCCAACAGAGACTGGGGAGGCTTCAATGTGGAATGGGCTCTGTGCTGGCTTTTGGAAGATGAGGAATTAACCAGGTCAAGAAGAGAGACATGCCAGACCAGGCGGGAGAAATCGAGTGTACAAACTCATGGTGGGATAAACAATATTTGGGGACTGCTATCCCTGCTAGGTGTGTGGCTGGAGGCTGCAGGAAGGCTGAGGCTAGAAAGAGGCAGAGAGTCCAAGGGTCTTATACGATATGCTAAGAACCTGGGACTTTTTTACTCAAGGCAGTGTGAACCCTTAAAGGGCTACAAATTGGCTAATGACCAGAGCACATGGATGCTATAAGATAATGAAGCCTTGAGGTGGTGCTTTGCAATTCTTCGGAAATGCTTTTCTCATAATGCAAGGTGGTTATAATCCAGAATGCGATAACAGACTTTCCAAAATGGGGAAAACGTCATCGGTAAGAAAACAGAAAATCACCTTCCATGACGACAGGCCGTATAGACTGTGCCCTCCTCACTGCCAACCACGAAGTTATTGACGTCTCCCGTCGGGAAAGCCATTCCGGTAACAGCCACGGGCTTGGACTTATTGTACACCAGCTCCATGCTCTCCTACCAAAACACGGGTGGTTACATTCCCTCTGTCAACTCCTTGCCATGCCAAAGATAGCACGGAAAAATCATTTGGCTAAATCGTCTGTTTGCTTTTCACACAGCGTTACAAAAGACCCCGGCTGTGCCAGAAACCACGCTTTACTGCCCCTGACATTCGTGCTTCTGTGTATCTGTGGTTTCAAGCCGGCTGGATTTCATCAGCCTGTGCTGCCGCGTCTTAAGTCAGGCAGAGATGACAGGTGAGAATTTTGAAACTAATGGTGCAGAAACTAAAGATAATACTGTAATGGTTACACTTGTCAGCCCCAGGCTTTAATAAAACACACAATACCCTTGTATTTACAAACATTTTCAAAATCAATTGTTCATGAGAACACACATGTATTAATATCAGATGTACTAAGCACATTTGTCAAAGCAGGAGTGTATGTCCTCCATGAACTAAAACCAAAAAGTTGTCACTCAGGTCATAAAACGCAGATTTCAACAGAGACTAGATTTCACCAAGGGCAGCCGCACGCTGTATACGCCTGCAAAGAACGGTGTTTAAATAAATCTTTAAAATAGTAAACGAGAGCCTTTATTTTACCTAAAATGATTTTCAAAATCAGGAATTAAAGTGCATTGTAAAGAACAGCCTGCTGAATTAAATTTAATGACAGTGAAGAGTAATTAAGTATAACAGGCGTCCCTGAATATTTTTGGCTATTTACATTAAATAGCCTACTTTGCGCACCTGAAATAATTAAAAAAAAATCATTCCAGGGGATCATGTCACTATAGTTGCTTGAGAATTTAGTCTTTTTTGTGCAAAACAAATCGGGTCATCCCAGCCAAGGAGCCAAGGAGTCCATAAATCAGAAGCGCATGCTCAGAGTCTGGGTAGCACAGTCCCCGTGGTCATGAGACATGCTTGCACTACGTGAGATCCACACAGAGTGAACGCATCAGTGAGGGAACGTTAGGACAATATAATACAGAAAAGTGGACTATCCAAGAATTTGCTCCATGGATAAAAATTAGCAGTGGGAAGGCACTGTCTCTTGGTCACCCACTTGGGACAGAGAGGGCAGGGCAACTATTGAGTGCTCCCACATCTGCCTGCCATCCAAAGTCATGCCATGAAACCCTCAATCTGTGTATACAAACAGCAGTCTGCAGGCATGCTAAAACTAATAAAAATGGTCTCGTATCCCTTGTATGGCTTATTTTAACCTAAACAAATACACATTTAATCAGCAAAATGGGGAATTCAAAATTCTTAATTAGAGGGTTCACTCTGTTATCTGTAATCTTCATGCTTTTGAAAGAAAACACCATATTGCTGAGAATTTTAAGACAGAGCCATAAAACACTCACACACAACTCCTGACTTGTATAATGTTAAAAATCAGCAAAAATAGAGGAACTTACATTGTAAGGAGCTTAGTAGCTCTCTCTTCTCCCCCCACTACAATTATAAAAAGAACTTATTTAGTCTTAGCATTATCTACATCTGTATATTGTGGAGACTTATAGGAGATGCCTTACATCTCCACATTTTCTTATTTATCTTGTTTCCACATTTCTTTATGTATCTTGAAACTTCAATGTCTTCTAAAATTGTGAGAGAAACATTCTTGGGTCATTATTCCAGGAAAGGGAATAGGAATGTTAAAACAGAAAGTTGTCTCCTAGATAACTTTAACAATTTTCTTGATATTTCCTCACATTTTTGTCAAAGGCTATATAGCAACAAGCTCTTCTGTGTTTTCAGTGGAAGACAGTGAAGTACTTTTCCCCCCACAAAGAAATGTGGACATCGTGTGTACACATGTGTGTTTGTGTGTGTAGGTATGTGTCTTCCTGTGTGTATGTTATTCTAAGGCTTCCTCCCAATGGTCTCTTGCACTTCTGCCCCTTTGTTTGGTTCTCATTACTGCAATCACTACTGGCTTGGAAACTTTGGAGCGTTTTCATTTTTCACTTCTCATCTGTTGAGCAAGGAATGGCAGAAGCCACACCAACAAACATTCCAGAGGAGAAAACAGATGGTTCGGCAATTTCCTCATACACACAGGCAGTCGTCTGGGCTACGGACACAAGCAAGGGCTTGGGTTTCTGTTTTGCTAAGATACCTCTTCTCCAAGGCAAGTCCCCATCAGGGATGGCTCTGTGGCGCTCCTCGTTTGTATCTGTTTAACAATGCTGGAGGGCAAGTACAATTCATACCACAGGCAACTTCCATAATTACTATGCTTTAAGATGGATTATTTCATTTTCACTTGAAACTGACCTAAGGATTAACGTATTACAGTAATTACATGATTTGTGGTAAAGGAAATGGGTTTTGGCTTCAAGAGGAGACTGCTGAAAGCAAGCCCCACTCTTTCAAGTGCATCCATTGGTTTTAGCTCCTATAGGATGTGAGCGTTTGGCTTTTAGGAACTATATTCCATTAGGCAGGTATCGCTTTTAACCAGGATGCTCTTCTGTGTAGGGGAAAACAAACCCACCTGTGGAGTTGAGAGCATGTCCAGGCTCCAGGAACACATTTTACCATCAGTAGAGACAGTGATGAGGTTATGGGCATTCTGGGTCCCAACAACATTTACACAGTATACGGGATGCTGCAAAAACATAAACATGGAGGATCAGACACTGATCCAAGAGGAAATACTTACATTTGAGTGTTAAACACATTCCTCCAAAACAAGGATTAAAGAGTGACATAATCCTACACTAATACAAGCCTAGGGTCATTTGCCACTTTTGATTTGAACCTGATTTCTTTCTAAAAGCTCTGGCAGCAACACATAGCAGTGGAAGTACAAAGCCTCACCTCGCTCCGTCAGATGCTGTGCAGTGGAGCTGAAGGAAGCGAGCGCAAATGAGGACTGGTGAGCAGAAGCCGTGCAGGGAGATGAATCTGGATGATTTGAATGAGTCTCCACTGCCTAGTTTGGCTTATAAACTCACCATGAGTGATGGAAAAAGCCAGTCTTCAAAAGGGTAGAACTATTGACTTTTGGAAGGAATACATGTTACTAAATCTGGACTTTAAGGCATTATGGTCACATTGCCAAACATTTGTTAACATTCTTTATAAAACGTGGTTAATATTCATCAGCCTCTTTAATTTGAGGGAGAGATGTTGGTGGTGGAAATTATTGGCACAATGCACCTAGTGAGATAAAATTAGGTTCTTTTATGTTACTGCAAAATCTAGGATAATGATAGATTTATTTTTTAAAATATCATTTGGGGTAGTATGGAGGCTTAGACTTGGCTAGGGCCTTGAGAAAGGTCATTTATACATCCCAGGAATTGTAAGCAAGATGCTCTTTCTATCATAACTCTAGGAGGTTATCCCGCTCTGTACAATCCTAAATGGTAGGCTAAAATCATTTGCAGCTGCACATTAAATACTAAGTGGAAGGTTAGCATAAGCAGAACCTAGCAGTAATTTGGGTTAGATTTCAGGCAGCTTAGCCATCAGTGGCCAAACCACAACTTAGCTGATGCTTCTCTGTGCAAATAGCTTACAGTCTAAGTCTTAGTCTTGATGAGTTACTGTCCATAATACCTAGCCACAATGACAATGAAACAATCTTTAATATTGGAAAGTTGATATTATATAAAGGATGGTTCCCAAACTATTATTATCATATAAACTCCTGGTCAGAAAGAACCATAATAATCATCTAGGGCAGCTGTTCATGTGCCTCTACCAAGAGGTGGTCCAAACTCTGATTATCAAACACCTTTCTTAAGGGTAGCCAGTTTTAGCACTAATTCCCGGGGCATTCTTCCTTCCACCAATGGGGATAAAGAAAGCTCAAGGAGGTACTTGCTGTGCGGTGCCCTCTGGGATCATACAGATCAAGTCAAAACAATATTTAGGCTGTTGTTGTATTACCCCTCCTCCCCCCATCCCCTGTCTTGTCTTCCTCAGACTAATCATCGCCAATTCCTTCAACTGTTCCTTCAATATCTGGTTTTCAATACCTTCCCCATCCTGTTCACTCTCTTTTGAACATGCTACATTTTTGTCTGAGTTCCTCTTAACACTGAAGTTCTAAGAATAAAACATAACTATATCTACCTATATTCTTTTTAAAGTTTTATTTATTTATTTCAAATTTATTTTTTTTCCAATTATGGTTGACATTCAATATTATTTTATATTAGTTTCAGGCGTGCAGCATAGTGGTTGGACATTTATATAATTTTTGCAGTGGTCCCCCCGATTAGTCTAGCACCCACCTGGCACTATACATAGTTGTTGCAACATGTTTGTTCCTTTATTTTGTTATTTAGATTCCACATGCAAGTGAGATCATATGATATTTGCTTTTGCAGTCTGACTTATTACACTTACATAATACTATCTAGGTTCACCCATGTTGTTGAAAATGGTAAGATTTCATTCTTTTTTATGGCCAAGCAATATCCCATTGTGTATATGTACCACATCTTCTTTATCCAACTGTCTATTGATGGGCTGCTTCCATATCTTGGCTATTGTAAATCTATCTATCTATATTCTGACCACGAGGTTCTAGAAACCCAAGGAGTGTAGAATTGTCATGAGATTAAAATATTCCTGTGTTAATGCACCCTAAAATTACATTTGCTTTTTTGACACTCGCATCACCTCTTTTACCCATGCTGATGGACAGTCAACTAAGTCTTTATGTCTTTTTCACCATGTTCCTACAGAAACTTTTAAATGAATTGGCTTTAGTGGATCTGGACATTCAGAGATCTGAAACTAAATGTTATCCTGATTGGGTCTCTGAATAGTAAGAGGACTAACTGGTGGTGGGACTGTGGACAATGCTTTTTCCCCAGTCTCTGGGGTATGTGGGACCTGTAGCAGTGTGCAAACTCAAGCATTCAAAGCTCTGCATTAAAATCAAGTGGAAAAATGGATGAAACAAATTCTCATGTAAAAACAGCAGACTCAGTAAAACTGAAGAATGGGAAAGTAAGGTCCAAACGTTGTTATGGACATGAAGTCTACCCAGTATTTTCCAGCAAGAGTCCAGTGGAGTTTCTTTGTTAACCACTGACACAAATCACCAAGACTTGAATGGACTGGGACTCCTATGGGTGAGTATAGTAGGGAAAGAGGGCATCTAGAAGAATGCAAAGAGCCAAATGCCTAGAGAAGGAATGTGTGTGGTAGCCCTTCCCTGGCTTTAATCAGTACTACTGGCCTGTGCTTTCATGAGTAATAAAACTCAGTTGAAAAGAAAAGAGAGAGATGTAAAGAAACCAGAACAGAAGCGGACACGTGGGCATGCCTATTCATACACAGACACAAACATACACAACTCTACTTAATGGAAAGAAAAAAGCGACAGTACAGCTCATTTTTCCAGGGTAGATGCCAGATTGTTTTTATTTATTCTAGGGATAAACTTACTGTGTGGCAGAAGGGTTTTGCTTTAATTAGAATTTCCTGTTGTCCCAAATGCATATGTGTGGTGGGTGTGAAAGGAAATTAGTTAGTAATCTGTGGTGGGCCTCTTTTCCCTTAACCACTTTTGATCCTGGTACCAATCAACCGGGCATTAGTGAGTTGAAAGAGAGTCACAAATTGGACCGTGCTCTATTTTAGCTATGGATTCAACAAAACCCAGCAAGAGGGAAAAAAAAAAGTTTTTTCTTTCTAACAGAAATAATGTCACTCTGTGTGATAATCATCATATTTTAGTGTGAGGATCACAGCCTAAATTATTTGAAAAAGAAAGATGAACTCTTTGGAAGAGCCTATGGGTTTCAATTCTCCCCCCAAAACTTCTTGCTAAATAGTCTAACGTTTGGATTTATACTTTTTTGAGATTTCAGAAGGTATGCTCACAAACACGCCAGATACATCCACGGAGCCAAGAAGCGGTTTCACACTGCTTCAGCCAACACCTGCGCCAAGCCCACCTTCTCCTGGGTCACAATTTTCTGTTATTAGTTTGGAGAAATGGGGGCGGCATGAGCAATTTCCCCAGATTCCCACAAACTAGTTTTACCTGCATGTGTCATAGGCCCAAGTCAATCAGAATTAAGGCTGACTTGGTATTTGTCATTTCCCATTGTCAATCTTACCAGAGTGGAAGCATTTTCCTCTTCATGGTCTAGCTAAAACAGCTAGCAGCCCTTTTTTAAAGCTAGCGTGGTTTCCAGGCCAGCAGATGAAACAAAGGAGGCAACTACATTAAGGAAATTGAAACAATAGTAGAGCTGTTTCCTTGGGCATAATTTGGGCATTTCAGAGAATGAACATCAGTTACCCTGAATGTCAAGGTAGCAAGGATTGATGGAGGCATGCCTGTCTTCTCATTCCTCCTCACAATTGCTAAACACACCTGTCATTCTCTTAAAGGAAATGACAGAGTCGTTGTCTTCCAAACACTATACTGAACCTCTTCTGCTAAATTATGGGTAATGGTTTTGAGATGTTGACTTTTAACCTTAGGGATTATATTGTCACTGTAGACTTTACCACTGAGACTTACACCATGCATTCCAGAATTTAAAGTCATAGCAACTCTCTCTAATCACAACTGAAAAAGGCCTGTTGGCAAAAGTCTCATGTACCATCCCGAGACATGAAATGCTTACCCTTCATGGTCTGTTTGAAAATGTTTCCACCTTATAATGTAAATGTGAAGGGTTTCTTTCGGAAACCAATCTCACAGGTACCTCTTCCAAAGTTTCTCCCTGTATCAATTTTTAGTTTTAATCCATCATCACTGGTGGCCTTTGAGACCTCCAAAGAGAGCCTTCATATGTGCTAAAATTTGTAGAATATTAAGAGATTTCTCTAAACCCAGCACTTCTTCCACCTACTTTTCACTCAGTCAGGATACAATTGCTCTAAATTAGATACTTCCAACCTGGAGTTACTGACAGCATTGTCCTTTTGTCAGTGATCCCTTCTTTCAGGGCTTGGATGGCTGACAGGGATGTGACAAATGCTTTACTTACTGTGTGTGCAGCGGCTGACAAGGGCGTCCGCTGCACCGGCGTCCTTCGATGACTGCGATTATCCCACAGGACAATCTGGCCTGAGTAAGTCCCACCAACCACCAAGTTGGGATGGAAACGCGCAAAGCAGACTGACATCACAGAGGACTGCGAAGAAAAAGGGGAGAGAGGCGCGCTGTTCAATGCTTGGAGAAGGTTTGTATTTTCCTGAAGAGAAAACAGTTCATCACATAAACTCAACATGCCCTGGAAAATATAAAGCAATTGTTCGGTACATACTTTGTACAGACACAGACGTTCCCTTGAGAGGGTGGCCAACGGTTACCCCTTGAAACTTGAAATGTGAAGTCCTGGTCATGTCATCAAGTAGGTATAAAACCTATCTGATGTTCATCATTGTTTTACGGTCTGGAAAGTTTGGTTTATGGACAGTTCCCGTTTCCCAATAAAATGGTATCAGAGCTAATGTTAATTCTCCACTGAAGTCTTTACAAAACAATTGATTGGAGGCCATGGCCACATCAAGTTATACTATGCACAGTGCTGGCAAGGCTTTGAAAACTGTGAGATGGGGTGCTTTTTTGTTTTGTTTTGTTGGCTTTATGTAGACTTCTAGGAAGTGTACTGATCTCAGACTGATCCAACTGGTTCCTCCTCAAATTCCCTTGCCTCCCAAGAGCATTCTTCTGACCTTTATCCTGCCCACTTCAGACAATTCTTAATGTTATTCTTTGCCTATTTTAACAAACAGTCAGAAACGGATTTCAGTCCAACTCTGCCATGGCCTGTCATAGCATCATAAATGTGGTTTCTGAGATTCCACAAAAGACTACTGGGCACTACATGTTATGGGAAATTACTTAGCTGAGACAGAACCATGATATACTTACAATCAGATAAGTTGGCTGTTCCACATCTGCTAAGAAGTCCATTTTGATTTCTGTAGTGCTTTCCATGTTTGTGTTTATATGCAGAAGTAAATGTTTTCAATAACTACATTTCATCTCTTTATTTAAATTTAGTAAATGATCTTATGTATAGGTAAGGCATAGTACCAGGCATGACAGGAATACAAAGGTAGTCCCTGCCCTCAATAAACTTGTGCCCTGGAAAAAGAAACTAAAAGGCACGCAGGCAGATGAATAGAGCTGCTGTAGTCCATATACGCTAGTCCATGCTTCTGTATGAAATACAAAAAGGTGCCTCTCTACATAGGCATAGTCACGTGGGTGGGTGTAAGCCTTGGCAAGAGGAGGGTCATTTTTGTCTCACTCGTCCCTGGGGCTTGACATCCTGCAAGTGTGCAGGGCACAACTTGTGCACACAAGTAGCAGCCTCGAATGTGGTACTGTGCTGTGACTAAAACATAAGAGCACGTTTGTGTATGTATGTGTGTGTGTGTGTGTCTTGTGTGTGTGATGGGGGAAGATTTGCTTTAACGAATAAGGGTGAGAAAAGAGGAGAGTGGAAAGGGTGGAATGGTTAGAGAGACCCCATGAAAGGAATGTATCACCCGTTGGAGTATATATAGAACATTTAGCAAGTGGAGAGCGGAAGAGGCTGGCATTCCTGAGAGATGGGTAACAGGAAGAAGAAGCTGGAGGCACCAAAAACAGAGGCTGGTGAATAGCCCACAAACTGGTTTGGCTGGAAAAGAGCCTTCATGGAAGAGGCAGGTAGGAGGACATGTGGCTGAAGAGGTCGCCTGGCAGGCACTGTTTGGATGTTTTCCTGTGGGCAACAGTGAGAAATCGCAGCTTTCTGAGCAGTAAAGTGAGACGATCAACGGTTGTAATTGATAAGCCAGAAAAGTAGTGATTGAAAAAAAAAAGTATGACCCTTTCTGAGTGGGAAGCAAAACATCCATTTCTAAAAAAAGTCAGACCTACTATCAGCTTCAGGCTTTCTAGTCAGAAACAGTCTCAGATACTCTGAGGTAGAATAAAGAATGTGGACTATTTTTCAGTGTCATGTTTTCCTAGTTTGAATGATTTTCAGTTCCAATTCCTTGAACACAATTCAATGGAGAACATGCAAGTGCCCCAATCTGGTTCTCATAAAGTTCAAGAATAACTCTCAATAATGATACTGAATTAAAGAAAAAGAAAATAATGCCGGTCAGCTTCTTGTTTTACACATCCCACAGAAACGATGCTTAGTTTTCAATTGATGAAATTCTTATGTTGTTTGAGCTATGTTTGAAACATTTTTGTTAAAGCTCAGAAACACTTAAAATTATCCAGGTGGTATCAACAGTTGAATTTACCAAAGCTCCAATCAATATGGATAAAGGAATGTCATTAACTTAGAAAAATCCAGAATTCAACCACTTGATTGCTTTCGTGTTTCAGTTAAATCCCAGCAAATGTTGCTCCAAACCTTGCAGTTTGTTGAGAGACTAGAGAAAAATAAACAGTGGGGGTATTGCTACAAAACTGAAACACAAAGTTGACAATCTACTAGATTCCAGCCGCACAAAGGGGAACCCTAATTCCTGTTTTTCATTCATTCATTTGTTTATTCTTCACTCATTCATTCGTTCATCAAACACCTAGTGCTCACTTACTACTCACCATATCATTTCAAAAAATCTTAAGTGTCACAGAAAACCCCCATCAAATTCAGAATTCTATTTGCATTTGATAAAAAGTCAAATTAATGCTAAAAAAGAGAAACAACGCCTTGGAGCGTCAGAGTTCTGCCACCCCAGGCAACTCTGTTTTGCTGCAAACCAATCTTTACAATATCTCCATGAGGAATAGAGCAGACATACTTATTTTTAGTTTACATTTGAGAGATTAGAAACGGAGGAATAGTTATGATTCATCAATTTCACTTATTTTTTTTTAAGCTCAGTGCATTAGTTATAGTACTATAGAATATATATAAAGGTTGAAAACAGATCTCCAGGGTCGGCCATTTGAAATATTATCATTCATATGGAAACATGAAGGCAGTATGATCTCAACTATCTAGATGTAAAGGTAGAATTTGTTCGTTTCTTGAGATGTTTTTAAGTACCCTGATGTTTGATGTAATAGTAGCAAACATTTAGATGATTGAATTTTTTAATTTTTCATCCAAATGTTTAGGTTCCTTTTGAATAGTAGTCACCCAACTACAGCCCTGACAGAGAAAGCTCCTTCAGATTTGGGAAGTATGCATCAACCCCTCAGGAGTCAAGTGTCTTGAGAACCCCCCTACCCCCCGAAACCTCCTGCTGTTCATACAGCTACTGATCTAATTGTTGTTGCCAATTGTCATGGAATTTATAGACTGTCAGCATAAAGAGCAAAGAATGATATCATCCTGTCAGTTACATCTATTCAGTAAAGAATAAAAAAGCATTCCAGAAAAATTGATTGACAGTACTAAAATATGTGGTTTTCTGTTGGTCTCATTTTTAACAGTACATTTTCTGAAGACATCTGTTATGAAAAATATCAACAGCATTAATGTTGTTTCTTAAAAAAAGTCATCACTTTTTGATGCATTTAATATTTTGTATTAATTCAGTTATTCAGTGTCATAATAAAGCATTATTAAATTATATGATTAATACAATTTAGACAAAATTAATCAGAAACAAGAAGTGTGCCTACCTTGCTATTCTTGGCTCTATATTACAGCGGTTCTCAACCTGTGGGTCGCGACCCCTTTGGGGGTCGACGACCCTTTCACAGGGTCGCCGGGTACTCGTATGTGGGCGTATCTGCATGTGGACCTGGAGACGGATAGAGGAGCGGTGTCTCGGTTCCTAAGACCATCGAAAATATGTGTTTTCCGATTGTCTTAGGCAACCCCTGTGAAAGGTTGAGAACCGCCGCTCTATAAGAATGTATCTACATAGATACTTTTGTACTTTAAACTTTGTACCTATTTTATTCTTTAAAAATTAGGGACTGAATTATTTTGAGAAATAATGTATGGCCTTTAAACATTCAAATCAAGTAGTTCACACGAGTGGAAAAATAATGATGAAGTTGGCCAGAATTTCTGGATGTTGCTAAATTGTTTAATCAAATTAAGCTTTCCTGATACTACAGTAGATTTCTGTTTCTACAAGGCTAGTGATTTCATGGAATTGGCCATGATGGTAAAATCAGGGGCCCAGAAATGTAGTTTTATAGTTAAAAGCTTGATGTAAGGCTGGTGAGCCTGACCGATGACATTCCAATACAGGTAACACAGAGGCTGTATTGCAGGAGGAACCACCATTTCTAACAGGACAGCATCACATTTTGATTATTTGCATACCATAGTTTCCCCAAACCAGGACAAGCAAGGTTTTGAGACAAAGTTTTGAGGATCAGTCCATTTCTATTGACCATTTCGGGTATGCCCTGCAGACGCAGAAGCCCAGAGGCTCCAGAGGAAGCTTGGTTTATGTTTTTAATCTTGAGCAGCCATCCCTGCAAAGGCGGCGCTTCTCTTTATCCATATTGCCACATGTCCGCTTGAGCACGAGCTGACCCACTATACAGGGTTCCACACCCTCATCATTTATTTCGGGATAAGGCAGTTTATTTTACCCCATTCACCGAGGGAGTTCCACAGAGACGAGACGGGTGGAGACTCCATTTTGAATGTCTCCTTCAGCTCACTGCACTCCACTGCATTCAATTCCAGTCAGCCCCAATCCCTACTTAAGTGGCTGTGGGGGCTGTTTTCTATTTTACAGAGCTAATCCAGGCCAGCTTAGGGATGGTACTTCCCCTTAACCACAGAGCCAGATGCCTAGGACAAACAGCCTTTGGTCATTGCTGGCTGGGTAGCTCGTCCCCTGTGTTCATATTTGATCTGGTTTGTCCTTCTGTGTGTGGCACTCTGCCCACTCCCCAGCCACCATGCCTGGGTGGGAGGGATAGGGGTTCTGCATTCAAAAGCATCTCCTATTTCAAGTACCATCTCTTCTGGGGAGAGGCTGGTCCCCAGGGAGGGAACGGCCATATTGTTGCCATATGCTGTTTAATGGTGGCTGACATTTTATTTGCCTAAAAGCAAATGCTTAACTGTCAGAGGCAGACAGATCAGATGCTTCTGGCTACTAGTGAGCTAGTATATATTTCTGCAAGTACCTAAGAAAACCACAAAGATATTTCTTTTGTTAATGGAAACACATGTAATTGGAGAACACTGCTGTCAAAAACCCTCTTACAGGCAATCACACAGCACCAGGCATCTGACTACATGCAAGGTGTAAAGGTGGTAAAGCCAAGACATGAGTCATGAGCCGGGCACTTAACTTTAACTGAGATGAACGGAAAGGGTCTTGTTTCCTTTGCCTAAGTTGCTATCCCAGGGTGCACATGTCATTCTTCTAAACTCTAAGAGTGACCATCTACTGAAAGTTATCACCCCATTAGTAATGGGGTGCCCAGGAGCAAAGATTGCATTCATTGGCTTGCTATTTCTTGACTGAGTTTGGATTAAAAAAGAAAAAAAGAAAAGCAGCTGACTCTAAAATTTGATTTCCCAAAGATTAGAAACCACTCATGCTGATGACTTTTCTTAGAATCCCTTGAATTTTCATGCCTTTCAGTATTGAGGCTCTATCATGTGCCTAGACCTACGCAATAAGAATAAAAAAGTTAGCACAAACCACAATGAGATGCCACTTCACATCCATTAGGATGGCTATAATTTTCAAATGTTTACATGTCCATTATACCTCAGGAAAGCCGGGGAAGAAAATAAAAAATGGAAAATAACTCGTGTTGCTGAGGACATGGAGAAACTGGAATGCTGGTAGGAATGTAAAAGGAGGCAGCAAGTTTGGAAAACAGTTCCTGAAAAAGTTAAACGTAAAGTTAATATACGACCTGGCAATTCCACTCCTAGGTTTATACCCAAGATAACTGAAAATATATAACTACACAAAAACTGGTACATGAATATGCATAACAGCATTATTGGTAGTAGCCAAAAAGTTGAAACAACCCAAATATCTATCAACTGAGGAACAGATTAACAAATATATTTTATTGTATAGATTAAAAATGTGGTAAATCCATACAATGGACTATTATTCATCAATAAAAAAGATCCCAGTACTGCTACATGCTATAACATGCATGAAACTTGAATACGCTAAGTAAAACAAGTCACAAAAGGCCACATATTGTATGATTCCATTGATATGAAATGTCCAGAATAGGCAAATCCATAGAGGCAGGAAGTAGCTTAGTGGTTGCTCAGGGATGGGTGTCGAGGGGAGAATGGAAAACGACTAATAATGGATATGGCGTTAATTTTGGGGGGTAATAGTGGGTTGTCGGAAAAGTCATGACGCATTTTTGCAACGGAAAACATAGAAAAATGCGTCATGACTTTTCCGACAACCCAATAAAAATGTTCTGTAGTTAGAGAGTGGTGATGGTTCACAACTTGGTGAATACACTAAAAAACACTGAATTATACAATTTAAAAGGGTGAATTTTATGGTATATGAATTATATCTCGTTTTTTAAAAAAAGTTAGTGTGCAGACATGGCTCTGATCACATGGAGTTTACCAACCTTGTTTCTTATCTTCAGCACAACTGTGTGAACCATTTTGATCACTCTTCCCTCAAAAAATTATTCAATCCTCTTTACTTGCCCCTGAAGATCCTCTGCTCCCCAAGAGGCACTGAGGTAGAAAGGGAAGGTTGACACACTTGAAGTCCCTAGAGCTGACTTCCTGCTTTGACATCTACTAGCTGTGTGAATCTTCTAAGCCTTAACGTTTTTGGGTGCAAATTTTCAAGTTATTTATTTAAAAAAATAATGATGACATACATATAACATAAAATTTACCGTCTTAACCATTTTTAAGTACACAGTTCAGTGGCATTAAGCATATTCACATTATTGTACAACCATCACCACCATCCATCTCCAGAACTTTTTCATCTTCCCCGGCTGAAACTCCGTACCCATTAAACACTAACTCCCCATTCCCACGCTCTCTCAGCCCTGGGCTACCACCATTGTGCTTTCTGTCTATATGAATTTGACTACTCTAGGAACCTCATATAAACAGAATCATATAGTATTTGTCCTTTTGTGACTGCTTTATTTCACTTAGCGTGATGTCCTAAAGGTGTTAGTCACTACACCCATGTGGTACTACAAGTATTTCAAGATCCATGTTGTAGCATGTATCAGAATTTCCTTTCTTTTTAAGGCTGAATAATATTCCACCATATGTATATACCACATTTTGTTTACCCATTCATCTATCAAGGGACACTTGTGTTGCTTCCACTTTTTGGCTATTGTGAATAATGTTGCTATTAATATGGGTGTACAAATATCTCTTCAAGACCCTGCCTTCAATTATTTTGGGTATATACATGTAAGTGTAATTGCTGGATTATATTCTTTTTAATTTTTATTTTATTATTATTATTATTATTATTATTATTATTATTATTATTATGAAATTGGGATGGGAACAGCGCTGGGGAATTGGGGGAAGGGAAACAGACAAGTTGCTGTCCTTTTGTTCTTCAGTCTAGTTGTGGAGGACGTTGCTTCACTGGCCCAAGTTGGCACCATCATTGCGCTCTTCCTGGGCGAGACACATCAGTCGCCGGCTTCTGGACGGCCACTCACGCTGGCTGCTGGCTACACACGGTGGCCCATGGCAACCCACTGCAGCAGGGGCTGCAGCCTACGCCCTCGCCAGCGACTCACGGCAGCCCAGCTCCAGGTTGAGCTGTTGTTCAGCATCTTAGCTGTAGAGGGCAGTGTCACTGGCCCTCATATGTGGGATCCGAACCGGGGCCCTCTGGCATCCCAAGCCAGCTCTTAACCATCGCGCCACTTGGTCGGCCCAGTTTTTAATTTTTTGAGGAACTGCCACAGCGATTTCTATGGTGGCTGTACCATTTCACATTCCTACCAGCAATACACAAAGGTTCCAATTTCCCCACGTGCTTACTAACATTTGTTATTTTCTGCCTTATTTTTTTCACTTCCTAGTTGGTGTGAGGTGTCTAAGCCTGGATTTTCAATTCATAGTAGGAGCGTTGTAACTCTTGCACTGCCGGCAAACAGGGCCTTTTCTTTGCCTCTTTTCCCTGGAACTGTTGAAAGATTTGACTTAAGTAATACAGTTTAAAGACTGGTAAACAATATGCTCCCATATAGACTTAGAAATGACTACGTCATAATTTGAAGACACATTTCCAGAGAAAATGAAGGCCCAGGGGACTCCTCATTTTGCTCAACAAATCCTTCCTAATCAATTCTATTAGTAATGCTTGGTCCTGCCTTGATGATCGGGGTCAAGAAACCCCTAGAAGTGTTACTACACCTTTTGTTAATGTTTTAACTCTTTGGAGTCTTATTTTTGACAACCTTCCTCTGCTGTCTGGGACACTGATTCTCTCTCTGGTTTTACAGATCCTCGTGCTTCATTATACTCCTGTTGTTGATGGCAATTCCCAGTCCTGACATTTACTGACCTTAGAAAATGAGTTAGAGGAGGAAGAGGAAATAGTGCAAAGTCAGCCCCAGAAATAACTGTGCAGTAAAAGCCAAGACTAGAGTCATGCCATTATTATTCATATACATACTCATACTGCAAGCACTGCCAATTTAGGGGAATTTAGGCTCTAAAGCACAGTTGGTAGTCCCTTCAGAGCACGTACTTTTGAACACAACAAAATTCTAAGGCAATGCGATAATTTGCACACTAATTATAGGGAGTCTCCCGAATTTTTTTTTATACCATATTTCACACCTTGAAGCAGAGCTGGAACCTACTTATCTGTGATGTGATTTTACATCTGATTACTGATTCACCCTTTACAGGTGCATGGACCCCTCAAACTATCTAAATCAGTGTTACTCCAAATTTGTACCGTAGCATTATCTGAGGAGCTTTTAAAAATCCCCCAAAGCTCAAGCCATATTCCATAACAATCAAATGAGAATTTCTGGGATAGGACCCAAGGCATCAATATTTTCAAAAATTCCATAGGAAATTCCCATGTGCAGTCAAATGAAAAGTACTGTTTTACATAAATGATTCTCAAACTTATCTGAACAGAAGTAGCTCTTAGAGAGTTTATTAAAAACACAGATTCCTCTTCAAAAAATTAAAAATAGTACGGCCATATAACCCAGCAATTCCACTTCTGGGTATTTATCAAAGAAAACAAAAACACTAATTCGAAAAGATATATGCAGCCTTATGTTCATTACAGCATTGTTTACAATAGCCAAGATATGGAAGCAATATAGTCCATCGATAGATGAACAGATAAAGAATGTCACTCGCACTCACACACACACACACACAATGGAATATTACTCAGCAATAAAAAGGGATAACATTGTTCCATTTATGAAAATAGGATGGACCTAAAGGGCATTATGCTAAGTCAGAGCAAAACAAGTACTGTAGGATTTCATGTATATGTGGAATCTAAAAACAACAACAAAAAAAACAGAAACAAATTCATAGATACAGAGAACAAACTGATGGTTGCCAGAGGGGAGGGGGGTAGGGTGATGAGTGAAAAAAGTGAAGAAGAATAAGAGGTACAAACTTCCATTTATAAAATAAATAAGCCATGGGGATGTGGTGTACAGATAAAGAATATAATCAATTATACCATAGTAACTTTGCATGGTGACAGATGGTTACTAAACTTATGGTGATCACAGCGTTAGGTATATAACTGTCAAATCACTATGCTATAGACCTGAAACCAATATAATATTGTATGTTAGCTATACTTTAATTAAAAAAAACCAAAACTGATTCCTAAATGCCAGCCTGGATCTACTGAATCAAAATTTTAAAGAGACCCAGTGGTCTGTGTATTTAATAAGCACCCTGCTGCTTTGAATCACTGAGAAATTTGGAGAACCCAGTTCTAAAACAACGAATTAGAGTACAGCCCAAAGTCACGGTGAGATGAATGTCCTTTTCCATCAATGTAGGCTATGCCTGCGATGTTTCCTTCATGGGGTCATGTGCCATTTTCACAATGTGCCCAGCTGAGACAAACACGATACAATATATGTTCCCCTGCTACGGCATGCCATTGCTCCATTTCCTTCCATTTTATGTGCTAGTTTTACATCTCTCCTTGCTTTCCTTCCCTTCCTAAATGATCAGGCTCTTAGGAAATGATCAACGAAAGGATAGTGAGGGTTTAGGTCCCCACTTCCCATTAGCATCAATCTCCAGGCTCACACTGAACACTTGAGAGTTTTCCTGATTATTATTAAGAGGGTTAATGATCATTATCACTGTCACACTAGGTTACCTGGTTATTCACTTGTGGGGGGTGTTCCAAAAATTTTGAGTGCCTACTGAGTGCCCAACATGCTGTATACATCACTACATCAGTTAGTTCTACTAGGTGGATAATTTTGACTCCATTTTTTCAGATTAGGAAACCCAGGCTCAGGCAAGTTAAGCCACAAGCTTACGAGCAAATGACTAAGTGGTTAAGCCCAGATTTCAACAAAGGCCTGACTGAGTTAGAAACCTTGCATCAGTTGAGTGCAGGTGCATTTTCTCATTGAGGCCACACTTGGGACTTCATGCTGTGGGACTGGTAATCACAGACTAAACCTCATGCATCCCCACATGGTAAGGTGGGCTTTGGGCTTCCTGCCCGCTACAGTGGCCTTGGCATTGCATCGCCAACCCATCTCCAGTTGAACTTATTCTGTTGCAGGTGTAGAAATCGATCACCTGACAGCTCCTAGCCTACCAGTTCTGACAGGTGACAACAGAGCTAATTAGTACCAATTGTGGTGATATTTACCACGAGGTGGATACTTCCTGCTGAGAACTGATTGAGACAATTATTTCATGGGAGTCTACTGAACAGTTAGCAGCTGGAAACCAATTGGGTCAGCACTGACAAGCTCTGCATTTATTGTCACTTCTTTGGGAGAAAATGCTTTGTTTTCATCATGTCACTATGCAACCAAACGAAAAATGCCATTTCAGTACAACGAGTTTTTTTCAAATGACTGTTTATCCCCCTAAATGATTATGTGAACTGTTATTAATTATTAAGGGAAGAGAAGAGTTACTCTGTGGTTTAACAAACAAAAGATACTTCCTACTTAGAGACACAGGCATAGGACCTGGGAAACGGTCTTTTAACTCAGAAAATATGAAATAATATGCATAAATATTTAAAGTAGGTTCATTAGGAGATAGAATCATCTTGGACAACATAGTGACATTTTGGAAATTGAAGAAAAGGATGGCCTTTAGGAAAAAGGATGGTGTTTAGGAAAAAGTTAAAAAACCAACCATCAATGAAAATCTTTAGGTGCATTCCATCCTCACCTGTACCTGAGGAGTCTCTTAAAATGCAAGACGCATACTAAAAATTCAAGGTGAAAATGAGAAGTTTACAAGCACACAAAAAAATATTTTGCTACATTCCAGCTAAAAACTACCCAACAGCAAAGTGAAGAATCTTGGTAAGAAGTTCTTCAAAATGCAAAAGGAAAAGTGGCTCTTACTCTTATTTCATCCTCACAGCTAGTAAGTTCTGTAAAGAAATCTGCACAAAAACTATTTTTTATTTAATAAACTTTTTATAACAGTTTTAGATTTGCAGAAAAGTTGTGAAGATAGTACCATTCCCCTATACCTCATTCCCTGTTTACCATATTGGTAACATCTTCCTTATTATGGCATTAGTATAGTGCATTGGTTACAACTGGTGAACCAATATTGACCCACTTACTGAAGCCCATACTTTATTCAGATGTTCTTAGTTTTCACCCAATGTCCTTTTTACCTCCCAGGATCTCATCTAGAACACCACATTACATTTAGTCATCATGTGTCTAGTTTTCCCTAGGCTATGACAATATCTCAGACTTCCCTTGTTTTTGATGATCTTAACTGTTTTGGGGTGTACTGGTGACCAGGTCTTTCCTAGAATGTCCCTCAGCTTGGGTTTGATTTTTTTCTTTTGATTAGGCCTAGGAAGAGATATTTTTAGGTCTTACAAAACATTTGGACAAAAAAAAAATCCAAGATTTGAGGTGAATAGGTGAAAGGAGATAACACACACACACACACACACACACACACAATTTTTATAAATTTGTTTATTCTAAAACTTCACTATGAATTAAGCAAGGTGGGATATGCCATCATATCTGACAATAATGCTCACTGAAACATGTTCAGGTCAAAGAAGCACTTTCAGTGTAGACTTCCAATCCTTTACTAACCCTTTAGTGTCTCTTTTTAAAATAAATACGAAACCCAGGTTGTTATGCCTAGGCTGCAATAGAGATGTGGTGCTAGCTGAAAGCAAACTTTCACTTTATAAAAAAAACTTTCACTTTATAAAAAAGGAAGACATGAATATATGGGCTGTTTTATATGTTAAAAAGCATCAGCTTTCTTCAAATCAAACGTCTAAATCCTGCTTAATTGAAAAAAAAAAGGAAGTTGGTATTTGGATATGGCATGTGTTGACATTCAACCCTTTGATTTACGTGAGTATGGACTTGAGTGAACAGATTATTTAAGAGAGAAGAAAAAATGTTCCAATTTGACAGGAAAGAGTGTAGGCAGTATTAACTCCACTTCTTGTTAAAACATGAAGGATTAATAGAAAAAGGGAGGGAAGAACTGTGAATGTCTCCAGTTTACTGTCTTCACAACTGCTTGGGGTTTCTGAGAATGGCTCACCCAAACCACATGAAAGTGACGCTAAGGGATTCAGCCACACGACTTCTCTAAATCAAGGACTGAGACTGCTTCACTTTTTACCATCAAACCATCTTACTTGAAGTGTAGCCACAAATGAAATTTATTTTTTATTGAAAAAGTACTAAGTCCTTGCAAAGGGGGCAAACACAGCATTCAGAAACACGGGTCCCACCCCAGCTCTCTGCCTTGATAGACAAGCCATGTAAAAAAAAAAAAAAAAGAGCCAGCTTCTTAGTCTATGAGTTCTTCCTTGGCTATGTAAAAAAGGCAATAATGGGTTTCAGTTACAGAATCCAATAGAATATAGTTATCAGGTATTTGTGCTTACAAACACAACAATAAATAAGCGAATCAGATTCAGAACTGTTGTACTGACAAGACTGTCTAAACACAATTGTACAATAGACAGATCTGTGTCTTGCTTTATGGGCAATTTCTTTCCGAATTTGTAGGGTTCAGGTTTTGTGCTTGAGGAGGTAGGAAGGGGAGGAAGAACATGCAGTCTCCATATGTCATTCAACAACCCCCTGCTGATAAAACAAATCTACATCCGTAGGGTCCACCCAAAGAGTCATGGAATAGCCCACATTAGATCACTACCAAGCCATTTAGGTCAGAAATTACAGGGGGACCATTAAAAAAAAAAAACCAACCTAAAGTATTCCACGACGCATAGACTCTTCACTATTTTTTTTTTTTTTTT